>NC_058369.1:158294108-158635537 GCF_018350175.1 Felis catus | reverse complement strand
CCTTGCAGAGACCTCCTTGTGTCCCAGAAAACATTGTGCTAGTATTGAACACAATTGCATTATGCTAATTATAGCTGGGAAAGTAGTATTCTGTTAGAAAGACTTCAGAAGACACATGTATATTGGCAGGTGATGACAAATCCCATGAAAAGTCAGGCATCTGCCATATCACTAATATTGCCAGGGTTCAGTGTTCTAAAACATGTCAAAATACCACCCACAAAGTGAGAGACGAGGATCAATAGCTTTTTGTGTGTGGCTAAGCAAGTCGCACATAAAATATTCACTTCAAAATTCTCTCCTCATTAAACTTTTGAATATCTTCTTTTATGGCAGAGGTCAACAAACTTTTCTTTAAAAGGCCAGATAGTAAATATTTTACATTTGTGTACCATATTCTGGCTTTTGCAACTACTCAACCCTTGCCATTATAGCATGAAGCAGCCATAGACAAGCAACGAATGGGCATGGTGGTGTTCCAATGAAACTTTATTGACAGGCAACATGTCGTATGTGGCCTGAGGGACATAGTTTGTTTATCTCTCTTTTATGATATACCAGGAAGTCCCAGCATCCCAAGCTTCTTGACTATGGAATCCGGGTTTAAATTAACAGCCCCTCCCACCGGGAGAAATTGAAGCCAACTGGATGGCAGGTTAGGTAACGTCAGCCTTCGAGAGCAACCTTTCTGATCTCACCTAAATGTTTTACTATTGGGGTACAATATCAAAAAACTTAGAGACCATATTTTAATAGCAAATACTCTGTAAGTATGAAGTATTGTCTTAAGATTTTTCATGTATAGTGTTCATAAAGAGTGGGAGCAGGGGGAATAGCTTTTTGGAAAAGCTATTGGATGTAAGCCATCTCAAAATGTCAGTGCTGACACATGGCAAGATGAAAAATTTTTTATGAATTTTGTTCCTGGGATGACATGATGGAATCTGTTATTGCTTATTAAAAGCAATAATGATGCCTCTCAATTTCACACACCTAAACACGCGATTTCTATGATCCCTCTTGCACTCATGATCTTCCAAATGAAATACTTCCTCTTATATAATATTAATGATTAAGCAATCATCTCTCCATGTGCATTTAGTTGATTGTGTGTTCTTCATTATCTTGCATATCAGTGCTGTCCATCTTCAATAATAGGTATAGATCATACCTGAAGGTCACATCTTTTTATCTTGCACTGAATACAACAATGCCTAAAACAATGCTCAGGAAGATGATCAGCCCTGGCCTAGATGATTGTGATTTTCTGTGACAGGGACCCCTCAACGTGACAAAAGGAGAAAATAAGGTCATCATTCTACCTCTAGACAGACCTTACAATACTTCAATCACTCCCAAACAGGTAACAAATTCCTTTACCCATTTCTGCTGGGATATTGTGAGTTGCTTATTCTCTTTTACAGGCAATTGCTTTTCTTATGCACTCCTGTCATCATTACTGTCTGAGTAATGTTAATGCACCCTCACTCTTGTAATCTATTGCATTTTTGCTTTAATGATTTTTCCCCAAAACAAATATTGAGACTCAGGAATCTTTGACTCTTGTCCCGCCCTTCCATTTACTGCGTGTGTCACTTTAGGCAAATCACTTCTCCTTCCTGAGCCTTAGTTTTCCATCTACTGTAAATAGTCAATTACAACACTCTCTAAATTCATGAAATCCCTTCAGTGGTGTTAAACCACTTGTTCTTTCCTGCAAAGTTTAACACGCCTAGCTACAAAATGAGAAGGGTTTAAAGTTGAGATTAACTTAATCTTTATCTTATGTTTTTCTCACTTGACAGTATTTCCTTTAGACCCTATGTAGTATTCTGTTTTTTTTAATAATATAGGTGATGTATTTGACATGTTGACCACTTCGTCTTTGATTTCCATGATATACACTCTATCTTTTCAGGTGCCCTTTTCTAGTTCGTCATCTAGCCTTGCCCTCAATATTCATATTCCTCAGGGCTCTGTCCTAGATTTCTTGCTCCAGTCACTCCATACGATCCTCTCAGTCAGTCATCCATACACAGGGTTTCAAGGGCCATCCACGCATCGATGACTGCTACTCGACATCTCCAGCTCGTATCCGTCCAAAGCGGCACCCCTTCCTTCTGCAAGGTATCTCCAATCAGATGTGATACTAGCACCTCCAATGCTATTTACCTAACGCTGAACTCATCAGAGTTCCTGCTTCTTCTGTGTGGCCTGTTCTTATTAAATGTCATATCATTCTCCCAATTGCTCAAACCACAAACCTGATGTCACCTTTTCATACTCCATTCTCAATTCTTACATCCAGCTAATATCTCTGGACACTGTGTCTGTGAGAAGGTATAAGCAGAACGGTTTTGCTTTTGGATCATATGACAGGTCATCATGGACACAGCCCCACACCAGAGAGGATATGAGGTTTTGGTCCATATGCAAACAAGTTCATGAATTCATTTTGTAAAAGTAGAATTTACACATTCAAACGCCATAGTCTTCTCTAAATTTGAAACGTATTTCCATGCTGAATTAGTGAGATGATGGAAGGGAATTCTCATCCTGCTGATTGGCTGCATTTATTTTTGTTAATTTCATATGAACACACTCCAATCCAACCAGAAATACTTTTACTTTTATTCCAGTCAAAACAATAAATGATGCACATTTGATCTAACTCTGGTTGTTTGAAAGAAACTATCTGGAAAGAGATCCTATGAATTGAGGTTTGTGCCCAACTAGAGAACTACAGAAAAATTCTACTTTCTGTTAGCTTGTAACATTCAATTTCCTTCCTACATATAAGACCAAGGATTCGTTACCCGCATTGATCCATTCCATGTCAAGTGACTGCAAAATTTCAAAAACACAAATAGAAACAAAGCTCTGACTCATACAGTTTCTCTCTCCCTTGTTTGAAGTTTGAGTTTCCTTCCGCTATAAGAAGCTCATCAGAAAAATATTTACATAAGAACATGCATGAAAGTATTTTCAAGCATACAAATGACAGTCACAATGAACAAGATTTAAAAGGTTTTTTATTTTAATTTTTACAAAGTTTTTATATGTCCAAGGCACTCATTTAAATACTTTATGAATACGGTTAACCCTGACCTAAACATAAGATAGGAAACCATCAAAATCCGAAAGGAGAAAACAGGCAACAACCTCTTTGACCTCGACCATAGCAACTTCTTACTAGACATGTCTCTGGAGGCAAGAGAAACAAAAGCAAAAATGAACTATTGAGACTTCATCAAGAAAAAAAGTTTCTACACAGCAAAGAAAACAATCAACAAAATTAAAAGGCAGCCTATGGAGGTCCACCTGGGTGGCTCAGTTGGTTAAGCGTCCAACTTCAGCTCAGGTCACGATGTCACAGTTCATGAGTTTGAGCCCCGCATCAGGCTCTGTGCTGATGGCTCAGAACCTAGAGCCTGCTTCAGATTCTGTGTCTCCCTTTCTCTCTGCCCCTCCCTGCTCATGCTCTGTCTCTCTCTCTCAAAAATAAGTAAACATTAAAAAAATTAAAAGGCAGCTCATAGAATGGGAGAAGATATTTGCAAATGGCATATCAGATAAAGAGTTAGTATCCAAAATCTATGAAGAACAAATCAAACTCAATACCCCCAAACCAAATAATCCAGTGAAGAAATGGGCAGAAGACATGAACAGACACTTTTCCAAAGAAGAGATACAAATGGCAAACAGACACATGAAAAGATGCTCAACATCACTCATTATGAGGGAAATACAAATCAAAACCACAATGAGATACCACCTCACACCTGTCAGAATGGCTAAACACAACAGATGTCAGCAAGAATGCTGAGAAAGGGGAAACTTTTTTCTCTGCTGGTGGGAATTCAAAGTGGTACATCCACTGTAGAAAATAGTATGGAGGTTAGTCAAAAAGTTAAAAATAGAACTACACTATGACCTAGTAATTGCACCACTAGGTATTTATCCAAAGGATACAAAAATGCTGATTTGAAGGGCAACATGCAACCCAATGTTTAGAGCAGTGCTATCAACAATAGCCAAAGTATGGAAAGAGCCATCTGATGAATGGATAAAGATGTGGTATATATATGCAATGGAATATTACTCGGTGATCAAAAAGAATGAAATCTTGCCACTTGGAACCACATGGATGGAACCAGAGTGTATTACGCTAAGTGAAATAAGTCAGAGAAAGACAAATATCGTATGATTTCATTCATATGTGGAATTTAGGAAACACAAAGATGAACATAGGGGAAGGGACAGAAAAACAAGATAAACACAGAGAGGGAACCAAACCATAAGAGACTCTTAAATACAAAAAAGAACTGACGGTTGCTGGAGGGAGATGGGCAGGGGATGTGCTAAGTGCACGAGGGGTATGAAGGAGGACACTTGTTGGGATGAGCACTGGGGGTTATGTGTAAGTGATGAATCACCAAATTCTACTCCTGAAACCATTATTACACTATACGTTAACTAGCTTGGATTTAAATTTTAAAAAATACAGTTGGCCCTTGAGCAGAGGAGTTAGGACCATTGACCCTCCCATACAGCAAAACATTGCATATAACTTTTGACTCCCCAAAACTTAACTACTAATAGCCTACTGTTGACCAGGAGCCTTGCCAATAACATAAACAATTAAAACATACTTTGTACGCTGTATGTATTACGTACTGTATTCTTACAATAAAGTATGCTAGAGAAAAGAAAATGCTATTAAGAAAATCATAAGGAAGAAAAAACACATTCACAGTACTGTACTGTATTTTTTTTAAGAATCCACGTATAAGTGAGACCCGGCAATTCAAACCTGTGTTGTTCCAAATGTACTAATTTATTTAATAATCAGAACAAGCCTGTAAAACAGATGGTTATAAAGTCTGTAAAATGAAACAGTACCGTTACAGATTAAGAAACTTATGCTCAGAGAGGTAACTTGCCTAAGATAGCATAACCGGTAAGAAGTACAGAGCTGGGATTCAAACCCAGGTTGTCCGGTGGGAGAATGCACTTGCTTAATCATAGTGTCACCGTCAGAATATTTCTTAAGCTGACTTCAATCAAACACGACTGACCCATGCTATATTTCTTGGGGAATTTTCAGGATAGTCAACTTACTTTATCTGAATTTTTGGATGTATAGTGAAGCACTATAACAATCTTCACAAGCTGTATGCAAATTATTCCTGTACTGTCTCCTTCCTTCTATTAGGCACAGGAGAAATGGTTTCCCCGCTATCCAAGTATCTGTCAGAAATTAGTTCCTAGAAGATATACTTCTGTCTTAAATTTCACTTCAACAAGATCAAGGTGATATTCAAAGATGAGATTATTTAGAAGTGGCTCAGGACATAACAGCACTGGAAATGAAATGTAGTCAAAGTTTCTGAAAAGACTCACCAAGAACAGAAATTTGGTCCTAAAAAAAGAAATGCTTAGAAATGCGGAATACACGCATTAATAATTCACAAAGAAGTCTGTAGCAATACATAAAATGTTCCTAACCAGAACCTGGCCATGTGGCTTTAAATGAATTTGGGGAATATTTTTATAAAGATCAGGTGTGTTTGGTCTGTGAAAGACATCCACACAAGGGCATTTGTATCAAAGCAACACGTGTTCTAACATGTGTTCCTAATGCTGACGTATATCCGAACTCAAATGAATCTTAGGGACAATGTTCCAGTTTTGGACATTATTTCCGATTCTTAAACGGGTATTTTCTATTTCTCTGTTTTTCTATTTCTATTTCCCTATTCCTCTACTGTGCAGGAACTAAGATCATTTTGTAAAATTTAACCAAGACCATCATTTAAGTGATTTGATTAATAATAGGCTGAGGGAAGCAGATTGGTGGGATATAATTACGCATTCAGATATAAAATAGGCAAAACGAACTCTGAGATATTAACTAAAAATGCTACAATATCGTTCCTCTTCGGCTTATTAGGTTTACACAAACTGAAAAGGTAGAATCATGTGGGCTTTGTTCATTTTGCATTTCTTGTAGACAACATTTTTGCTAAATAAACAAAGTCAGCTCACCTGGACACCTCATACGTGTTTCTTCTCTATCAAATAAATTTTAGGTTCCAGTTAAGCTTCTTCAGTTCCTTACTGAGCGTGTCTTGCAGAATGGCCTTGTGACTGACAGGTGAGGTCAAACCACCCTGCTATCTCTGCTGCCATCCCAGAGGCCACAAGCACCTCTTACACATCCACACTGTGATTCCTGTCACTGCCACCACATGGCTGGTGGCTCCTTGCATTACAGAAAAAAAAAAAGGTAGACAATTCATTTTTCGCCACATATAATGGCTTCAGAACAATGGGACGAGTTTGTAATTAAGTCAGCATTGCCTTATAAAACATAATTCAAAGCTAATAAATTCCCTAAGACTTCACTCAACCCAGAAGTGAATTTCACTCCAATACCTCTGTAGAGAGAATTTTAAATTACAGGCTTACTCTTAAATATTCTTGACCATCGGGACTTATTTAGATCATCATTAGACAAGCTGGTGCTCAGTAATTTCACTGGTTATCTCTACTTCTTTTACAGAGCTGATCACTTAGAGTGTGATCTCCCTAGAAGAGTCCACAGGGGGTACACCTGCCTTGGGTGGAAGAAGAGGCAGTGCCTTAAAGTGCTCAGGTTAGAAAGGAATGGGCGAGAAGGAGAGGGGTAGGTGCCACGTTACCAAAGATGCAGGACACTAATGGTCAATGTTTCAAGTAACTTAACTTCAAAGGCAGAGTGTATGAAGACACAGGTGAGGGGATAGGGTCATGGAAGAGGTGGGGTGAATGACTGGAACAGCAGACCACCCCCCAAAAATAGTTGACCGAAGTACAGAGTTTGGAGTTTATCAGGAAGGCTATGAGAAACAGCTGAGAGTTATTAAGTAGTGAACTAACAGGACTGATTGGAATTTGGGAAGAACTCCTCAACAACAATGTATAGATTGAGTTGAAGGGAAGTGAAAGACACTGCAATGACTCAGAGGAAAAAAGAAAAAACAATGATGGCCTATATGATAAGCAGTGACAGTAGAGAAGGAAGGAGAAAGCATTCTAGGAGGTATTGCAGATATGGGATAAATAAGACCTCAAACTGGTTATGAAATCAGATGGAAAATGGAAGAACAGTTATGTCTGCTACCACTCTGGTCTGGTCATCGCTGCGGATCCTGCTGCCCTTCATTATGAGAAAGGATAGGAGAGGAAGAGTAAATTTAGTAGATAATGAGAGAAAAAATTGATGAGATCTAAATGCGCTGAGTTTAGTTACATCATCGGATCACCTAGAGAGGAGGGATGGCAAAGAACAGTGGCTAAAGAAAGCAAACTTTCCATTAAATGGGTCAACTGTAATAGTGCTTGTCTAATTAAAGCAAGTTAAATTCCCATAGGGTGAATGCAAGTGCTAAATGAGCTAATATGTAAAGGTTCGTAAGGCCAGACCTTATATGCATGTGTTATCTGGTAATATTATTTACTTTCATTATTTTTATCCAACTGAAGGCACCCAAGCAGTTTTAGATGGGTTCGAAAACTCAGTAGAGAAGTGTGAGCCAGAAAAAGAATTTTGGGAATCATCATCATATTGGGCAGTGTTTCTCAACCATGACTGTGCATCAGAATCACCGAAGAGCATTAGAAAATGTCCTTGTCTAGTACTGTCCCTCTCAATATTACAGGGTATCACAAGTCCTTCCCCCTCTGGTGATTCAGATGTGCAGCCAACGGAGAGCCCAGGTAGGTGGACACGGAAGACGGCATCACATGCTGGGTGAGCTCTCACTGAAAGAGTAGGCAGAGCGACAAGAAGTCTTCATGTTCAAGATTTCCAGACCAAATCCATCACCTTTCCAACATGACCTGCTCTTTCTCCAGACTCTGTAATGTTGCTTATCATAACGAGACTATGGACAAATGCCAACCACAATAGGATAGGGAAATGCAAAGATGCTAGAATCTACTGTCTTGTACTACCTGTTATGAGATGTTGTGGGAAAGCCAGCAACTACCCTCCACTATCAGTCGTGCTGAGGCAAAATTCAAGCAGGCTTTCAGAACTCTGGGGACTAGAGAAGATTCCAGGTGTGAATCTTTTGTTGAGGCTGAACTGCCCCCAGACATGTGGAAGCAGGCAAAAGTTCTAGAAGCACCATCCAGCTGGTAACAGCAATGGTGGCAGAGCCTCCGTCGCCCAAATAGTGCATTTACATCCTGGGATCATCGGCAGACGGGGAGTGGGATGATGAACAGTTTTTCAGATACAAGAACGACAAATGTGAGGACTCCCTCCTCGCATCTGAAGGGAGTTGTTTGTACCAACAGCCTGCTTTGACCTGCCCCTCCAGGTGGTCCACAGGAAATGACAGATCCAGATCCATGCTCTTTGAAGAGAAGTTCCCAGAAAACCAATAGCATGTGGAATCAGGCCTATTCTGACATGGAGCCACCAAAACTGAGTAATGACAGCAGAGAAAGGAGACTTCCTCTTTATGTCCCAACCCCTTATACACGTAGATGAAATCACAGGCTAACTGAGGCAGCACCTTCACAAAGACCACCATTCTTTAGGACCTTTATCTAACTCTTCCTTGAGTTGTTATATGTAGAAGAAGCAAGGCTCAAGTAGGAAGAACTACGTTATAAACACATCTAAATCTAAAACCAGTATTTTTTCCCTCAATTTTAGAGGGTATATTTGGAAACAATGAATACAATGGCCCAGTTCGGCTGATTGTAGAATAAAAACATGAAACAAACTGGAAATAATGCTGGGGAAATGGTTTGGGAGATGCTTTTATGCCCTGAGTCGCAAAGTAACACAGAGTAGAGTAAGAGGGAACAAAGACGGGGGTGGAGGGGAGGCGTTCCATTTTTTGTGGCACTATTTGATAAGGTGGCTTTTCTGATAAGGGGATACTGGAACCAGACCAGAAGAAGTAAGAGTGAGCTGTGTGGCCATGTGGGGAGAGATCAAGAAGAGTAACAAGTGGAAAGTTCCCAAGAACAGAAAGAAGGCTGCCAAAGCTCTCTTGACCTCATTTTGGCTGCTAACTGCCTACCTGTTTTTCTTTCATGAATAGCTACATTATTTATACAAAATTAGCGTTTGGTTTCATTCTGGTTTTGATAGATACCATTTTTCACAACATGGGGTCTTTGGGAAAAAGAAGAAAAAACAACAAGATCCTCCCCATCCCTTTTGTCCTCGGGAAGATTAGAGCCAAAATAACTGTTTAACATATCTACCACCACCATTCCTGTCTCCTAAGCCCTACTATCATTTTTTAGTAGACCAATTTTCTCTTTTATTGTCTGTCGACTGAGGATATACGGGAGCAGCCCTTTATTGTTATATGAAGCATTCCCTGCAATTTGGGAAGGCTGAGTTTTCTTTCTTGTACTTCTAATTATGAAAGGGAACCTGGACACAGCATGATCAAAGATATCAAACAGCTGTGATGAACACGTCTCTGAGACTTTTGATTCATTAAAAAGCACACTTTGCCCCTCCCTGAGTAACAGCTTCTGAGAATTTCTGTAACACAGAGATATTCTGACCAGCTTAGAGTTTCATACGTGCAAAACTTCATCATCTCCGCATTTTGAATAGAAGCACAGAGTTACGTGACTTTCTGGATGTGTTAAAAGGCACAAAACACCTCAGAGAAAATTGTTTCTTAGAGCTTCTGTGAAGCTAGCAAGAGTTTCAAGTTTACGGGTGTCTTTTCAAATTGGAAATATTCGAAATGTGATTCTTTTTCCCCCCATCATGTCACTGTAGGTCTTAACTCCCTTTACTCTCTTGATATTCTCTCTCTTCAATCTAACTTTGGTCCAACAGCAACTCTTCATAATTTACAACCCTCCTAAAAACAAAGGGCAAAGAAAATCTAGCAGTATGTAATGTCCAACAGAGCATTCTCCCTTGCCTCTGATGAAGTGAAGTTTCCTGGCAATATAAAAATAGCATGATCAAAGAGAAAGGTATGGTCTTGAATTCAACCTTGACCTAATAATTGAACTTGAACCAAGGCCGGCTTCAAACCACAACAACGTTGGTAAGATAAGGCAGTATCATATGACACGATCCACAAGACAGCTAGAACTTCCCTGATCAAAACACAAACCTTTTCATAGATGCTCCAGTAGTAATCCATTCCTTTGGGGTACATGTTACTTTATCCCCACAGTTACCTGCGAGCACCATCTGTGAAAGTGTATCCATGTGGAACAAGGATCCTTTTGACTCTAGGCAGCACTTGTCTCTTGGATACTTGAGTAATAGGACACAAGTTTCTTTATAGAAAATAGGACACATTTTCTTTATAGAAACTAGCAGGCAAGGATACCTAAGTGGAGGAAAATGCCGGTCAAACCACACTAAATCCATTTCTTCAATGTTTATCCTAGAGGCAGCCCTACGAGAGAGCGAACGGTTAAGATTCTTGCCTTTCTACAGCCTCAGTGTAACCGTTGAGGATGGGAGAAGGGAATTGGGCACCTAGTGAGCCGGCTTCTCATTTAGAAATACAGACACAGGGCCAATATGCCCAGCCATTTTCGTCAAATTAAATCTGAACGGAACACCCACTTGGATGGTTTCAGTCTATAGTAATTTTAAGTGCACGTTTTATGTCTTCTCTGACACAGAAGAGGACTGCAATAAAAAGGTGACAATTTGCCACTTGCAGGCAAGTGAAAAGCAGAAAATTACTCCAACCTGGCAGAACAGGTTTTTTGAAAATAATATTAGGATAGCTGCCTTAAAGAAAGCAACAATTTGAGGGTCTAAATCCCAAAGAATAAAAGGCTGTACAATGTAAAGGTCGTGAGATAATTGCCCATAACCATAAAAGCTTCTGTAGCATAAACATTTCTTTTGCTTTGTTTTCTTTGCTCACACCATGTGTCAGCAAAAGACAGATTATTATGGTCATTATTTTGTTGCCTTCTTCATTATCCAAATGCTTTATAGACATTGATTAGTTAACAGTACGATCCCTGCCAGAAAGGTCAGTATGATTAACCCGAAGGCAGAGCTGGAGTTCCCCAAGGTTAAGTGATTCATCCTTCCCTCCAAGGAGATCAGTGGAGGACAAGGTCTCAACTTTACAGTTCCTCTGTCTGAAGCTGCTCCTATCCTGGCTGACACATGTAATAAAGAAAACACTTCTTCTTCTCTGGCATCACTTCTTTCTGGCCAGAAAGACTGGAGATTGTACACATCTAGTGGTACAGAATTAAATGTTGGGACACCTAGGTGGCTCAGTCAGTTTAGCGTCCAACTCTTGATTTTGGTTCAGGTCATGATCTCATGGTTCATAATATCAAGCCCCTGTTGGGCTCCAATACTGTGTGACAGTGTGGAGCCTTCTTGGGATTCTCTCTCTCTCTCCTCTCTCTCTCTCTCTCTCTCTCTCTCTCTCTCTCTCTCTCTCTCTCCTTTCTGCCTTTCCCCCATGCAGGCTCTCTCTTTCTCAAAATAAATAAATAAACAAACAGTTTTTTAAAAAAGAGTATACTTGACGGAAAGAGAGAGAATGAAATGTTATCCTGGTGAGATTCTCTATTCAATTAGGGTAGATACATCTGGGTAAACTTTCCAATCTGCAGCCGGTGGAGGAGTTTCACATTAGACTTCTTACATCCTCATGAAACAATTTGTTTATTTTCTAAGATTTTACTGAGATCCCATCAGGCTCCCAGAGGAATGTTCTAGACTCCAGGGATTTAAAGTGAATCTGAGACTCGAAGTCCTATTCTCATGAGGCTTCCTTTCTGGGAGAGGGGGGGGGGGTGCTGAGACTAACAATAAAAACAGTAAAGAAACAGGAATCATAACAAATAATGTAAGAGTGGGGAGAAAATTAACATAGTCTTGATGATGTGTAACTGTGCCTGGGTGATTTTTAGATGGGGTATGCAGAGAAGGGGTCTCTAGGAAGGCGGCCTTGAAAGTAAATGGCAAGAAGGAACTTGGGAAGAGGAAACCAAGGAGCATCCTGGGGAGGAACAAGAGCCAAAGAAAAAGTCTTACGTGGAGACGAGCTAGGTAAGACCTAGAGCCTGAGTGCAGTTCCTTGTGTCTGGGGGATGGTGAAGAGCTGGGCAAAGGGAGTAATTTAAGGTTAGAAAAATTGGAGGGCCAGAACGTGTTCGTCAGAGAAAGGATTTTGGAGTTTATTCTAAGGGCCTTAGGAAACCACCAGAGAGCTTTAAGTGTTGATGTGACAAAATCTCGTTCCTGTTTGTAAAACGTTACTCTGGCTGTAATTTTTCAGGGAAAAGAGCAGGTGGAGGGCAACCAGTTAGCGGGCTGCTGGATGGCTCAGATGAGACATGGTGGCAACCTGAAATAGGATGGAAACCCTGGAGATGGAGATAATTGGATGGACTTCTTTAGGTTTTGATGGTAGAGTTGTCAGGATTTGCTAATAAATATGAGAAATCCAGGCAGTGTGGAATCAGAGACAACTCCTCTATCTGCAGGTAGAAAAATGAAAGAAAACCATTAGTGAGTGTTGAAATCTAAGGCTTGCCAAAATGCACTTCCACTTGGAAAACGCAAAGAAAAAGAAAGTATCAGGAGGACCTCACATAGCCTGGGAGGTCAGAAAAGGCCTCTTTAGGAAGTGACTTATAAACAAAGGTATGAGAGACTTAGCTGGCAAAATGCTGTGACCCTCACTGGGATACATAGTTATAATTCATATATCATACGCAACCATTTACTGACTCTAGCCATTATGTCTCGTTCTTCAAATTCTGGAGAGACAGCCTCTGGTCAATTGGTTGACTGGCCCTAGGGCAGGTGGCTAGTCCTGGTCCACTCAGTGGTGGCTTGGGGAAATGAGCGTGTGTCACGGGGCTTGCAGTTCCCAAGGACTGAGGGAGAGACCATTGCACTAAAAGAGAAGTTCGGTATGACAGGCAATTGGCTTATGTGTCTAATATAATCTTCCATTCACCTTTGCATTCACTGAGCTTAGCGGAGTACCAGGCATAGGAAACACTCAGTGTCAAAGGATTAAATGAATAAAGCGATTAAAGAGCCAGGAGGCAATTTGGGGCTTCTCTTAAGTAGTAAGGAAATCTATTTCCCGGATCCATCACAACCATCTTTCAAATGGACTACTTCCACTCCCACCATCTTTTGAAATCATGCCTCACTAACAGACATGATAACAATATTAGGATAGACATGGTTCAGTTATTATCGACAGCCGAGATTTCTCACATCTGAATCCAGTCCTTCTCAAGCTTTCCCGAGCATAAGGATCACCTTGGCCAAATTCTTAGATCTCTCTCATTTTAGTACAGCCAGAGTAGAATCCAAGAATCATCATCCAATATGAATCATCATCCAATCCAGCAATTCCCTTTTGGGCTGTATATCCAAAAGAAGTGAAAGCAGGATCTTGAAGAGATATTTGTATACTTATATTCAAAGCAGTGTTAGTCACAACGGTCAAATATGGAAGAAACTCAAATTTCCGTCCATTAATTCATGGATAAACAAAATGCAGTATGTACATACAGTAAGATATTATCAGCCTTAAAAAAAAAAAAAGGAAGACCTTGACATAAATACAACATGGATGCACCCTGAGGGCATTATGCTGAGAGAAATAAGCCATTCACAAAATGACAAACACTGTATTAATACAGTGTTTAATAAGCCATTCACAAAATGACAAACACTTCTCTGAGGTATCTAGGCTACTCAGATTCATAGGGATAGAATACAGAATGGTGGTTGCTGGGGAGGGTAGATGCAGAAATTGTTTAATGGGTATAGAGTTTCATTTTCACAAATTGAGAATGTTTTGTAGATTGCACAATACCATATATATCTGTGACACTACTCAACATCACACTTGGAAATGATGAAAATGGTAAAATTTATGTCTTGTGTATTTTACCACAATTAAAAAGTAAAAAACAATAAAAGAATATGAATTTCAACAATGATCCCAAGTGATTATTATGTGAGGACATTAATTTTTGAGAAATACTACCCTATAGTCCACCTTTTCCCACATCCAGTCTACTGCATATTAAAACAGTCTCATGGATTCTCTCTGCCTTCCTTACCATTGCCACTGACTTAATTTAAACTTCCTCACCCAACAGCCATGGGTCTGTTTCTTCTAGCTCGGAACTCTCCCTATCCTGGCCCATCCTTTTCTTTAAGCCATGTCATTTTCCCAATACAATGATTTCTGTCTAATTTAGATGGACTATGATTCTGATAGAAGAGTAAAACAGAATGAAAGAAGGCCAAAAACTGGTGTGGAAAATGGTCCAATGACTACAAAAAGTTGCAAAGTTTATATGTTTATATTTGAATTATAGACGTGAATTCTATCTTTTCTATGGTTTAACCTCTGCAAACCTGAAGTCTTTTGCTTAATCTGACCTGAAAAAGAATCCTATTTCTTTTCTTCCTCTTATACACCAAACTACAAACACTGCCCCCACCCCCCAACACGGTCCTCGGTTGTTTCAGCATAACGTTTTGCCACAAACAGGTTCACCACATAACTAATTGCCCATAAGGCAAATTTGCCAGAAAAGATAAGAATAAGGAAGAATAAAAGAGAGGCACTAAAAAGGGTACGATGAAACATAAACAACTTAATAAAATTACTTCTCCATTTCTTCCTTCATTAAGGGAGGTATCAGTTTTCCAAACACTAGGATTCATATTTGTGAGGGAGCTTTTGTAGGGTGCTGCAAAAGTCTTCTACACTGTTGTCTGTTCTTGGCATATTGTCATGTATCCACTGATGGCTGTTCCAAAGTTCCATGGGAAATGTGGAAGAAATGCTAGCACTGTACTACATTTGTCACTGAGTTTGTTCATTGTAACTGATATATTACCGCTTTCTGGTAGCGTCTAGTATGCAATCTGGCTTTACACTCTCTTATTTCGCACTCACAGTGAGTTTCATCACCATATTTTCCATCAAGTCGATCTACGTGGTTGTTACCATGTGCTATTTTAAGATCACCACGTCTACTCATCACCGTATGGACCATTATGAGGGCTTACTGAGGTTTACATAATATAAAAATGGGAAATTTGTCAATGAAGAAATGAAAGCAACTGTCAACCAGTTATTTTATCTTTTATGGCAAAATTGCCTCACAGCCAACTAGTTATGCTGTGAAAACGTTTATGGCAAAAACGCTTCCAACAAAGACGTCCACATCAAAGATACTTACGGCAAAAATACCAGATGTATACAGACATACTTCATGTCCTCACTCACCCAACTCCCCATGTTTTCCAGAGACTCTGTTTCACCTGGCCTGATACTCTCTGAAAGGAAATAAAAAATGAAATTACTCAGGAATCCTGGTTTCAAACCAGTCTTTTCCACAAACTGGCTGTGTAAATGCAAGCAATTTTCTTAGCTTCTCTAAGATCCATTGTTTCCATGTGTAAAGACAGAGAACTGACTCAGATTAGTGGCTTTCAAACATTTTGATGACCACCCCCTTTACAAAAGAGGCTTTACCTGGCAAAGAAGTTGCACAAAATTTCCGCACTGCTAACACTTGACTCTTACTGCATATGATGGACACTTATATTTTACCTCCCAATCTGTCCTATTATATCCTGTATTTTTGCCTTAAAAAAATTCTGGTTGCAACTGTAAATTGATTTCATAACACTCTACCCGATCATAACCCCAATTCGGAAAACACTGATGTTGATGATCTTTATGGTTTGCCCCCATTCTAATGCTCTATGATCATATATAAATATGGGATTTCTTTTGCATATTTGGGTGTTTTCCCCATGTGTATATTATCAAATTTACAGATAAATTCGTGGAGGAGAAATAGTTTCCTAAGATTCTCTGACAACTCTAATAAAACAGCATAGATACCTATTGCAAATTCTTAAATTAATAATGCACACATTAAAAATAATTTATTTAACAAAAACATAAACCAATAGAAAAGAAATTAGATGCCTTGCCTCATTTTCTCGCTGAGCCACGTACAGCTTATATCCTAATTCTTCTTACCACGATTAAGCAAGGAGCACTACAAAGGAAGGGACATCCCTTCATACCGTGGTTAAATCAGTGGTTCTCAACCCTTACTTGACTTTAAAATCACCTGGAGAAGTAAAACAATTTCCTGACCTCGCTCTAAAACTATTAATTCGGAATATAAAGGGTCATACTGATTATCAGCATTTTCAATCTGTCCAGGGCAGGGCTGAGAACAATTAGACTAATTGATCCAACATAAAGTCACCATTCTCTGGGTATCCAGTTAAGTCCAATGACAGAAACTGATCAGTGTGATGGCAAACACTGTTGATTCAACATTCCCTTTTAATCCCATGCCTCTATAGTCTTCGCTGTTGTGGACTTGATGTGTTGCCCTCTCGAGAAGATTCATATGTTGAAGTCCTAATCTCCAAAGTGATGGCATTTGGAGGCCTCTAGTGGGTAATGAGGTTTAGATGAGGTCATGAGGTAGGGACCCCATGATGGGGTTAGAGGAAAAGACAGAGCTTGAGAAGGTGGCCACCTGCATGCAAGCCGAAAAGAGAGCTCTCACCAGACTCTAAAGATGCTGGCAGCCTGCTATCAGTCCTTCAGCCTCCAGAAATGTGAAGATTAAATTTCCATTGTTTAAGCTACCCAGGCTACGGCCTGAGCCAAGATGCTCCTCAAAACTCCATGTTAATCTTCTCCCTCATCATCTTCATAATCCAGAGCTGACAACCATTATCTGTTGCAGATTAAGCAAAGAACATCTTTAAAGTCCCAAATCTCCTTTGCTGGTGCTGCTGAGGTCCTCTAACAGTTCCTCTGTGCCAATGTCACGTGAGATGGGTCACTCCAGAAACGTGATCCTTTTCTGTCAGTCATACAACTCACTCTGTGGGGGGTAGACCCCCCTCTGCGGGGTCACCAGCTGGGAGATGCATCATTTTGAAGAACTGATGGCTGTGCGTGAGGGGTAGGAGTAACAAGCATCCCCTCACATAGGTAAGTGTCCTGAAGGGTGAGCTGAGACAGCACAGGCACCTGGGACTACAAACAAACAGGCAGAAATGGCGACAGGCTAAAGGGTGGTACAAGTTGTGATTGGGCTTTTGATAAAACAAAGCCTAACTTCTGGGTAAATTACATATTAAAAAAAAAAAAAAAAACAGTGAAGAGAGAAGAGGGAGATCAGAGAAAACTATACCAAAAAGTAGTTCAGTGAAAAAAAGGTAACAAACATTTATTTTGAACGGTTAAGGTGCTTTTGGGTGTTGCTCTGTAGACTTGATTTTATAATAGCGATTAGCTTTTCTCAATAATCACATTAATTGAATTTTGAGACCTAATAAGAGGGTTGTTTTAAATTCATGAATCTTCATTTCAGATGAATCCATTAGCTTTTGTATGCTTCCTTACTGCCACCTGGTGTCCATTAATAGATTGCAAGGGAAAGGCAACATGGAAGGCAACTAACTTCCCATCGCGAGATCAAAGCTGTAGACTCATCAGTTTAATTAGCAAATACCTTTGATGTAGTTCAATGAGCTGCAGATATAATAAATGAGCATCCCCATTCGCTAATACGGCTTTCTCTGGCCTTCAGAGACTCGTAGAAGAGCTTCCTTTTGGGATTAGGACTTTTTGTAATAGTATTAAAGTATATTTTAATAAAGTAGCAGGGCAAAGAGGTATCATTCTTATTTTATCGTCATTTTGATTACTTTACTTGGCAAAAAAACAACAATAACAACAACTGGGGCAGGCAATCTGCTTCTGAAGAAGGTTAAGAGAGGTGTTCTGACGCTTAGGCACCACTCTTGCTTTCTGTCCTCCGCATTGTGTGGACAGGACTTCACTCGTGTTGTGTTGGCTCGAATCTGGAAAACAGTAAATTTGGTGTAGCTAGCTCCTTAGTGGAAGTGCATAGACGATTACTGTAACTGCTTCTTGAATGGTAATAAAAATTCCACAAGGGTTTGTTATGGTGAAGCAAGAACTGGGCTTTTCTTCTCCATTCTGACAAGTCTCTACCAGCTTGGAAAGTACCAGTAGACACTCTAGAGAGGTGGATATAGTTGTTCTATAGAGAAACAAGAGCCAAGGGAAGAGCTACACTGAATCATGCCTCATCCACTCCTGCTCTGTGTCGCTGCCCCTTATCCATTAATATCTGTGCCACTGGACAAATACATTGGATCTTACAGCACATGCATGTGTGTGTGTGTGTGTGTGTGTGTGTGTGTGTGTGTGTGTGTATCCATATTCTCTTCCTATCAATCTCACACCAAAGTGGTAGCTCCATCTACTGTCCCACATACACATTCCCATTTTTGTTGTTGTTGAATTTTTACTGAACTATATAATCCACAAATCTAGGAACCATTGAGACAGTCAATGAAAATAACAGAATGTGAAAGAAATTAGCTATTTCAGAGCCTTAGTCCCTTTGGTCTCTCACCAATATGAGCACAATCTGTTAATTACGAAGTGTAGAAACAGGCCCGCAGCTACTGGTGAGATGCTAGGCTGGAGAAAGGGGTGGCTGGTGGTGGGGTTGGGAGGGCTGGTTCATGAGAAATGGGAAAGTATGCATTGCTGGAATTTGGGAAGGGAAGCTGAAATGGGAGCCCAAGGAAAGACTGATTCACAATTTTGCTTAGAGATGGGCCTGTACTTGGCCTTTTATTGCACGGTGATCTGTGAGCACAGGTTTATGGGCATGTCTTCAACAAGAGACAAATTTGGGAAAGAGAAACATTGGGTAGCAGAGGCCCAGGTAACTAAATGTGGCTCCTACTCTCTTCTTACCTCTTAGGTTTTATAGGTTTGTGACATCGATTGCTAGTTTTTTATGTTTCTCTTCTTCACTCTTCTCTTTAATCCATAGGAGAGTAAAGGCTTATGAAAAAAATGAGAAAAATATTTCATCAGACACTGAAAAATTTGCCTAGCCATTAAAATATATATTCAAGTCCTTCATTCTGTTCATTTAGACATTTAATATTTCTTAAAGCAGTGCCTGATTATTCAAGAGATGCTTATCCTTTTCAAATATTTGCAAGTGTCTATTGTTGGCAGAATTCTGACAGCTTCTAAAGCTTTAGCAAAGCTCACCAACTTGGTTTAATTCTGGAAAAGCCTCATTAACTTAACTAGATCAGAGAGCCTCTCTGCCAAAAATTAACCTATTTAGCACAGAAATAGTTCCTCTTTACCTGTAATTGTCATCTCTCCCAGATCACTGCAGTCAAACTGTCACTTTTTTTTTCTCCACCCACAAAGACTGAGACTCCTTCAGCTCCGAGAATGATCTGGCATTTTATTATACTGGGATCACTAAAAGGGCCATGTACATGTTTTCTCAATTATAATCTATGCTGTCCCAAACATAGCTTTTTACTCTAATGGGTTTTGTATCTGTCTTTAAAAAGCCCATTTTTAGTGCCAATGCTAAAGTTCTTTAAGTGATATTTATTTCAGGTCTTTCATTTAAGATGAAGAGTTACTGCTATTTAAATAAAACAGAGGTTGGCACAAAAACAGACACATAGACCAATGGAATAGAATAGAAACCCCAGAACTAGACCCACAAACGTATGGCCAACTCATCTTTGACAAAGCAGGAAAGAACATCCAATGGAAAAAAGACAGTGTCTTTAACAAATGGTGCTGGGAGAACTGGACAGCAACATGCAGAAGGTTGAAACATTCACACCATTCACAAAAATAAAATCAAAATGGATAAAGGACCTGAATGTGAGACAGGAAACCATCAAAACCTTAGAGGAGAAAGCAGGAAAAGACCTCTCTGACCTCAGCTGTAGCAATCTCTTACTCGACACATCCCCAAAGGCAAGGGAATTAAAAGCAAAAGTGAATTACTGGGACCTTATGAAGATAAAAAGCTTCTGCACAGCAAAGGAAACAACCAACAAAACTAAAAGGCAACCAACGGAATGGGAAAAGATATTCGCAAATGACATATCGGACAAAGGGCTAGTATCCAAAATCCATAAAGAGCTCACCAAACTCCACACCCGAAAAACAAATAACCCAGTGAAGAAATGGGCAGAAAACATGAATAGACACTTCTCTAAAGAAGACATCCGGATGGCCAACAGGCACATGAAAAGATGTTCAACGTCTCTCCTTATCAGGGAAATACAAATCAAAACCACACTCAGATATCACCTCACGCCAGTCAGAGTGGCCAAAATGAACAAATCAGGAGACTATAGATGCTGGCGAGGATGTGGAGAAACGGGAACCCTCTTGCACTGTTGGTGGGAATGCAAATTGGTGCAGCCACTCTGGAAAGCAGTGTGGAGGTTCCTCAGAAAATTAAAAATAGACCTACCCTATGACCCAGCAATAGCACTGCTAGGAATTTACCCAAGGGATACAGGAGTACTGATGCATAGGGGCACTTGTACCCCAGTGTTTATAGCCGCACTCTCAACAATAGCCAAATTATGGAAAGAGCCTAAATGTCCATCAACTGATGAATGGATAAAGAAATTGTGGTTTATATACACAATGGAATACTACATGGCAATGAGAAAAAATGAAATATGGCCTTTTGTAGCAACGTGGATGGAACTGGAGAGTGTGATGCTAAGTGAAATAAGCCATACAGAGAAAGACAGATACCATATGGTTTCACTCTTATGTGGATCCTGAGAAACTTAACAGAAACCCATGGGGGAGGGGAAGGGGAAAAAAAAAAAGAGGTTAGAGTGGGAGAGAGCCAAAGCAAAAGAGACTGTTAAAAACTGAGAACAAAGTGAGGGTTGGGGGGGGGAGGGAGGGGAGGGTGGGTGATGGGTATTGAGGAGGGCACCTTTTGCGATGAGCACTGGGTGTTGTATGGAAACCAATTTGACAATAAATTTCATATATTAAAAAAAATAAATAAAATAAAAAATAAAAAAAAAATTAAAAAAAATTAAATAAATAAAACAGAGGGAAGTTGCTGAAAGGGAATTTTTATTTTTGCTATTGATTCATACAATAATTGGAAAGAGAAAAGTAGCATGCATGAAAAGCAGTATTTGCACTTTCTTAATCTGTCATCATTGAAGAGTGGGGAATTGTATAATATTTGATTCTTTATTAATACTTATAAAGGCAATATATCAAATTTGAATATTTTTGTTCACTTTCATCAAATTGGGTTCTCATTGCTTTCTTAGCAGCACTGACTTAAAAAGCTTAAGTTATATTTATAAAATGAGCAGTTACGTGTTTTATTGATGAGAAGAAATTAAGTTGAAATGTAGATATGTTACTAAGAATCAGAATGAGCTAGAAGGCAATTTAGAGAAGATATAATGGAATTCTCATTTTGACTCCTCACTTTATTGTTTCACAGCTGAGGAAACTGAGTCCCAATGAATTGCTTACTTCTACAGAACTAATCTGTCAGGGAAGAGTTTACTTCATTTTCTTAAGGAAGCCAGTAATGTATATTGCCTTAGATTAGGTGCTACAAAAGCATAGTTTATTTTCAAACCCTATAAAAAAAATGAGAAAACTCAGCATCTTCTGTTTAAGAAATACTATTTGCTAAGGTCTTATGATTATAATATTCTTTACAGATAAAACAGATAATAAATGAAATCATTTACTTTACTCAGTTCTTCATTAGCATTCATAATAAACACGAGATCAATATTTTTGACAATATTATTAACTGAGTTGGTCGGATTTTTGTGTTGCTGAATAGATTTTTAGTAAGTAATTGACCCTTGAGATGGGATCATATTCCCATCCAAACCTAACATAGGCAGAAATACACAGGAACCTCCACAATCAAAGAGAAAACCCTTCAACCTTGAGCCCCAGAGGCAAATCAAAGCCAGACCAAAGGGCTTACAGTGACCTACCTCTTTTTGAAAAGAGAAATAACCTAACTCCCAGCCCACACCTTGCAAAAGAAATGCTGTATCTGTGTCGGTCCCGAACAAACTGCTTCTTTCTGTAGCTTCAGGCTTTATTATCCCCAAGAATGGCTTTTGAGAGCTATCACAGCATTTATTATTTGGCCTTCTTTCTAAAAGTTTCAGATCCCCAACACTTAACTCCATCATCTAGTATGACTTGATGTGTGTTCGCCTGTAGATGAAACGGACTTTCCCAGCTTGAATTAATACAACAGGGTTGAGACGAATCCTGGGCTTTTGTTTTAAAAACTTCCCTTTAAAGGACGGAGATAAATTACAAGAAAAATCAGAGTAAAGTCATTCAAAACTACAGGGAATAAACTCCAGAAATGTACTGTATAGCCCTGGACCTGTACATTACTATCTTGTACGCTTACAAATGGGCCAAGAGGGTAGATCTCTCATATTACATGTTCTTATCACAATAAAATAAAATTCAGTAAAAGGTGGGGAAGGAAACACCCTTTGAATTTGCTCCGACGAGTGAACAGTTTCCACCAAAAGAAACCCTTCAGAATCACAAGACCACGACCTGAGCCACAAGATCAGACGCTTAACTGGTTGAGCCACCCAGATGCCCCACCATTTTTCTTTTTTTCATGATTATTTATTTATTTTTGAGAGAGAGAGAGTGAGAGTGCAAGTTGGGGAGGGGAAGGGAGAAAGGGGGACATACAGAATCCGAAGCAGACTCGAGGCTCTGAGCTGTCAGCAAAGAGCCGGACGCGGGGCTCGAACTCAGGAGCCATGAGATCATGACCTGAGCCAAAGTTGGATGCTCAAATGACTGAGCCACCCAGGTGCCCGATTTTATACCCTTTGCCTAAAGAGAGACACTTGCTTAAGTAATTGACCCAAACCAAAAGAAAAGTATTTTCTTTTTCTCTGCAAAGTAAAGGAAAAAGTTTAATTCGATTATACTAGAAATTCAACTGAAATTAAAAAGATTTTAAGACTTACTTTCATGTATTTTGAGTTTTCAAGTCTGCCTTTAAACTTTCAGCTGGTGTTTAATACCTTTTCTAATGAGGGAGTAAACTTAAGAGGAAATTAGAGGTCATTCACGTAACAATTTAAATATGATGAGACATTTTTATTTTTCCTTAGAAATTCTTTTTTTTTTTTAATTTTTTTTCAATGTTTTTATTTATTTTTGGGACAGAGAGAGACAGAGCATGAACGGGGGAGGGGCAGAGAGAGAGGGAGACACAGAATCGGAAGCAGGCTCCAGGCTCCGAGCCATCAGCCCAGAGCCTGACGCGGGGCTCGAACTCACGGGCCGTGAGATCGTGACCTGGCTGAAGTCGGACACTTAACCGACTGCGCCACCCAGGCGCCCCTCCTTAGAAATTCTTAACTGTCTTAGTGCACTGAATCAATTCAAGGCTACTCATTTGTTCCACAAATATTGTCTGAATGCTCATGCCTGGCAGTGTTCGAGGCTCTGAGATTACAGTGGTGACCAAATGGAGAGTATCTTTTCCTTCATAAACCATACAGTGGAATGAGAGAGTGAATATTAAGTTATTAATAATCAAATAACTAGGTGATCCATACTAAAAAATTCAAACTACGCGTCTGAGATGATGAAAAAATCCCTAATTTAGATTTGGTGATAAGAAAGGATCCTCTAAGCCAGTACCATTTATACCAAAACCAAAGGAATAGTCAGATGACCAAAAGAAAAAGGGAGAATGTTCCAGGCAGAAGGAGCCTGAGGTGGAAAAGATTAGGTTTGTCCAGAAACTCAAAGTACAGATATAATAAAATAGTGATTTTGAGGGAGAAAGATGTAAAAATAAGGCTCAAGTGTGAAAAGCTTCTATTATATGGAAGGATTTTGGTTTTTATTCTAAATGCAACAGAGTCACTAAAGAGGTTTTACAGAGCAGGAACTCAATCCTGTCTTTAAGGTTTTTTTTTTAATGTTTGTTTGTTTATTTATTTATTACAGAGAGAATGCATGTGTGGGGTAGGGGGAGAGAGAAAGGGAGAGAGAGAGAGAATCCCAAGAAGGCTTCATGCTGTCAGCACAAAGCCCGATGAGGGACTGGATCTCACGAACCAAGAGATCATGACCTGAGCTGAAATGAAAAGCCAGAAGCCTTAACTGACTGAGCCACCCAGAAGCCCCTGTCTATGTATTTTTTTTTATTTTTTTTAACGTTTATTTATTTTTGAGACAGAGAGAGACAGAGCATGAACGGGGGAGGGGCAGAGAGAGAGGGAGACAGAATCGGAAGCAGGCTCCAGGCTCTGAGCCATCAGCACAGAGCCCGACGCGGGGCTCGAACTCACGGATCGTGAGATCATGACCTGAGCTGAAGTCGGACGCTTAACCGACTGAGCCACCCAGGCGCCCCTGTATTTTTAAACTACTTTATTTTATCCAGGCCTGTATTAAGTCTTCCATGAGCTCTAGACACTTGTGCCTTTATGGACACCTTCCTCCATTTTATATCTTATTTATATATTTATTTTATACAAAATATATTATTTTTATGTGTGTATATATTTTATTGTATTTTTATAAAAAGTATACCTATAAAGTAGTGTATTTACACACAAAGTATAAATATACGTATATATGTTTTGTTACTGTGTTGGTATAAAGATGAATATAACCCAGGCTGGGCTATATTTTGTTTATTTTATATAATCCTGGCTGTATTCACTTATTCCTATATATTTCATATGCAAATTCATACATATAATCGCACACACATTTCATTTTATTTATATCTATCTACCTCACTGGGTTTGCATAAAGGTGAATACATATAATCCAGGCTAGACTGTATTTTTTTCTCTCTGATATTAAAGCATTTTCCTGGGCCCCTAAAATCATCATGGACTCTCAGTCCTGTGCCTACTCTGCCCCGTGCATGAGGCAGGTCTTATCAGGAGAGAACAGATTTTAGTCAAGATAAAATAGAAAACTATTTTATGACTACAAGAAAGAGAAGGTGGCCGACACAGACAAGAAAAATCAATAAAATATTATAAATTTAATTTTAAAATAGAACCTAAAACATTGACTCAGACGCTTTAATACATATATATCTAGAAACCCAAACCAACATTGGCTAAAAAGCAGAACACTCTCATTGTGGTCAGTTTGGACAGCGACCGAGAGCCAAGGAAAGAGATGAGCAGGGCGGAGTGACCAGCAGAGAGGTGCAAAGGAAGAAGTGGAAGCCACGGGTGGGGTGCAGGGCAGAAGGACCGAGGTGGAGGAGGGAGAGAAATACAAGGCAGCAAGGAGAGAGGAAGGATAATCGAGGAGGAAATGTACACGAAAGCTCTTTGCAAGGTAAATGCGCTATACAAACGTAGGGGAGTGTAATAGGAACCCAAGGACACATTTCCTGGGGAGCCTGGGAGCCAGTGCATTAAAAATCTTTTAATGATCACCCATAGTCCTTCAGAAAAAATCCACAGAATGTGGGCCATTATCGAAATAGCACTTTGAAAAAGGAACATACATAAGGCTTGATAAACCAAACATTTCTGCAGAGAGGTGTGTGAGCAGAAATCTGGCAGGCGTTTGTAACTGGAATCGCATGATATGCTTGCCACACGTGGGGGGTTTTGTTGTTTCCATCGTGCTTTCCATAGAGCCTCTGCGATGTCGTTATGCGAGAAAAACATTCCAAAATGGTCTATAAGATAAAGGCCAACGTATGCTTACAGCCACTCCCTTCCCCCCAATAGAGTTCCAAAAGCTCTGTGCTCTGTTGTCACATCACCTTTTTATGCTGTGCCCCACGTGGGACAGGAGTGACAGCCTGTAAGTAGGGTGGCAGGAAGCCTGGCTGGCCGTGGGACGGCCCCTTCTCCCCTTGATGGCCCTACTCTCTTCTCTGCAACTGTGCTTAGTCTCACAGGTCAGCTTAGCCAGGCCAGAGTCCCCAGGTATTCAATCAAACACCCTTCTAGATGTGGTGAACACAGACAACCGGCTGACTTTAAGAAAAGGAGATTATTCCCCATCGTGTGGTTGGGTCCCAACTAATCAGCTGAAGGGTTATAAATGCAAAAAACCGAGCTTTCCCTGAGAAAGAAGAAATTCTGCTTCGGGACCATACCACCAGATCCTACCCGAGATGTCTCAGCCTGCCAGCCTGCCTGACAACATTCACACCAGCCATCCCCCAAGCAGTGTGAGCCAATGCCTTGAAATACATCTTTTAATATATATATTCCACTGGTTCTGTTACCCTGGAGAACCCTGACTAATACAGATTTCGGTACTGGGAGTGTTTTTGCAGGAACAGAATCTTAAGGATGAGTTTTGAGAATCGGTTCTGGGGATTCTGGAACTGGTTCTCTAAGCTAATTAGATTTAAGAGCACTGATGATTCCATTGCCAGTGTTCAGCAGGGTGCTGACGGTCTGTGGCATAACGTGGGAATTGAGATATGGAAAATCTCACCACTGGATACCACTAATCAAAAATCTATAAAAGCTGAGGTTCTGGCTAACCATGTATTTATACCTTAGAACGTTTTGGTCAAACCAATGAATATAATAATGAAAGTGACTCAGTGCTCCTAACTGTACTGGAGGAAGTGGGGAAAGAAATGAATGAGTTCAGGGCTTCAAATTCCTAGCTCAGTTGCAGCACCAATGGCCGAAAATGTTCTAGGTCTGCCCTGAAATTCTTACCTCCCGTAGCTGAGGGGCTGGGATTTGTGAAAGAAAACCAAAAACAAAAACAAACAAAGCCAGAGACTCATATTACAAGTGGCTAAATTATAACACAATTCAAATTCTCAATTTCCCAGAATGTAGCCCGACAATCTTCTGTTGGAAAGAATAAGCTTGTGACAAGTGGATCCAATCAACCATCTCAACGGAATCCAGGAATAAAAACAAGCTGATCCAGGAAAGATTTGGGGAGGGTCCACTTGCCTGATGGCTTACACCCTATTATTTGCACAGAAAAAAAACTGACAAGGTTTTTGAGAAATTTATGTCAGCATCAACACGGCCCGCCTGGATTAAAAAGGAGCGAGATTCAGAAGATACACAGGAAAGATGATCACGAGACAACAGAGTCCGCAATTGGGGATGGGAGCAGCATTAGGCCACAGATCGCCAAGGACCCAAGAAGCCAGGAAGACACAAGGAAGGATTCTCCCTGGAGTCGTCTGAGGGAGCACGCCCCTGCTGATACCTGGGTTTCAGACTGCTAGCCTCCAGAACTATGAGAGAATAAATTTCTGTTGTGTTAATCCACCCAGTTCGTGGTCATTTTTTAGGGCCACACAAGGAAACCCACATAGCCATCCAGTACATCCTTCATACCAGCCTCCCCGTTGCGGGGGAAAATACTAATGACACCTAGAAATTGTGTATCTTCTGTGCCATTTTGGAATGTTTGGAAATCCAGAGGAGATGTGGTTTTCTAAAAAAGAGTTTTAAACTTTACTCACATTTCCTCAACATTTCCAAGATCCATAATAAAACCTTGTGCATCAAAAATTGATCTATATAAAGATAGTTCAAAAGAAAGATATGCGGGGCACCAGTGTGGCTCAGTAGGTTCATCATCCAACTCTTGGTTTCAGCTCAGGTCACGATCTCACAGGTTTGTGGGTCGAGCCCTGCATTGGGCTCCATGCTGTCAGCTTGGGATTCTCTCTCTCTCTCTCTCTCTCTCTCTCTCTCTCTCTCTCTCTGCCCCTCCCCCTCTCACATGTGTGCGTCCTCTCTCTCTCTCTCTCTCAAAAAGAAATGTTAAGAAAAACAAAAAAAGATAGGGGCACCTGGGTGGCTCAGTCAGTTGAGCGTCTGACTTAGGCTCAGGTCATGATCTCATGGTTCGTGAGTTCGCATCTGGCATCAGGCTCTGTGCTGACAGCTCAGAACCTGGAGCCCACTTAGGATTCTGTGTCTCCCTCTCTCTCTGTTCCTCCCCCGCTCACACTCTGTCTCTCTGTCTCTATCAAAAATAAATAAACATTAAAAAAAGATATCCAGTTTTCCTTCCCTTGACCCAGAGAGTATTACCATTATTAATTACCAAAGGACGAAACAGACAAGGAGAGGCTACAAGGAAGGCCAGGGAGCAAATTTATTAGGAACACAGAGGCTAGAGGCCTGGGAGCAGTTGCCCACAGAAACTGTTGGATGTGAAAGAGATCTCAGATACTATGTAGTCTAGAGACATAGTATTTATCCCAAGACAAAATGTAGGGCAGATTTTCAGCATGCCTAGAATGCGAACATATGTAGATCAGGCCTCCGAGGCGTGGAAACCATGGGGACAGATGCACAACACTGATGTGCGTGCCCCACGAGCTGGGGGAGAGGCTCGTAGGGAGAAAAAAAAAGGCAGCATCCTGGTTCTCCATCAATGTGTTGTGGCACACTGCTGTGGCTTTTCTCTAGCCCGAACCACATTTTGGTCTCACTGGGTCATAATCACGCTGCTTGAGAGATGTCTTTCAAATAGAAGGGTCCTGTGCCATGGATGTGAGTTATCTAAAACTGTAGGTTTCAAAGAACGGTCTTATATTTACCAAAATATGACAAAGTATATGAGACCATGGTGGGGGAAAAAAAACCAGTTCTAAAAAAGAAAAGCAACAATACAGTGATAATGTGTTTAAATGGGCCCAAGAGAACAGAGAGAGAATTGTTAGTATTTTGTAATTGTGTTGGTGTTGTAATTAAACCTAATCTTTAAAACTGTTTTTGGAAGACGTCTGATCATTTGGCATATGCTGCTAAAAATGATATGATCTCAAAAAGGTTGAAAACTATTGCAATAAGATCTTTCATCACACTTTATAGATTCCTGGGTCGGTAAAGTACCACCAGCCTCGGTTAGCTGGGTTGTCAAATCATGATAGATTTAAAACAGGCAATTAGAAGGGGAGGGTTGAGGGGTAACCACACTGACAGCTGACAGCCCGGTCACGAGGAAGTAGGGGTCCAACTACTATTTCGCTACCCAGTAAAAAGCTAATTCGTCGTAACAATGGCAACTCTCGGGTGTTTCTGTAGTTCCTCGAGCCTAAATTATGTTCCCACTGAGATTCAGCCCGGTGTGGGCATATCAGAAGGGCTGGTGAGTTACACACAGATTACCTATTTTAAAGAACAATCTTAGAGCAACCCACGGAAAATACTTGGGGCACCCCACAGTATCTGTTACTCGTATATCCGTTTGGCTAAATCGCCACGAATTTGTCCATTCCTAAGGAACAATGAGGCTGCAGTTAAGAGGACTGTTTCCACATACAGTTTTTTCTGGGAGTTCCTGGGAGCAAAGTCATTCCGAAGCGACAGAAAATGTCCTCCTCCCTTCTAACCGCAGCTGCAGAGATGTGACCCTGCCACAGAGGAGCTTGCAGACATCCCAGGACACGGTGGCAGATTCAGCGCATCCACCGGGGGGAAAAGGTGGGACGGCCCTCACTTCTTCATGGGTGGGAGTATTGGTGGCCGGCTAGTAAGCATCAGTAGGCAACATTCACTCAGTGCATCTGGACGATTCGAGAGTTCTAGGTGACCGTGTCTGGGGGACAGATATATAGACATCTGTGGTGCCCCAAGCAGCAGCGATGGCAGAGGTGAGGAGTCTTGATCTGTCCACATCACTTAGGAGATCAGGAGCAGAAAAAGCCATCATGGAGTATTTGAAAATAATTATCTGTTCTCCGTCAGCATGTAGGACACAGCCTTTAGGTACTTTTAGAAACCATCACGGAGGTGGGGAGAATCCCGCAGTAACAAGCAACAGTTAGCATCAAAGAAAGTGCTTACCGCCCTTACTGTATTTTCATTTCCTGCCAGACTCCCATGTGGTCCCATGAGGTAGTTCTGGGGGAAAAGCTGACGACACTGGCAAAAAGTGTTAATTATTTGAAATACACTATTGAAGCTAGCAGGTGGCCCATAATACATTTTAGCTGTGTTTCCATCAAAAGTGTTCTTTTAAGGTTTACACACTTAAGGACGTATGCTGAAGTGATCCATGAAATTCACTTAGGTGGAAGAGCTCACCCCTGATAGTCAGATAAATAAGGTATTGTTATAATAATAGCATTAAACCCCGAACAAATCTGATGAACAGTGGATTTGAGAGCAACTAGACTTAAGAACAACCCTGGGTTTAATTAGGAGCCAAGGGACTTCCATTTTCAATCATTACCTATTAAAGTTGGGCCAGATTTCGTAAAGAATCAATTCGAGCGTCCACCGCCTTTTGCAAGATCACGCTTCTTGCTTCTCGTCCCTACTCCGGTCTGGCTGTTAAAAATGGAAATTTATGGTTGCTTTCCTTGGTAGCGTAAATATTCAAGTTCTGAAGTCAGTCTGGTTGCCTTAGAAAGACTTCTCTTGCCATTCACAGGGGAAGGCAAACATTTAACTGCTTCACAGCTGGCTGTCTTCTGCTGTGGGCAGCCCCCGCCATTCTTTGGTGCTACAGTGGACTGTAAAATTAACAACTGAATGTTACGATCCTCTACAGGGCATCATGCATCTGGCCCAAGGATGCATGTTGGGCAGCAATGACATGGGTAAGTAATTGCAAATAGAGATCAGATTCCCAAATTAGATTGGCCTTTTTTTTTTTTTTGCAACAGCAGCTCTCATAGCCAATTTGCATACTGTACATTATCAACCCACATGCTAATAAAATGTGCCCTGAGCAAACTGTTGCTTTGAACAGCAAAATGAAGTCTGTGAAAAACAGGAGCAAGAAGTGATGGGGAGAATTTAAATGCACACCCATCATGTAATAAATGGTTTTGCATGTCTCCTCATTAACATATTGGATTTCACGTGCTCGGGAATTTTTTAAAGAGAAAAGGCTATGCTCATATCTAGACTTCTATCTGGACTTGATTTGAGACTCTCTCACATCTGAGGCCACAAGAGAAGGTAGAAAATGTGCTGACTGTGACCTCGTTAGCCCATAGGGCTCAGCCTTGGAGGAGATCACTGATGAGTCTTTCCTGAAAAACTACTTCATGAAGAAAGACATTATCCAAAATCCAGACAGGTAGTATATCATCTCTAAAAACTTATATGGCCCCCGTGAGCTATATTTGAGGATAAGATGCAATGCGCGCGCGCGCGTGTGTGTGTGTGTGTGTGTGTGTGTGTGTGTGTGTAATGTAATGTTTAATATAGTCCATACCCAAGGTAAACATTCAATCAAAGCATCTTTTGTTTATTTTATAGGGAACAGAAAGCGGGAGTAAACAAGAGTCCTAAGACGTTTCCACGTCTCAGACAAGAGGACTGGAATGCCATTTTTGTTCTTGATCAGCTTGTAAGAAGCTTTCTAGTGGCATCTATTTTCTCCTAAGAAATGGATTATATGTTCAATCCATAAAGATATGTTTAAAATGAGCTAAAAAAAAAAAAGGTCCACGTTTCCACCTCAGATCCAAATATTTCTGAAAAAACAGAGCTGAAGCAACACAGATGAGTCTTTTAAATAGTTCTCCCTTCTGGGTCACCTGCCTGGGTGGCTCAGTCAGTTAAGCATCTGACTCTTGATTCTGGTTTAGGTCTTGATCTCACCATTCACGAGATGGAGCCCCGCATCGGACTCCGCACTGGCAGTGGGAAGCCTGCTTGGAATTCTTTCTTTCTCCTCTCTCTCTGTCCCTTCCCCACTTGCATATGCTGTCTCTCTCTCTCTTTCTCTCTCTCCCTCTCTCTCTCAAAATAAATAAATAAGCCTTTTTTTAATTAAAAAAATAAATGGTTCTCCTTCCGGATTTCTAGAGCTAACAAATGGGACACGCTTTGCCAAGGACACTCCAACAACAGAAAGGAAGCTCTGAAATCCACTTGTTCACATTCTCCCCTTCATCGGTGACGAATACAGTGCTGGGACCTGCTTCACCTCTTTATCTGGGACCCTTCTATAAAGAAGAGGGTCCCATTAAGTCTAGTGAAGGGCTGATCGTTTCTCAGAGGCTTCTCCAGAGATCCAAGGAAGTGAAAGGATGGAGGAAGAAGGCCCTCCTCTTTTCTTTTTGGCGGGATGATACCCACTCCTACATAAGATGGGAAAATAGCTTTAAATTTATTAATTCCAGGAGACGTTTTGCCAAACCGTAATTTCTAATAAATGAAAAATATAGCTCTCCTTCCAATATAGAATACAGACATGCCATGCTGAGGATATATTTAACTCATTAATGAGAAAACCAGCAGGATGGTGAAGCTGGCTCAAAGCAGAATTTGGAAGACTGAGTGGTGATAGGTGAAAAAGAGAGAATGCTGGAATACATTTCCTAGATTATGTGCAAAACCGTTTCATGCCCCACCATGCAATAACAAACACCCCAAGTTTCAGAGTCATCTTTCTATGGAACAGAAACCATTTGCATCCCTACAGGATAATGTCTACACGTTAACAACATATAATTTTACACAGGCTTACATCTAACAAATAGTAAACGGTCAAAAGAGAGGTACATCCATTAAATTATTGAATAAGACCGCATTCTTATTTACAGCATTGGGAAAACAAGCGGTTATCCTTTTGCTTTGTTTGCAAATTCTAGATAACTTTTCTTAACATCATCTAAGTGATCTCAATAACTTGGATTTCCTCTCAAGAAGTGCTCTCTAGCTTTTCTTAAAAGGTGATTTTTAAGAAGTTGTAGTGATTTAAATGCCCTTCACCATCTCACCATCTGAGATATGCCTTCCATCTTTGAAAACCCAGCTCAAGAATCTCCATAACCCCCCATATTACAATGAATCTCTACCCCCTTTGCGCTCTCTGTACCTTGTGATTACAATCTCACTTACCATAACTCATTTCTGTGTCTGTCTCCAGACAAGATTGTCAGTTCTCTGATACAAAGATTACAGCTTAATAATTTTAATATCCCCAAATCCTTCTAACACACTGAAGAATATGCTCCCTAAAATCATCATCATCGGTTGTGAACAAAGACCAGATTTACATATGATTTTATATAACACTTCTTTATTGGAGGCTATACTAACCTGTCCAGAAGATGATTAGTTAGTAGCATATTATCTAGCAGAATGCAATAATCAGCAAAGAGTTACTAAGAATTAATGCAACATAGCTCCTTCTAACACATGTTAAAATGCACAATCCATAGTCACCTCATTTCATTTACAATATTCATAATTACACATACAGTATCTTAATTGGCTTAGATTTATTCTCCATTTTGTACAAAGGACTGTTGTCAGCCACAACTGGATGTGGCAAATATGCACTCGTCCAGGATTTACAAGGCACTCAGGCCTTAATTAACAGACCTTATATCCAATGAGTAGTAAACTCATTTAAATTTCAATAAAATTAAATGTCTATGTTTATGCAGTCCTTTATCTAAATGCTGCCATTTGAATAGCAACATCTATTTCATTTTTCCCTTGGTTTCCCTTGATTAAACTTGTAGTAGATTGTATTGAGGCTGAATTATCCAGAAAAGAGTTCTAAAGTTCTTGGCATTTATTCAGTGTAGAAGGAGGGAAATACTAACGTTTTCGCGGTAACGACGTCTGAGTTTCTGCAATGCTGCAGATATTCCCAAAAGATGGAAAATAGGACCAGTTCAACTAAACTCTGGTTGAGCAAGATCACATCCAACTAAACATCTATGTGGTATCTTTGTCAAATTATACGTACACATGGTATGACTTTTTTTAGATTTCAGGCACCACATCTAAGCTATACCCAATAAGTTGAGGGCTGGCTTTTCAGTAGAGCATTTAAATCCATATATGCCATTCATGTGAATAATTATAGACTATGGTCCACTGGACAGCTAAATCATCATTTACTAGTAAATATCCAACACATTTAGAAGAAACAAAGAAGAAAAAATATGTTAAGACTTTATTGTTGAGAAAAATCCAGTGTGATTTACATGTATGTTTAGAAAATTATTTAGTATCCATAAGGGAATATCTGGGTGTTGGAAGGGGAAATGCTATTCCATTGAGCTGAGGAAATGTAATGCAAACAGCAGGTGACTTCAGTTCACGTCTAAATTCTGGCATTAACTAACCAACTACATGGAGAGGGACAACTCCCGCTGCTACTGTGAACTGTGTAAGCTTCTCTATAATTAAAGAGATATTTGTGCCAAATATTCCCTGTTGTCTTTTCCAGTTTTAATATTCAATCTCTATTTAGATAGGGCTAGGGAAGAATACCTTAGAAACATTCTTTGTAAAAATCCCTCCCTAAACTCCATCAAATCACTAACCTCTAAAGATTTTTCCTTCTAAGTATTTATCTCTAACCCATTCACCTCTTTCTAACCTATAGCTTTGCTGTTAGTTCAAGCTTCCAAGAATTTTCACCTGGATTTTAGTAATAACCTCAGTTGGACTTATCCATTCACCTATAATTTTCCTAGCTCCTTCACACACACACATACACACACACACACACACACACACACACACACACACACACACCCTTAGCCAAATTATATTTTTTAATGAAAAGTAACTCTTCTTTTAAATGTAATTAACCAGGTCACTCATTCCTTGGCTTTCCTTTTTTCTTTGGGTAAAGCCAGAAATCCTTAATGTGGCTCTCCAGCCCTATCTCATATCCTTTCTAGAACTCCTCACTCCATAAATCCATGACTTTTCTTAAACCCTCGGTAACTTCAGCATGGAGTGCTATTTTCACCTCTTTTTACGAAACTAATCCCATGACCTTGCTTCCTCAGGCAATCTTTCCCCCGATTCACATAACAGGTTAGATTCCACAACAACCCATATTTTTCTTCCTTACTCTTTAGTACAATTATGGTCATGAAATTCTTTAATATCTATATTGCAAAATGACTTGAGCCAGTCGGTGCCTCCAACAGCTGGCAGATCACTTGGTTAAGTAGGAGTCACCTCCATTAACTACAAGAAGAGAGTTGCTACAGTGTCCTCTTAGATATGCTCGCTAGCAGATTTCAGGAGACAAGTCAACAAGTCTCCAATAAATTCTTCTACACTCAACATTTATTAGCTAAGAGGCACAAAGACCTCCCCTTAGGTCATACCTGTGAGTGACTCCCACTTTCTCACTTGGACTCCAATACGCGCTTTCCTGGATAGGTTCTCTCTGATCACACGTAATGATATCTTCTCTGTAGACTCCGCCAACCTTCCAGTCACTTCTGGTGTTAACGTTCTGTTAACCAGAGGAAGAAGAACCAGAGTTTCAAAGGCCTAGGTGTTGGGCTGTGGGCCTATTGGTATATTGTACTTCTGTCATTTCCAAGGTTACACTAGTTTGGTTTAAATTCACCTAGTTTCCAAAGCTCTCCCTCCATTCCAGGAGGTTGATCCTACCCTCATGACAGGCGAAGCACTCAGCACAGGTGAGGTGCTCAAGACAGTGAGGCCCTTATGGCAGGTATGACCTTTATAGTAAGACCAGGTAACAGTGCAAATAGCAGCTCTCTGCTTTCACAGTGAGTTCCCCCTGGAGGGTCTTGGTGTACTTTCGTCAGAATCAGCCTGAGGACAAAACATCTATCCATCCGTGGTGAGTCTCAAAAAAAAGAAAGAAAGCAAGAGAAGACTGGAGGACTCATTTCTCTTCCTTTAAAGAGCAAATTGGCTACTTTGTCCCAAAGGACAAGTTTTAAATACATAAGGCTACTGGGAAGGGCAGGAAGTTTCGCATTTCAAGTTAAAATAAAGAAAAAGGTAATATACTATCACTCCTTTAGAGCAATTAATTGTTCTTTACTGACATCTGCATAACTTAAAAGGAACCATTCAGGGAATTCTTTCCAGAACAAAGAAATTCTACTTGAGATGACTTCTGCCTCCTGGTAAAAGAAACAACAGCAGCTATAATAATAGCAAAAATGAATTTAAATTCTGTCTAACCCACTACACATGCCCGTAATCATTCCTAATAGTTTTTTAGGTGTCACTGGTACTAAAGGTATTAAGGATGTCCTCGTTGTTATAAAGAAATAAGAAAGATTATATAGGAGGGGAAATGTGCATATACTCTGTTAAGAAAGAAAATGCCAAGAATGACCCCAGATGATGAAACAGAAGATCTGAAGGCAAAGTTGCTTTTTTTTCCCCTGTATTTTATGTTGAGGGTTTCTTTAAAAGACTTTCATTTGCTTATTTATTCATTTCTTCAACAAATATTATTATGTGTTGACAATGTTGCAGGAACAGTGCTGCGCCCCAGTTCAAGGATCAAAGTGACAGTATTATGTCAAAGTGCTTTCTCATGTATCATGCAATTATAGACAAGGTATTATCCCCACTGCTAAAGAACAAAATTCAACTGGGTAAAATTTAAAGGCACTATTCACTTTATTCAGTGATTCATGACTTGGACAGCATTCAATCTAGAAGATAGAAAGGAGCCCCAAAGAGCCGTATAAGGTGAGAGATTCTTATAGACCAAAGTGAGCAGAAGCAAATACGCTGGGTATTTGCTGATTGCTGATTGGTTAAAGCTGAGCTTTCTATGGAGCAAAGGGGAGGCTTGGACCTAGGTCAGCTAACTTGTGTTGAGCAGGCTCGGGCCTTCCTTTTCTGAGAGAGCCAACAGAGGAATGTAGATAAGTTCTGGTTTGCTGACATGGGGCTTAACATGAGTGACTCCATCATGGGCTTCATCTGGTGACTTTAACGCTACTCGTAATAACCACAAAAGCGCTCTTTTGCTTTAAGGTCTAGGTTGTTAGGGAAACAGAAGGATAGGGCCGATTTGTTCTATAGCAGCATCACAAAGACCTCAGTCTTGAGAGTTGAAAAGTTCATGAGAGTGTACGCTGAGTAACAGAGTCAAACTCAAGGCAACGTCCCGCCATTAATGTCTGAGGTTCGCTGAACTATAGAGGGTACAGCTGTGTCTTAGCTGGAAGCGAAGCTGATAGAGCAGTTAGTGCCCCTCACAGGGAGCCAACATGTTCACAGTGACTTCAGGGCAAACCTTACAATAAAACCTTGCGCTGCTGTTTTTGATAGAATCTGATACATGTATTTGGATTTCACCTATGTGCATGATGCCACTAAGTGGGAATCGGGGTTTGCTGCAAGAGATCATTGAATGTGAAGTATAAACTCCTCTTGGATATTTACCCGTGGTTGGTTTACAAATGCAAGGTCTGTGGCCCATTCTAAACCACCGGGCCTATACTGAGCTGAGAGTTTTTTTTAATAGTCATGATGGGAAGAGGTGAAAAAAGCTAAAATTACCTGCGGATCCCCTCATCCCCTACATCTCATTTCAAATATCCTAATCACCTCCAGAAGACCCCACTTAATCAAATGACTACACGAAACAAACCTACATGAAACAGTTGGGGAAAAAAACATACTTAAAGCAGGTTTGGAGCAAAGAAGAAAGGATACAGAAAAATCGCACTTTTCTAGCTCTTCCGCTCTACAAATAAAGTAAAAATACATTTTACTTTACTTCTTCTACAAATCCTTACTGAGTATCCACTATCTGCCAGGTACTGAGCTAGGCACTTAGAATGAATCAATGAACAAAAGGGACAAATACACTCATCACGATGGTACTTATATTCTAGCTGAGAAGGAAAGACAAAAAAAATAATAAATAGGTTATAGAGTTGTATTAAGATGAGTAATTAACACTAGCTGTTGCAAAATAAACACCTTAGTATCTCCAATGCTTCAACCGAAAAGGTTCATTTTCCCTCATATCACAGACCGTTATGTGCTGGCTGCCCTCATCTACTTTGTGATTATCCCATCTGGATATGTGATAGCTAAAGTCACTACATAAAAAGGCAAAAGAAGAGAAAAATAGAGGAGGCAACATGGCCTTACCTAAAAAATGGCATGTATTACTTCTGCCCTGGTGTGTCTGGCCAAAACAGGTCATACATCTGGACACTAACTGCAATGGAACCTGAGAAATCTAGGGCGGCACATAGACATTTGATGAACACTAAGAGTCTCTGTCCTAATGTGTTACAAGGTTAAAATGCAATGAAATAAATAAAGAATAGTGAATGGGGCATTAGGAGTACGTGAGCACTGAGTGGTGAGCAGGTTGATATTTTGAGGAGGGTGGTCAGGGAAGGCTTTGGTCAGCAGGTAATTTCAGAAATAATGATTTGAAAGAGAGGGAAATATTCATGTAGATATTTGGGAGAAGAGAATTTTAGGCAGAGGGAATTGCCTAAGCAAGAGTAACAAGGCATGAGTGTATTTAGCTTGTTGAAGGAGTGTCTGAGGATGTCACCGTAGCCAGAGCAAATTGAGTGAGTGGACACGAAAAGGGGGTCAGGTTATGGAGGGGCTTTGCCTGCTCGAAGAACTTTAATTTTTGCTCTGACATGTGGAGCTTTGGCAGGACATTGAAGAAGAAGTAACATGATTTATGTTTTCAATAATCGTTCTGTCTTGTGTAATGAGAATAGGCTATATTGTGAATGAAGGCTTAGGAACAGGGAGACCATCACAATCACCTGAGATAAGATAATGATGGCTTTTACCAGGGCAGTAGCAATGAGGATGCTGAAGAGTGGCTGGAATCTCCGTATATGTTTGGTGATTAAGCCAAGGGACTTTCCTAGCAGACAGAACGTTCTGTGTAAGAGTAAGAGAGAAGTCACAGTCTGATGCCAAGGTTTTGGCTTGAGCAACTAGCAGACTATAGTTGTCCTCACATGAGATGATGAAAGGCAGACTCTGCCTTTCCCCTAATGGAAACATTAAGTTTAGATATTAAAGTACAGTTATAGAAGTATTGAGTTAATTCCAGAGGTCTAGGCTTAAAATATAACCCAGGGAGTTGCTGTCATATGAATGACATTTAAGCAACGAGATTGGGTGAGATTCCCAGAGGGGTGAGGATTAGAGGATTAGAGATTAGGCTCGATGCACTTCAGTATCAAGAGGTCAGAGAGAAAGGGAAGACACAGAAAAAGATCTGAGAAGGAGCTAGTGAGGTGGAAGGAACACTAGGAGAATATGGGATCCTGGAAGCCATGTGAAAAAAACTCACAGAAGAGGGGTGGATTGCGCCCAATGCTGTTGGTAAATCAAGTTAGTAGGGACTGATCATCGACAATTGAATTCAGTACTAAAAAAGTAACTGAAGACCTTGGAAAGGGATTTTTCAGCGAAAAGAAAGAGAATTCTAGTAAAGATGTGGGGACAAAGGCTAACTTAAGAGAGAATGGGGGAGAGAGGAATTAGACACACCATAACAAACTCCTCAGAGAATTTTTACCAAAAACTGTACCAAGTGATGGAATGGGGCATTGGCAGAGGGGAACTGGGGTAAAGAGAATGGCTTTGAAAGAGAAGAAATTAACCTCACTTTTGCATGTTGATTTGAATGTTCCAGTAAATGGAAAAATGAATGAGGTAAAGAAATAGAGGAGAGAATGGCAAGTGTCATGCCCAGGAGTGGGCAAGAAGGATGGAATCTGATAGAAGTGGACAAATGAGACTTCGAAAGGAACCCAAGTTAGGAAAAAAAAAGTATAATACGGCTCTTTAGGAACAATAAAAGAGAAAAAGAGAGTGTCAGAGTGAGAGAGACACACAGACACAGAGAGAGATGGATAGAGGGAGAACAGAGTACCGACAATATTTGTAACAGACAGCATGCCAGAGTAAGATAATAGGTTTAGGAGATGACTTTTTGTTAAAGAAAGTATTTTACAAATTCCACTAGCTGCCATTTAATAATGTATAAAGGCTGAACCAGGCAAAACAATCTGTAGAGTTCCTTTCATAATTGATTAGACCTGAAGCTTGAGTTAGAACTAAGGGTGTGGGGGGGGGGTGGGTTGGGGGGCTCAGTTGGTTAAGCGTCCAACTCTTGGTTTAGGCTCAGGTAGTGATTTAACAGTTTCATGAGTTTGGGCTCCATGTCTGGCTCTGCACTGGCAACATAGGGCCTGCTTGGGAATCTCTTTCTCTCTCTTTCTCTTTCTCTCTCTCTCTCTCTCTCCCCCTCTACCCCACTCATGCTGTCTCTCTCTCAAAATAAATAAACTTAAAAAAATATGAAAACAAACATAGAACTAAGAGGGCCATTACAAAATGGAAGCAAAAGATACTCACATTTAGATCTAGGAAAATGAGGGATAGGAAGGGAGGCAGAAGAGGGGAGACAGAAAGGGGAAGGCGCACGCGCACACACACACACACACACACACACACACACAAATTGGCATTTTCTCTTTATTCCCTTCTCTCAGCCTGGAGAGAGAGTAAAGGGTGGCTTCAGAAACATTCAGATAAGTTGGGGGAACTTCAAAGTCGGATGCTTTTGCTTTGATTTATTTGGTGTGCTCCAAACACACGTCTGTTGAGAGCTGTTGCTCCCTAACCTACTCTGCTGCCATGGTCCTGCTGACCACTAGTGGTTACGCAAAGGGAAACCAAGTTGTCCTTTGTTACTGTAAAATGAGAATAAATCAGAGAGATGTGCCAATGTGAGGAAGACCTTGCCGGGGTGAGCTGCTGTAGATATCTGCTATACCACCTGGAGCTGGGCCAACGAGAAGACACAACCAGACCTCAGAGAAGATCCCCAATGATCTTCATTAAAGACGGAACACTGTGAAAGAACAGAAAAACATCATGACCGCTGAGGTGGTACTGAGTCAGCAGAAAACAGCTAGTTCTGAAGAATCCAAGAAAAAAACAGCCCAACCTAAAGGCACGTGCAGAAAATGCAAGCAGATTTGTAGCCTCAAGGTCAAGCAAGTAGTGTCAATACCTCCACAGCCTTCCCTACACAATCCTTGCATAAAATGTCATCTTGGAGGGGTTCCTGGGTGGCTCAGTTGGTTAAGTGTCTGAACCCCGATTTCATGGTTTGTGAGTTCAAGCCCCGAGTTGGGCTCTGTGCTGACAGCACGGAGCTTGCTTGGGATTCTCTCCCTCTCTCTCTGCCCTTCCCCCAAGCAACAATCTCTCTCTCATTAAAACAAACAAACATTTAAAAAGTAAAATGCCATCTTGGAGGACTGAAGGATGGTGATAGGAATCTGAAAGCCTACATATTTTGACCTCTATTGCAAACCCTCTAAAGAGAGGATGGATGTTCAGCTGGCTACCACCTCTCTCTTGGTTGCCCCGGTTTTTGAGGACTGGCATCACTTTGTTGCCTCAGGGTTTGCCCTCTGACTAGTTGGTGTCTGTACTATACCAATTCTCAGAGAGCAAGCGGTCATGAAGACGACCAGACAAGATAGAGACAAAGTGAATGAGCTACATCTCCCCTATGTTGCCTCGTATCTAGATGGTGGTTTAATGAATGAACTATATCACCTCACTGCCAGCACTGCTGGCCCAAGAAGAGTGTGGATGCCAAGATGGTGAGGGTTATAAGGAATTAGGAAAACTATTTATTCCTTTGTTCATTCAATATGTACTCACTGGGTGTCTTCTATGCGTGGTTTAGAGGTACGCCTGTCCTTAAAGGTACCGAGATACTGTTCCAAAGTCTACAGCGTAAAATCCTGAATGAGGGTGTATCTACTTCTTAATTTGTAATATGTTTGCTGTCACCACCAAGTAGGGAGTTTTGATTAAAAAATGAATTTTAAGTATTCTGCTGAGCCATATAGAATAAACAACAGAAAATTATTCAAGGTGCCTAAAAGCAGGGCTTCCTTCCCAGTCATCTTCCGCCTCCATGTGATACTTTGATTTGGAGGTGACAGTTCTTAACTAAAGCACTCATTCAACTACTTTCCTTCTTTTAATTGATGATGTGAAGTTTATATGATTGCATATTGGGCAATGGTTTGGAGAAAACTCGAAAATGGCTTGCGTGTTTTTATGCAACTTGGGAAACTTCGCAAATAGAAATTTCTTAGTAACGAAAATATTTAGTATATGTTCAGTATGCATCATAATATTACAGTATTTTATATAATGACAATCAATGCAATTTAAAATTAAGAAATGCAGTTTTTAGATCTGATTGGGAATCAGTTAATCTAATCTTAAAATGAATGTACCAACAGTGGAAGAATGAGCAATGCATCTCCACTGTGTTAAGTTCATGCTTATACAGAGCAGACAGAACTCACCTAATTTCTTTCAGTATACTTTTTATTGAAGAATATTCACATACACTAAAAACCACCAATCTTAAGAGTGCAGTTTGGTGAGTTCTCATGAACTTATGTACTCATGGAACCAACACATCGCTCAAGAAATGGAACATTATCATTACCTAAATATGTTTCCTTAGTCCTTTTCTGCTCAATCCCTCCTACCAGAGGAAAGCACTGTTTTCATTTCTATTTCCATAAATTCGTTTTGCCTGTCTTAGAACTTCATATAAATTAAACCATACATTTGAACTGCTTTGTTTCTGGTCCTGTTGCATAACACGGTATGTGTGTAGTTTCTTTACTATTCCATAGATCTGTAGTTCACTCCTTCTGATTGCTAAGTTTTCCAGAACACACACCATTTTACGTCCTCACCAGCAGCTTATGACTTTTAATGGTCCCACAGCCTCAACCATGGCTGGCGTTTCCACTCACTTGAATTTTAATCATTCTTGTGGGTGGTTTAGATGCCATTTCACTGAACACTTTTTCGTGTATTTGCTGACCATTTGTATACCTTACTGTGTGAGGTGTCTGTTCAAGTCTCTGCCTATTTTTTTAAAGTTCATTTATTTATTTTGAGAGGGGGAGCAGAGACAGAGAGAGAGACAGAGACAGAGAGAGAGAATCTCAAGCAGGCTCTATGCTGTCAGCACATAGCCCGACACAGGGCTTAATCCCACAAACCCCAAGATCATAACCTGAACCAAAATCAAGTGTCTCTGATGCTCAACGGACCATGCTACCCAGGCGCCTCTCTGCCTATTTTTAATTGCTTTGTCTGTCTGTTCACCATTCATGGTAGGGTTCATTTTTGTATTCTGGATACAAGTCTTTGTCAGCTATATGAACTCTGAATAGTTTTTCTTAGTCTGTGGCTCATGTCTTCATTTTGAAAATATTTTCTCCTCTTAGAGCTCATCTTATAGTTTTATTCATGTTGTCTTTTGATGCACAGATTGTTTTTAAATTTTTATTGTGTCTGCTTTTCTACAGCAGCAAATAGCAAGGTATGTTACCTAGTAAGGTAGAGAGGAAGAGAACAGGGGAGTTTTGTTTTGTTAAACAAAGCTTAACAAAACACTATGTGCAAACTACCTTCTTTGATATTCAAAACATTTCCATGAGGTGAGGTTACCCACATCTAGCTAGAAGGTTAGGCTAAGAGAGGTTAAAACAAGTTGTCTAAAGATAGAGCCAGTATTAAACCAAGGTCTATCCAAATTCAAAGTTTATGTACTTCCCACGGTAAAACACAGATTCTCACTGAGAAAGAGAAAAGATTTAATTTCACCCAGACTTTGATACATTTCTTCTTGCCATTACACTCCTTAGTTCACAAAACGTGGGACCATAAAAACTGAAAAAGTAATCAGCCACACCTCCTGAAATATAGTGTGAATTTTTTTCCTAAAATTATTTCCCAGAAAAGGGGTCACCTTATACTTGACCCTCAACAAAATCTATTACATTACAGAATAAACTGCCATTTACATTATTTTGAGCTGTAAAAGTATTGTTTGGAGAAAACATATTAACCTGAACCAACCTTCTAGCTTTGAGTGCTTCTAATGGCCATCTGGTAGAACCTCTCTAAAAAAAAAAAAAATCAAACAAATGAACAAATAAGTAAATAAAAATACAGTGCACATTTAGTCATCATTTCTGTGGGGATGTCTCCAAATCTCATGTTCAATTTTATATTTGTTAGCGTGATGCCAGATTCTGTTACAAATCAATTCCCAAATCCCCAAATTTCCATGTCTTAATACAATCAAAGTTTAGTTCTTGTTGGATTAATAACAAATGGAGTCGTTTCCAGATGGCCAGAGACTTTTCACCAGCAGTGTTTCATGCCTATTTGATGCCTCCACGAACTTCTGGCGGGAAGGTCAGCAGAGTACGGTGCACAGAACACAGTCACACATTTTTGTTGATTGCACTATGTCTGATTTCATTCTACAAGAGCAGCTTTGCTACAGAGACCACATAGCCAGAAAAGCCTAAAATACTACCATCGGGTCCTTAATAAAAATGTTCGCCAACAGTCTACCCCTGGAGAAGAAGATTATTGTAAAGGCACTACCCTTTATGAGCCCCATCCCAAAAAAGACACATCTTGCTCCCGCTGATACTTCTCTGGCAAGAACTAGTCACATGGTACCACCTAGATGAGGCCACCTACTTGGGAGGGGCTTCAAAAGTGTAACTTGGGCTAGGAAGCTACTTTCTGGTGATAATTCTAAACAGCACAAGATAAAGCACAAATTTTTGGTGGATACCAACTGTTTCTGCTGCAATTGTCATTTTAGATAGCTTTTTAAAGATCTATTGAAACAGCAATAGAGATCACATATATGCACACTCAGGATGGATAAAAAACCAAATGTTCTGAAGCTGGGACTTGAGATAAAATTTCTAGCGACAGCACCATACACAGATATAAAAATTGCAATAGCTCACACTAGACAGCAAGATAAAGTGGTATAAAAAAAAACCTGTTACATCATTCAAAATGCTGTTTTAGTGACATCAAAGGTATAAAAAAGGTATAAAATGCATATGCATAGTTTGATTTAAAATATTTTACAAACATGGGGCACTTGGGTGGCTCAGTCAGTTGAGAGTCCAACTCTTGGTTTCTGCTCAGGTCATGATATCACAGTTTGTGAGTTCAAGACCCTCTTCTCCCCATCCCCCAAGTGTTATCGGAACCTATTTTCATTCTTGATTTGGAAAATATGGTCACTATAACAATAGTTTTTAAAATACTTTCTATAATTTTCCCTAGTGATTATATAATTACCCAGCAATAGTGGGCAGCCTTTCACTAGGCCATGGGACTAGGGTTTTCATCAGTGACTTCCTAAGACAAAGAGTAATTTTATCTCTCCTAGAGAAGTCTGGAAGTTGTACATTGTTTAAAAATTGCTTTCTCAAAAATGATCTATTTAACAATCATACACAACCCATCAGCGTGAATACACACACAAGCTTGCCACCGAAGGGTCATGACTAGGAGGCTGTTCACCATATATCCTCCAAATATGAAGAGTTCTAACATAATACACATGTCTTCCATTATTTCCATATTATATAGGTTGTATAAAGTGATCTAATGCCCAGCATAAAGCCACTGCACATAAAGCCTTGAAGAAGTATCTGTAGACTTGATTTGAGCTCCTCTGGAGAAGATAATGTATTGCTGAAAACAGCAGCTGGAAAATAATATTGCTTAAGAATTGCATAACTTCTTTTTATTATATAACTTCCTTCCAATTCTTTTATATTTATGTGTGTATGTGTGTGTATACATATAAAAATATACAAAATATGTACACACACAAATATATGAGGCTTCTTTGTATGTGTATATTACATATAAGAATTATATATATATATTTATACACACACAAATGTATATATAATGTTTCTTTTCTAACTTTATATCAAACTAACCTACATAATTTACCTTGAACAGATTTATTTCATATTCATATTCGCATTGTTTATTTTAATGTCCTAAAAGTCTTCTGAGATTTCTGGCAGTAATTCTGAAACACCCTTTACTTCAAAATAATTAAGTACATCTTTTGGGGCTCCAATATAAAAAATATGGATGTGCAAATTTCAAGTTGGATACACATTTAAATAATTCCACCACCATATTTAGCCAACCTGTGGAATGATAAAAACAATATAAGGGTCGTGGAGGAGAGGCATATATGTATAAGTTGCTCGCTCATGTTGAATTATGGCTTCCTAACAGAGGCTCGTCCACAGACCAGGACAAACAAAATCCTTCTTTTGAAAAAGAAACCCCTTTGTATGGTATGAGAGTGATCAAGGACACACCGTTACATAGAACGTTCTACTAAATAAATAAAATATTTAACACCACCATATATATGCCCTATCAGGGGGCCTGCAATGTCATGTAGCCTGACTGAGTCCTTTTAAGAAAACTTGACTTGCTGGATACAAATTAGAAAGATAGCAAAACTGAGCTATCTAATCATTTTACCTTAAAGATGAAGCATTTTCTCCTTTTATCCCTGGGCCAAAAAACTGGTTTAGAGCAGCATTTATTCCCAACTATTAAGTTATGCTCTTCAAATTTGCCTTCTGGAACTTTTAGCTTTGTCTTAAAGGCCAAGTAACATGAAGGACCCGACAGCCGAAACAAAAGATTTAGCAAAGCTGGCCAAGAAGTGAGGCAATAGAAGGGCTTAAGCAGATGATAGGAAATCCACTGAGAGATGTGGAAAAGAAGCTTTTCCCATTGTCTCTGGCTTCAGTCAGCCCCACATTTGTCCCTCTCCAGCGGTCCACACATCTTCTGTGTCCAAAATGTAAGCATGGAAAAGTAGTAGGTCTTCAGCTAAAGGGATTTTACGAGATTTTTCTATTTTAATATTAGAATTTGAAAGAAAATAAAAACAGACCAAACCCTGTTTACTCTTCTTGTGACCGGCCTAAGGTCTCCCGTATGGTCTCTGGCCTCATGGTGAGCCAGCGCCCTATGCTAGCTTTCATCAGTCCTATGGAGTAGATTTCTAACTACTCTTTTTCAAGTATCTTCTTTGGTCAGTATCTTCTGCACTTCCAGCTACTATATTTCCCCAAAGCACCATTACTGGCATGTCATGGCCAGGTCATGAACCAGCCACTTAATACATAAAATCAAATTTCTTTTCTTTCACAGAGTCCACCTGCATGTGCTCACGCCACTTCCTTCCTGTAACAATTCTCCTGTCCAGTATGGTGGGTCCTATGATTTGTCCCAACAAGCCTGTTCTAGTATTTATGTCACGATCTCCGCCCAGGATGCCCTTTTCCTCTTCTCTTTTCCCACCTAAATCCTGTACATTCTCCAAGGCTGGGTTTACTTCCTAGCCTTTCTACAAATTTCTATCCTAATTTAATTGGTTTCCTAAATTGCTAATTCCCTAAGATGAAGACGAGAAAACCCCTTGCCTGAGATTCCTTGAGTTTCCATGTCTCTCTCTGTCTCTCTCTCTCCAGATCTCTTTCTTTCACACATGCGTGTGGGCGCGAGCGCGCGCACGCATGCGCGCACACACACACACACACACACACACACACATTCCACTTGCTACAGAACACATGGATACTTCTCTGTCATTCAGAGTCCAGTAGTCAGCACTAATAAAGGGCAACCCATTTCCTAAACATCTAGTTTGGCAACTAACACTCTTCAGACCCTAGAGACATTCTTCTCCACCTTGTTTTCCTACGGTACATTTAACTGTTGGTGAAAAACATAAGGGATATGGGGTTGGTATTGCCAATGGGTCATATGAACACTGCTGTGGAGCACAGGTGCAAGACAGGCTTTGGTAAAAGACAAGACACATCGACTTTCCCAACCTTTACTCTCAGTTTGAAGGTTTGCAGTGGGACCTTGCAAAACAAAATACTTCCCAGAACTGCCAAGTGTCCATTTTCTTGCTTCAATTACTAATTGCTCTGATTTACAGTTGTGGAAGTATTCATAATTTAGCATGGCATTTGCAATAGTTAACAAGTGTGACTAGAAGCTTTTTGCAGTTTTGCATACTAGAACTGAAAATATTCAATACGATTTAATTGAATTTAAAAAAAAATAGGGGCGCCTGGATGGTTCAGTCAATTAAGGGTCTGACTCTTGGTTTCAGCTCAGGTCGTGATCTTATGGTTCTTGAGATCAAGCCCCGCATCAGGCTCTGCACTGGCAGCACAGAGCCTACTTGAGATTCTCTCTCTCTCTCTCTCTTTCTCTCTCTGCCCCTCCTCTCATCATGTTCTCTCTCAAAACAAACTTTTTAAGTAAATAAAATTTTTAAAATGAATTAAAATTTTAGCTTTATTTAGATGTAAGTTTTTTATATTTATTAATTATAATTTGTAAAATTTACACTTATCCACTTATTGTAATAGGTAATTTTGAGTAACTTTCAATATTTTAGTAGAAAATAAATTTTTAAAAATTGATTTATACTTTAATAAAAATAATTTCAAATTCAGTATACTCTAAGACAATTATATTTATTTATTAGTGTTTCAAGTCATTGTTGTAATGAGAAAAAATATGCAAATATTAACCACGAAATTTAACAGTTTTTAGTGATTTTACTAAACTCACTAGTGATTAGTGATTTGACTATCAAAACAACACTGGGGCATACTCAATAATAAGAAATAAAATTAGACAATAAATTTCATATATTGAAAAAATAAATAAATAAATAAATAAATAAAATTAGTTATTGTTGGATATTTCGTCAACTTTTAGTCATATGAAATCCAAAGCTTTACACAAATGTCCTTATTTCTTCATTACAAAAAACATGTTGCCAATAAAGAAGGAAAAGTATGTCTTCATAGTTTATAAGCTTTTCCTACAATAATTGAACATTTAACGTATGGTGATTAAATATTCATTTGTAATTCCTGCCTCAAGAACTTGCAATTATTATACCTGGCCATAAAAATCTTAGTCCAGACTCAATTCTAAACTAATACCTTTTCTTTTTTTTTTTTTTATTTTGAGAGAGAGAGAAGGGCAGGGGGAAGGAGGTGAGAGAGAGAGAGAGAGAGAGAGAGACAGAATCTTAAGCAGACTCCATGCACAGTGCGGCAGACCAATGCGGGACTCCATCTCACAACCCTGGGATCATGACTTGAGTTCAAATCAAGAGTTGGACACTTAACCAACTGAGCCACCCAGGTGCCCTGAAACTACTACCTTTTCTATTATTGTTCCTCCTGGTGGCACATATGTTGGCTCTCTTTCCCCATTAAATGATGACTTAACAGGCATGTCTTCTGCCCTTCCATGTTTCTCATGGTTCTCATCACCATTGTGAGCAATACATTGTTCCTTAACTGACTGTTAATTAATTAGAAAAGAGAGGAGACAAATATCATGATTTCATTCAGATGTGGAATTTAAGAAACAAAACAAACAAGGAAAAAGAAACAAAAAAAACAGGCTCTTAAATACAGAAAACAAACTGGTGGCTGGCAAAGGGGAGGTGGGGGGGGATGGATGTAATAAATGAAAGGGACTGAGAATCCACTTACCTTGATGAGAACTGAGAAATGGATAGTTGCTGACTCATTATACTATATGCCTGACACTAATATAACACTGTATGTTCATTATACTTGAATATTTTAAAATGTCCATGAACAGGTGAACAGGTTGTAAAAAAACACAATAAAATTTAAAAAAAATTTTTTTTAATTTAAAAAGACAGGAGAGAAAATACTCATGAAATTTAAAATAGTGTTTCCAAGATGAGCCTTGGGTGCTGTTGGTGGTGATGGCAAGGTTGTATTTAGTCTTAAAGATGACACCTGCCTATGAGAGACATAAAAATGAGGACCAAGAGTAGACCCCTTTAGTGAGGCTTTACATAACTTCCTGCCTGACAGGAAGCTGACGAGTAAGAGTCTTCCTGATGGAAAACCAGGGTTTTACAGCCTTACAGCAACGTTCAGTGGTGTTTAATTTGAAAATTAGGGGAATAAGAAGTGACTTCTTAGAAAGCAAACCTGCAGTCAATCTTTTTTGCTGCTTTCCTTTACAATGTCAAACCCTTTCATTTCCAGACCTTCGGTGAGTTTGCTCGGAGTTGATTTTTGGGTGAACAGAAATGAAAGGCTGCCCCCCTCCTCCCCACCACCTAACCTCACTAAAGAGAAAAGGCATGATATTATAGTTCAACTGACATGTAGTCACTGCCACTTTGCTATTAACTAACAGCTTTCTTTAAAAAATATTTTAAGCAAATATTGAAATCATGATTTTACAAAGACATTTAGGTTGGGCCAGTTTGAGAGCTATCGTTGAACAGCTGCAAAGCAGTTCAGTTAAAGAGATTTCTTGTGTGCAGAGAGCCTAACATTGCAAAATATGTGTTCTAGAATTTCTAAATAAAAACTGGCAAATTTCTTTAGTTTTAGGTGTTTCAGTATATGCTTGTAAGATCATGCTCAAGGTAGTTTTTACTTGGGAAATACAATTCACAATATTCCTAAATGATCAATCATGTAAATCTCTAGAGTTTATGCATTCTCATTACCCATTCTAAAATACATATTATGTTCATACAGACATAAGTAATGATTGGTAAAAGGAGTATATGAAAATCAAAATCTTTGCAAAAAATACATTCTCATACTTAACTATTAATAAGCTCTATTTCACATCTTATTTCTTATTTTCCTGCAATTTGAGCCAATGAATCCAAATAGAGCTTATTTAGATTTTAGCATATTTATGATATGTTCAAGTTAAATTATGGTGAAATACAATTTATAAAAGATTAAGCCTAAGGACTCAGATTGGATACCAATTACTAGAAACTCTGTGAACTACCGTAGAACAAGATTAAACACTGAGCTACTCCTCTTTTTCCACTTTTTCTTCCCTCTCCCTCCTTTTTCTTTTGAACACAAAAGCCATTTGAGGGGACCAAGCAAGAGAGGCATTGTGCAGGAGTAGGGGAACAAAGGGAAAGTGAATCCTGGAGATGAGAGGGAATGTCACAGGCCAACCGGCATGAGGAAGCAGCCACAGGAGAGGCATCCTCGCATGGTGTATTGGAGTCCATCGAGGGGAAGAGAGGGACCACACACAGGGAAGCCAGTGCAGAATGTTTGAGCTCAGGTAAGGAGGGTCTCCATATTTGTGGGGCAACACGAGTAGGGGGGAACAGGGGGAGTTTGTAGTCAAGCCCTGGATGTCTGAGCACAGGTAGGGTGGAGATTGTGCCCACAAGGGGGGACAGCAGAGACAGCCTAGCACAGGATGTCAGAGCCCAAGTAAGCTGGAGAGGACAGTCATATGGAGGAAAAGGCAGTGGCAGCAGCAGAAGACTGAATATGGGGCAATGGGGAGATGGAGAGAGTTTAACCAAATAAGTAAATATATTCAATATAAAGGGAGACAGTTTTATCACCATCTGGGAGGGGAGAATACATATAGAAAGAGAGAAAAACAAACCCTGTGGTGTTGAGTTAAAATTGAATTGTTTCTGTGAGTACATACTTTTCAATATAGAGAGAGAAACACACAGAAATGAATATAGTTGTAAATGTATATGTGCATATATATATATATATATATATATATATATATATATATTCATACACATATTCCTTAGCTCTATCCAGCAACACCCCAATAGCAATGACACATCCCGATGTCCAGATCTCAGTTTCTGAATACCACTGTCCCACCCTGCACTAAAAGGAACCAGATCTCCTTGGAGAAATGGTTCATTCCAGAACTTATGTAAGGAAAGTATTAGATGAGCTTTGAACATCTTGCTGTGCCAGAAAGGAATGAAATGCTCAAGGAAAAATGGATCCATGCCAGGAAGGTACCGAAGCTTCCTGAAGAGATTATCAATAGCCTAGGGAGTTGAACATCAAAATATATGATAATCATGAATTATTACCCAAACCTATAATAGGAAACTATGAATCTGTACTGAAATAAATAAATTGAAAGTTTGATGGGGAATGGGATATTTGCAAAGTCTCAAAGTAACTTCCCACAAAATACTTATTCATTACAAAGGAAAGAGTATTTTATTGAGAAGCTTGGCAGACACTGCCTTGATCAACTGACCAAACTTATGATCGGTGATGGGACTGATCAAGATTGTGTGCTACTTAATAGGAAAAGAACATAGTAGCACTTCTGTGATATCCTTGCCAAAGAAGCATTGACTAAACCTAATCATGAGGAAGTATCAGGAAAACCCAAAATCAGGTGACTTCTAAAAGCAATTCCCTTGTAATCGCCGAAAGTGTCAGACTGGGAAAATTAAGGAAAGACTGAGGAATGCTTTCAGATTGAAGGAGAACAAAGAAACAGATGAAACAGTTATGAATCCGTTTGTTACAGGGACATTATTGGGACAAAGCAAAAGTTAATGTGGTCTCAGGAGGAGGCACATTCTTTACATCTTCACCCCATTGATGTTTATATTGTGGTTATGCAGGAGAACTCCCTGTAGAAAAAATACATATTAATGCTTTTTGGGAGTGATGGGTCATCCATTCTGCAACTTACTCTCAAATGGTGTAAGAAAGAATTATCATTGCTACTTTTCTGTTAGCCTGGCATTGTTCAAATACAATCTGAGCTGCACACACAAATTTATCCTCTTAAGAGGTAACACAAAACAATGAGACAAGCTCTAAAATAATTTATCAGAATCCTATGCTCTCATCTGATTGTATTCCCCCCTTTTCACTTAGATAATGTGAACAGCGCCCATTTGATAAGCCTGTATGGTAAGTTATTACAAATATATGGAAAATTAAGGAAAGTTCACTCACACTAACCTTCTACAATGTCTAAATTTCCATAAATAGAAATCCTTTCCCTCGATTAAGAATCGTCTTGCAAAAGGACTGTTGTATAAAATAATTTCCTGAAAACTAGATGAACAACTACAGATAAGAGAGGATACATAAAAAGTATGTATGCAAGATGAGATCATCTAATCCTTTTCTTTTCAAAAGGTATTTTTTTAAAGAGAGACAGCACAAGTGGGGAGGGGGGGGAGGAAAGGGAGGGAGAGAGAGAGAGAGAGAGAGAGAGAATGAATCTTAAGCAGACTCCATTCTCAGTGCAGAGCCCCACACAGGGCTCGATCCCACAACCCTGGGATTATGACCTGAGCCAAAATCAAGAGCCAGATGCTCAACCAACTGAGCCACCCAGGTGCCCCCAAAAGTAATTTGAGAGTCAAGGGTGGAGGGAGGAAATGTCACATTCCAGGGGAGAAGTTGACCCATGAATGGCTAAACCAGAGTTTGTAGACCAGAATAAAGCCATCAACACAGACAGAGATCCATTAAGTCAGTCAGAGAACCAAAAACGGAGGTGGGGGTGGGGAGTGGGGGGTGGAGGAAAGGGTGTCCAAAGGCAAGTACACAGATGAAGGAGACTTAAGGGACAGATTAACGTTCCACATGTAGGATGTTGTTGTGTGGTGATAGTCGAGTATTCTTTATCCCAATTTACTCCTACCTTCAGTTTGAAAGCAAAGAGTACCATCAGAGCAGACCTCAGTCTCTACCCACCTGGTCCCAGATTTTGAAGAGAAACACATTTTATGGTAGTAAACAAGAGATTCTCACTGAAAGCTCCCTTTAAGGAAGGACTTTCTGCCTCACCACAGAGAATGCAGTGAGTAGGTGAGTAGGCAATTAAAACAAATAAAAAGAAGCAGCCAACAACAGTTGACAAGGATGTAGAGAAAAAAGATCCCTTGTACACTGTTGGTGTGAATAGCATTATGAAAAACAGTATGAAAGTTCCTCCAAAAATTAAAAACAGATGTACATTATGATCCAGTAATCCTCCTCTGGGTAAAAATTGCAATTAGTTTCTCAATGAAATATCTGCATTCCCATGATTACTGCAACAATGTTTACAATAGTCAAAATATGGAAACAACCTAAATGTCTGTCAATGGAGAACTGAATAAAAAATATATGGTATGTATATACAATGGAATACTACTCAGCCTCAGAAAGAAAAAGGAAATTCCATCATTTTTGACAACATGGATGAACCTGGAGGACATTATGTTCAGTAAAATAAGCCAGACACACAAAGACAAAGATTGCATGATCTCCCACGTTGAATCTAAAATAATCAAACCACAGGAGACGCTTAATGATAGAGAACAAACTGAGGATTGACAGAGGGAGGTGGGTGGGAGATGGGCTAGAGATGGGTGATGGGCACTGAGGAGGGCATTTGTTGCGATGAGCACTGGGCATTGTATATAAGTGATGAATCACTCACTTCTACTCCTGAAGCAATATTGCACTATATGTTAACTAACAAGAATTGAAATTAAAAAAAAAAAAGAACAAAAAACTCACAGAAGATGAATAAATTCTGGAGATATAAAGTATAGTAATGTGATTGCAGCTAACAATACTATATTGTACACTTGAGATTTGCTAAAAGGCAAATCTTAGTTCTCACCAAAAAAAAAAGAAAGAAAGAAAAAAGAAAAGAAAAGAAAGAAAAAGGTAACTGTTGAGCAGGTTACTGTGCACCAATTACCACCCCAGGAGAGGATTCTAAACCTTTATGCCCATTATATCTTGTTATGAGAGTCACTAAAACTGCAACACAATCAAGAGTTTGATGGAACCAGGGCACCTGGGTGGCTAAGTCAGTTAAACACCTGACTTCAGCTCAGGTCATGATCTCACGGTTCATGAGTTCAAGCCCCACAACCGGCCTACTTTAGACTATGTGTCTCCCTCTCTCTCTGCTCCTCCCTCAGTCACCGTCTCTCTCAAAAATAAATAAACGTTAAAAAACAAAACTTTAGCATGGAGCCCTCATGAGGGGCCAAAAAAGTGGAATGGCATGGAAGTTTTATTGTGTCCAGAGTCCATGAAATACAGCCAGATCAACACTTAACCATCCTGCATGCCTAGAAAACTGATTTGAGGATTAACACAACAATCTGCACAAAATGAACCCCAGAACTCAGCAGGTACATGGCACAGAGAGGTGAACGGGGGGAAAGAGAAGCTGTGGAAGGCAGGGAGCTGTTTTTGCTTCTGGAGAGAGAACGGAGACAGGGGGAGAGTTCGGGAAAAGCACCCCAGCAAAAGCAGCTGGAGAGAAAGGGGAAGAGTGGAAACAGCCAAAGAGACTGAACAAAAAAGGGAGAAAGGACAAAGGAGAGGGTTTAAATTCCATTGAGGCTCTATACACAGTGGGGAACACAGAGTCTGAAACTCCACACCCAGATAACTGGTGGTCCTCTGGTGGGAAGGGCAAATCCCTAGGAGCAGAGTGAAGTCTGGGTGGTCCTCGGGCCACATGAGAAGAGGCAGTTCCCCTGCTGGGAGGACATTTGGTAGAGGCTGTGAGGCCACCCCACAGACAAAGGTCTCAGCAGACCCCAGAGAGCAATCACATTCACTGGTGCTGGAACAAGGACATTAAGGGTGAAGCCTGGGGCCAGATGTGTGTTGCGATTTTCCTTAATCACTGTAATTCTGCTGCTACATGATCACATGAACATTTTCTGGGGCAGGATGGCACCCAAATGCAGTCTCTGGGCATTGGCAGCATGTCACCTGAACATTCCTGGGTGCAGCCAGCACCAGGCCATTGCTCGGTGAGACCCTCCCCCAGAGGATCTAAGCGGATCAAAGCCACAGTCCCTCAGAAGTGAGGGGTCGGGAAACACAAATGCATCTGAGATAAAACTCAGGAGGGAAGTGCTGCCAGGCAACTTGACAGCTTGGTCAAGGACAGTGTAGAAGCAGGGAGTGGACAGAAGTGGAGACAAAAAATGGGCGCAAGATTACTGATGGGGGACAATACAGTTCCAATATTGGAGACTTGGTAGCTGGATGCCACCATTTTCACCCCTCCCATGCATGCATATACACACCTACAAGTGCCACAACAATCCACCCCAGTAAGCTAAGCAGCACCATCTAGTAGAGAACAGAGCTGTTACACTAATTCCCGCCCAACTGGGCCAACCTCACTCTTCAAGAAAACCCCAAGTCTCAGCTCCTGCTCAGCTTATGGACTATCGAGTGCGACATAGTTTGACTAGAAGGGGGAAATGATGGGGCACCTGGATGGCGCAGTCGGTTAAGCGTCCGACTTCAGCCAGGTCACGATCTCGCGGTCCGTGAGTTTGAGCCCCGCGTCGGGCTCTGGGCTGATGGCTCAGAGCCTGGAGCCTGTTTCCGATTCTGTGTCTCCCTCTCTCTCTGCCCCTCCCCCGTTCATGCTCTGTCTCTCTCTGTCCCAAAAATAAATAAACGTTGAAAAAAAAAAAAAAAGAAGGGGAAAATGATGTAATTTCAATCATATTTCAGTCTCTTAACTGATCCATCTATTCAATTTTTTTCTTTTTTGTTTCTTTTTTTCTTGAATACAGAAAGAGAAAAATGTATTTTTAATTTTTATTAAAAGTATTTTGCTTTACGTCTGACTTCGGCTCGGGCCATGATCTCACAGTTCGTGGGTTCAAGCCCCGCATCGGGCTCTGTGCTGACAGCTCAGAGCCCAGAGCCTGTTTCAGACAGGCAACATGAGTTGCCCCTCCCCAACTCATGTTCTGTCTCCCTCTGTCTCAAAAATAAGTAAACATTAAAAAAATATATATTTTGCTTTAATTTTTATATTTTTCCTTCTTTGTACAGTTTTCAAAATCTATTTTAATTCCAACATTTTACTTTATTTGCTTTCATTCTATCCATTTTTTCAAATTTTCAAACATTTTCCTGTTTTTTTTTCTTTTTTCCCCCCTTTTTTCTCTAATCTATCAAGTTCCTTTATACAAAGAGACCAAACACACCTAGGATCTGGCATCATTTATTTGATTTTGAGGGGTGCGTGTTGTTTATAACTTTTTAATTTTTTTACCTTATTAATTCCTTTTCTTCCTTCAAAATGATGAAATGAAGGAATTCACCCCCAAAAGCAGCAGGAAGAAATGACAGCCAGGGTTTAATCAACACAATACAAGCAAGATGTCTGAGCCAGAATTTAGAATCATGATAATAAGAATACTATCTGGGGTTTAAAATAGATTAGATCCCTTTCTGTGGAGGTAAAGGAAGTAAAAGCTAGTCAGGATGACATAAAAAATGCTATACCTGAGCTGCCATCTCGAATGGATGCCATGGTGGCAAGGATGGATGAGGCAGAGCAGTGAATCAGTGATATAGAGGGCAAACTTATGGGGAATAATAAAACAGGAAAAAAGGGGGTGACTAAGGCAAAAGAGCACGATTTATGAATTAGGGAAATCAGTGACTCATTAAAAAGGAACAACATTAGAATCATAGGGGTCCCAGAAGATGAAGAGAGAATAAGGGGTAGAAGGGTTATGTGAGCATTCATAGCAGAAAACTTTCCTAACCTGGGAAAGGGCACAGACATCGAAATCCAGGAAGCACAGAGGACTCCCATAAGATTCAACAAAAACCGACCATCAATAAGGCGTATCATAGTCAAATTCACAAAATACTCAGGCAAGGAAAGAATCATGAAAGCAGCAAAGGAAAAAAAAAAGGCCTTAACCTATAAGGGAAGAAAGATCAGGTTTGCAGTGGACCTATCCACACAAACTTGTCAGGCCAGAAAGGAGTGGCAGGATATATTCAATGTGTTGAATCAGAAAAATGTGCAGCCAAGAGTTCTTTATCCAGCAAGGCTGTCATTCAAAATAGAAGGAGAGATAAAAAGTTTCCCAGACAAACAAAAATGAAAGGAGTTCATGACCACTAAACCAGCCCTGCAAGAAATTTTAAGGGGGACATTCTGAGGGGAGAAAAGATGAAAGAGAAGAAAAAAAGGAAGAAAAAAAGACCAAACACAACAAAGACTAGAAAGGACCAGAGAACACCACCAGAAACTCCAACTCTACAAGGAACACAATGGCAATAAATTCATATATTTTAGTATTCACTCTAAACATCAATGGACTAAATACTCCAATCAAAAGATATGGGGTAACAGAATGGATAAGAAAACAAGATCCATCTATATGCTGTCTAGGAAAGACCCACTTTAGATGTCTTTATGCTGTCTTTAGAGACCCACAAACGTATGGCCAACTAATCTTTGACAAAGCAGGAAAGAGTATCCAATGGAATAAAGACAGTCTCTTCTTAAAGACACCTTCAGATTGAAAGTAAGGGAATGGAGAACCATCTATCATGCTAATGGATGACAAAAGAAAGCCGGAGAAGCCATACTTATATCCAACAATCTAGATATCAAAATAAAGACTTTAACAAGAGATAAGGGAATTATATTATAAATAAGGGGTTTAGCCATCAAGAAGACCTAACAATTGTAAACATTTGGGCTCCAAACACAAAGAACCCAAATATATAAATCAATTAATCACAAACATAAACTCATTGATAATAATACCATAATAGTAGGGGACTTCAATACCCCACTTACAACAATGGACAGATCATCTAACAGCAAATCAACCAGAAAACAATGGCTTTGAATGACACATAGGACCAGATGGACTTAACACATATACTCAGAACATTTCATCCTAAAGCAGCAGAATATACATTCTTCTCCAGTGCACATGGAACATTCTCCAGAATAGATCACATACTGGGACACAAATCAGCCCTCCACAAGTACAAAAAGATCAAGATAATACCGTGCATGTTTTCAGACCATAATGCTATGAAAGTCAAAATCAACCACAAGAAAAAATTTGAAAGGATAGCACATACTTGGAAACTAAAGAACATCTTACTGGAGAATGAATGAGCTAACCAAGAGGTTAGAGAGGAAATTGAAAAGTACATGGAAGCCAATGAAAATGATAACACCACAGACCAAAACCTCTGGGACGGGGCAAAGGTGGTCAAAAGAGGGAAGTATATAGCAATCCAGGCCTTCCTAAAGAAGGAAGAAAGGACTCAAATACACAACCTAACCTTAAATCTTAAAGAGGTGGAAAAAGAAGAGCAAATAAAACCCCAAACCAGCAGAAGACAGGAAATAAGAAAGATTAGAGCAGAAATCAATGCTATCAAAACCAAAAAAAAAAAAAAACCGGTTAATGAAGCCTGAAGCTGGTTCTTTGAAAAAATTAACAAAATTGATAAACCCTTAGCCAGTTTGATCAAAAAGAAAAAGGATCCAAATACATAAAATCAGGAATGAAAGAGGAGAGATCACAACCAAAACAGCAGAAATAAAAACAATAAGAAGACAATATTATGAACAATTATATGCCAATAAAATGGGCAATCTGGAAGAAATGGAAAAATTCCTAGAAATATCTAACCTACCAAAGTTGAAACAGGAAGAAATAGAAAATCTGAACAGACCCATAACCAGTAAAGAAATCAAATTAGTAATCAAAAATCTCCCAAAAATCTAGAGTCCTGGGCCAGATGGCTTTCCAGGTGAATTCTATCAAACATTTCAAGAAGAGTTAATACCTATTCTCTTGAAGCTGTTCCAAAAAGAAGAAATGGAAAGAAAACTTCCAAAATCTTTCCATGAAGCCAGCATTAACCTTGATTCCAAAACCAGACAAAGACCTCACTAAAAGGAGAACTATCAACAATTTCCCTGATGAACATGGATGCAAAAATCGTCAGCAAGATATTAGCCAAACGGATCTGACAATACATTAAAAAAATTATTCATCGTGACCAAGTAGGATTTATACCTGGGGTACAGGGCTGGTTCAGTATCCGCAAAACAAACAATGTGATTCATCACAGCAATAAAAGGTAGGACAAGAACCACATTATCCTCTCAATAGATGCAGAGAAAGCATTTGACAAAGTTCAGCATCCTTTCTTGATAAAAACTCTTAAGAATGTAAGGATAGAAGGATCATTCCTCGAGATTATAAAAGCCATATATGAAAGATTCAATGCTAATATCATCCTCAATGGGGAAAAACTGAGAGCTTTCTCCCTAAGGTCAGGAACAAGACAGGGATGTCCACTCTCACCACTGTTATTCAACATAGGTTTAGAAGTCTTAGCCTCAACAATCAGACAACACAAAGAAATAAAAGACATCCAAATCAGTCAGGAGGATGTCAAACTTTCACTGTTTGCAGACGATATGATAGTCTATATGGAAAATCCAAAAGATTCCATGAAAAACCTGCTAGAACTGATCCATGAATTCAGCAAAGTGACAGGATATAAAATCAATGCACAGAAATCGGTTGCATTCCTATACACCAATAATGAAGAACAGAAAAAGAAATCAAAGAATCCATCCCACTTACCATTGCACCAAAACCCATCAAATACCTAGGAATAAACATAACCAAAGAGGTGAAAAATCTATACATTGAAGGAAATTGAAGAAGACACAAAAAATGGAAAACTATTCCATGCTCCTGGATAGGAAGAACAAATATTGTTAAAATGTCGACACAACCCAAAGCAATCTACATATTCAATGCAATTCTTATCAAAATAACACCAGCATTCTTCATAGAGGTAGAACAAACAATCCTAAAATTTGTATGGAACCACAAAAGACCCCGAATAGCCAAAGCAATCTTGAAAAAGAAAACCAAAGCAGGAGGCATCACCCTCCCAGACTTCAAGCTGTATTACAAAGCTGTAATCATCAAGATAGTATGGTCCTGGTACAAAAACAGACACTCAGATCAATGGAACAGAGAATCCAGAAATGGACCCACAAACGTATGGCCAATTAATCTTTGACAAAGCAGGAAAGAGTATCCAGTGGAATAAAGACAGGCTCTTCAGCAAGTGGTGCTGGGAAAACTGGACAACGACATGCAGAAGAACGAACCTGGACCACTTTCTTACACCAGACACAAAAATAAACTCAAAATGGATGAAAGACCTCAATGTAAGACAGAAAGCCGTCAAAATCCTCAAGGAGAAAGCAGGCAAAAACGTCTTTGATCTTGGCCACAGCAGCTTCTTACTCAACACGTCTCTGGAGGCAAGGAAAACAAAAGCAAAAATGAACTACTGGGACCTCATCAAAATAAAAATTTTCTGCACAGAGAAGGAAACAATGAGCAAAACTAAAAGGCAACTGATGGAATGAGAGAAGATATTTGCAAACAACCTATCAGTTAAAGGATTAGTGTCCAAATTCTATAAAGAACTTATCAAACTCAACACCCAAGGAACAAATAATCCAGTGAAGAAATGGGCAAAAGACATGAACAGACACTTCTCCAAAGGAGACATCCAGATGGCCAACCGACACATGAAAAATGCTCAACATCACTCATCATCAAGGAAACACAAATCAAAACCACAATGAGATACAAGCTTACACCTGTCAGAATGGCTAACATTAACAACTCAGGCAACAACAGATGTTGGCAAGGATGCGGAGAAAGAGATCTCTTTTCCATTGTTGGTGGGAATGCAAGCTGGTGCAGCCACTCTGGAAAACAGTATGGAGGTTCCTCAAAAAATTAAAAATAGAACTACCCTACAACACAGCAATTGCACTACGAGATATTTATCCAAAAGACACAGGTATGCTGTTTAGAAGGGGCACATGCACCCCAATGTTTATAGCAGCATTATCAACAATAGCCAAAGTATGAAAAGAGCCCAAATGTCCACTGATGGATGAATGGATAAAGAAGATGTGGTATATATAGACACAATAGAGTATTACTTGGCAATCAAAAAGAATGAGATCTTGCCATTTGTAACTACATGGATGGAACTAGAGGGTATTATGCTAAGCAAAGTTAGTCAAAGAAAGACAAATATCATAGGACTTCACTCATATGAGGACTTTAAGAGACAAAACAGATGAACATAAGGGAAGGGAAGCCAAAATAATATAAAAACAGGAGGGGAACAAAAACATAAGAGGCTGTTAAATAGGGAGGACAAATAGAGGGTTGCTGGAGGGGTTGTGGGAGGGGAGATGGGCTAAATGGGGAAGGGGTATTAAGGAATCTACTCCTGAAATCATTGTTGAACTCTATGCTAACTAACTTGGATGTAAATTAAAAAAATAAATTAAAAAAAATTTTTAAAGAGTTGGATGGAACAATGCTTCACCTCCATAGAAAAGAGACAGCAAGATCAGTTGCAACAGTGAACATCGCTCCCTGGAAACTAGCAAGCCTTAGCCTAGAGGCCAATGTGCAACTTGCCAACTCACACCCTTCCTGTGGCCCAGTAGAAATTCCTGGTCCCCTCCCCATGGTGGATTGATGGAACAGTTCGGTTGGCCAGATGCCATAGGACATCTGCACAAGCAAAGACAAGAGAGCACTGTTTGAGCCTCAAACCGGAAAGATCCCCACACAAAGTGATAAGCCTGTTACAGGCCCCCTGTCTCTTGATAAGGAAGTGTCCTAAACACAAAGCCCATTCTTACACAGCGAAATGAACCTGGAAAGACTGGCAGGCACCAGACTGCCTGACTATATGAGGTGATGGACACATTAATTAGCTTGATTGTAATGGTTATTTCACTATGGATATCACAACATCACATGTTATACCTTAAATTTATATAATTTTTATTTGTTAAAAGTAAATCAACAATCTGAACTACCGAGCTCCTTCAGGGCACACCCTAGGTGCAGAGAGCCACCTCACTTCAAGGTGTTCTTTCCCCAGGACAACCCACTTCGGGAGGCTGAGCAAGGTAGAAATAGGTGGAGTGCTTACCCCAGACTCCCCACTGGGCTTCCTGAGGCTGTGTGAAGCCTCCATCACAATTCAGCTTCCCACACACCCTACTCTGGTCTTTCCCCCTTCTTTTCATGACTGCTGATCCCTATAAAACGTCTTCTCTTATCCCAAACCTCATCTTTTCTGCTTCCAGAAAACCCAAACTGTGACTGTTGGTATAGGAAATTATCTGAGAAAGCACCATGGAGTTTGGGAGTGGAATCCTCACTGCCAAGCTTGTGATGAGGTAAATGGAGGCAGACAGTCTCCAGCACAGGGCGATGGTCCAACTGTGAACATGTTCACGGATGCTGAACTGGGACTGGGTAGTAATGGAAGGAAATCCATCTGTAGGCGCAATGCATCAAGCATTGAAACATATGGAGCAAGCAGTGTTGGATGGCTACTGGTAACAGCCAAGGATGGGCTGGTGTGCTACAAAAAGACGACAAGCTGAGATGAACAAAAGCCAGTCAAAGCTCAGGTGTCAAAGCCAGAGGGTCATTTTGATGGTCTGTGCAGAGCCTGGGACTAGGGCAAGACCAAATGAGACATTCACTCCAGCTGAATAGTAATGGAGTGTCAAATGCCAAAGCCTCAGTAATCAGGAGGGACTTTCTTCCAGGCCAACAAAAACTTCCTTAAGCTGATCCCTTTGGAGTTGAGGTTGGGAAGAGAAAGAAGGAAAAGAGACACCTGCTGAATATAGCTGCTTGTGGATATTTTCTTGTATTGTGTCTATAAAGCTTTGAAAACATGTTAACATAAACAATGTGCTGTACACATGGGTATATTAGTTTTCGTTTACACGAGTGGTTCTCGATGGGGAAATTTTGCTCCCAGGGGACGTTTGGTGGTGACTAGAGATATTGTTGGTTGTCACAGTTGGGGGAGGATGCTCCTAGTATCTATTGTGTAGCCCAGAGATAGTTCGAAACGTGCTGTAGTACACAGGACAGCTCCCCATACACAAAAGAGAATTATTCAGTCCAAAAGTCAGTAGGTTGGGAAATTTTGGTCCACACCCCAGGACAGCTACCATTTGACTGTAGAGTCAAGAGAAGTATATGCCACAGCACATTAATTATTACATAAAGGACCCTAATCAGGCATTCAGGTGCCAGAGGTAGCCTCTATAAACATCAGCCATCGTCATCTGAGTAGCACTGGTGGATCCCATAACTAGCATTTGAAATCAGTGTTGTAAGGAAAGTGGGTTACATACAGTGAGCAGACACTTCTGTCCTTCCACGTGTAGGAACATGAAATTTGGTCATTGAAGAAGCCTGCTCGTATCAGGGAGCACTCTTGGTGCAAAGAGCCAGTTTAGCACACAGCTCTGCATATTCTATTCTTGATCCAACAACAAGCTCGGCTGGCTCTTGTCACCTCTCCCCAGAGCTAATTAAGCTCCTCTGGTAATGCCAAGCCCCTGAATCAACCCACTGAAACCAAGAGTCCTTATCCCCTCCTGCCAAACACCCTTGATCAATGGCAGTCTTTAGCTTGGCCCCCATCACGTGCGGTACCTGGAGTAGAAGCAGGTGAAGGCTACAGGCCCCCTTCGCCACAATATCACTATCAGGTGTATCTTACAATGAAGCCAAGTCTAAGAAAGGCACTCAAAGCTATGGAGACAAGCAACCTCGGCATATTTGGACCTTTAGAACAAGCAGGTTATTTTTGGTAGAAATCAGTAGCCATCCTGGGATAGTCTCTCTTTATGAACACTGAGAGCTCCAAAAAGCTGACTCCTACAGGCCACCCTGTACTATTCCCCTCGTATCTCTCCTGCGGTAGAGTGACCAAAGCTTCTGTCACTTATGGGAGATTTGAGACGGTGCACATCTATAATGAGGCCTTCTTACAACTCTGCCATAGTGAATTTAGTGCCTTTGTTCTCAAAGTATGCTATTTCTGTTGCAATTCCTGCCCAGTCCAGGAGCAGAAAAAGATTCTAATTGCTACTTTGCAGTATTCAGCAATAACACTATTGGCGACTGCCCCAAAAAACCCATATTCAAACTACATGGAGCTTAACTGTAAAGTTTGAGTTCCTCCTAAGATGATTATTTTCTTGGGGTGCTTGGGTGGCTCAGTAGGTTAAGTGTCTGACTCTTGGTTTTGGTTCAGGTCAATGATCTCGTGGTTCATGAGTTTGAGCCCCCATATTGTGCTGTGCTGGCAGCATGGCACCTGCTTGGGATTCTCTCTCTCTCTCTCTCTCTCTCTCTCTCTCTCTCTCTCTCTCTCCCCTCCCCCTCTCTCTCTGCCCCTCCCCCCATTCCCACTGTCTGTCTCTCTCAAAATAAGTAAACTTAAAAAATCCCAAAAACATAACTATTTTCTTGATTTCACCAACCAAATACATAAATAAACAAATTCTTTACAGAAAATAGGTACTTTTAGGCACCTGAGTGGCTCAGTCGGTTAAGCGTCCGACTTCAGCCCAGATCATGATCTCACAGCTCATGGGATCAAGCCCTGCGTCGGGCTCTGTGCTGACAGCTCAGAGCCTGGAGCCTGCTCCAGATTCTGTGTCTCCCTTTCTCTCTGCCTCTCTCTCTCTCTCTCTCTCTCTCTCTCTCTCTCTTTCTCAAAAGTAAATAAATTTTAAAAAGAAAGAAAGAAAATAGGTACTTTTTTTGTTCACACAAAGCCCCACAAGATTTTAGATGTAAACACAAGTCTTCTGAAACTGAACTTGTGTCAAACACTTCACGCTCGATTTTTGTAATTTCTGCGTCAGTAGATACTTCATCAAATACCATACGCCAGGCCTAGCATCCCCTCAATGCCTACTACAGATAGAGTCACGGTTTGCTCTCAAGTGAGGGAAAAATAACCAGGACCCATTTGAAACCATTAACTGCCATTCTCAACTAAGTGACACTCAGGTCTGCATGCGCCTTTCTCAGAAAGCGAAATTGTATGGTTGGATATTTTGGCCACAAACATGCAAATTTACCTTCCAAAGACCGCACACCAGGGCGAGAACATTTGATGCCTGCCGAGATTCTCCGCCGCTCTTTGTGGTTGCTGCTTCAGAATAGAAAGCCCTCTCAAACCCATCGCCGAGAAAGCAACGTTGGGCTATCACGATGTCGGTGGTTTCTGTATCCAGAGGGGTCATAACCCCCCCTCCTTGAGGCAGACGCCTGGTGATGGGAAAATTCCTCTGTGCCCACCCCTGGCACGTCAGGAGTCCAGTTCTGCGTAGATATTTGGAAAAGATAGTCCGCTGAACAAGGAGACAGCCAAGTAGTTATGAATGTTGGGTATTTCCATTTTTACAAAGGGGAAGATATCTTGGGGCGCCTGGGTGGCTCAGTCAGTTAAGCGTCTGACTTCGGCTCAGTTCATGATCTCATAGCTTCTGAGTTCAAGCCTCGCGTCGGGCTCTGTGCTGACAGCTCAGAGTCTGGAGCCTGCTTCAGTTCTCTCTTTCTCTCTCTCTGCCCCTCCCCTGCTCATGCTCTGTCTCTCTCACTCTCAAAAAAATAAACGTTTAAAAAAATTAAAAAAAAAAAACAAAACAAAACAAAGGGGAAGATGTTTTTTTTAAGTCTCTTGACTTTCATGAATTCTCTGCCTCTTTTTTTTTTTAATTTAAAATAACTAAAAATTAGGCTTGATGCAAAAGAAGAAAATACCTCTGGCTTTAAAAAGTGCCTAATGAGCTCCATACCCAGTCCGGCTACTGAGCAATGAAGCTTAGAGAACGGGCAAAACCACTCGCCTGTGCAAGAAATGAAATAATAAAATGATCCGTACAAGGTAGTATGTTTGTTTGGGGGCTGAAGGTCCTTACCTGACTGTGGGTACTGGTACTTCCTTACAAATATTATATCCATCATGGATCCAAAATACCCATTCCCTATACCCACAAGCCCCACATTGCCTTATCTCCTTCACCACAGCCCTGATTGATTTAAAAAAAAATCAGCATAAGCGGAAACGGAGCGGGGGATCACGTGGGCTGGCCGTCTGCAGTCAGGGGCCCAGAACGAGTCGGTGCCGTGCTGGAGCCTGAGCGTGCGGGTGACCAGGGTGCAGACCGCGTGCTTGCAGCCCCGGGTCTCAGAAGCATGTGCTCTCCCGCCCTGAGCAGGAGGAAGAGGCCAACCAGTCGGTGGTGACCTTTGAAAGGGAGCCTGGGAAAAAGGTGAACCTGGTGGAGTTTCAGGGAAAGAAAAGCCTGCCGTTTGGAGCCCCTGAGGCCTTTCTCCTCTGCTCAAGACCCTTCTGCCAGGTGAGTGGAGCAGGGCATGGGGGGCTCCAAAGGCCGGGGGTGGGGCTCCAGGTGGTGGCCCGTCTGTTAACAGTGTCTTTGAATGAAAAGTGGGATGAGTCCATAACGCAGAAGGCAAGTCTCGGCTCCTGGCTGATCCCACCGGGGCCTTTGGGAAGGCGACCGGTTTGTTACTAGACGATTCGTTGGTGCCCCTCTTTGGGAATGGACGGCGCGGAAGTTTCTGCGTGGGGGTGGAGGATGGCATAGTACAGCCCCTGAATATGGAGCCAGGTGTCACAGACCTCACTGGCAGCCCGCCTCCAGAATCATCCTGCAGCTCTGAGACCTCAGGCCCAGACCTCCTCCTTTCCTGTTTAACCTGCTCAGTCCTGGGCAGAGGGCCCCAAACCAACTTCAGCTGGGGCCACCCAAGTAGAACCTTGGCCAGGTTTCTGCAATAAGCACTCTGGTTAAGAGAAAAAAAAATGGAATGAATTTTTTGGTCTCTGATTAAAAGGGATTCAGGGCCCTCACAATGGATCAGTGGGAAGCCAGACGAGCACAGGTCCCCCGTGAGCGTGTTAGAATGATTGGGTTAGTCTGAACACTTAGACCTCTAGGAAACAAAGCTGAGCTACCAATCTCTGGCATTTCCATCCTGGGTAACCTCAGTGATGAACAGCAAATGGTCATCGAACAATTGCCGTCAGCAGAGTGTTAGGAGCGGCTGTTGGAATCAGCCAAGAAAAGCTGGCTCCATGAGAAAGCTGATCCGGGGAGAATCAACAGAGGGTGTGAGTAAAACAGGTCTGAGCTCTGGAGTTGCAGGAGACCTGAACCGGGTTGCACGTGTGGTTGGATGGAGTTATGGACCAGTGCAAGGAAGAGGCAGGGAAGACTTAGATAAAACTGTGAAGGAAATCCACTGAGTTTTGAGAAATGTCTACTGGGAGATCTGTACAAGGCTTTTAAAAAAACCTGTAATTTGTCTTTATAGACATTCATTTTTCTATGTTGGCTGTTAGAAGCAGCTGCTTGCGTCTTATATGTGTTCTAGATAAATACGAACATTACTGAGCTATTTCTAAATAAATCCTTCTGCGTTGCTGGATTGTCTTTCCTCCGTGTAATCATAATATTGGCCTCTTATAATAGATTTGGCTATAACATACAAGCGTGATTGAATTTGTTAATTTCCTCCGTTATCTGAATCTGAAACTAAAAGTTATGGTCCCCAAGTGTTTGGCAGTATCTTGGTAACAGTCGCATAAGAAACTATAGTTGAGGCGGGGAAGTAATTTTTCCACTAAATTATCTTTATTAAAACAGCACCTATTAGGGGGCACCTGGGTGGCTCAGTCAGCTAAGCGTCCGACTCTTGATTTCGGCTCAGGTCGCGATCTCACATGTTCATGAGATTGAACCCCAAGTAGGGCTTTGTGCTAACAACGCGGAGCCTGCTCAGGATTCTCTCTCCCTCTCTCTCTGCCCCTCCCCTGCTTGTGTTCTCTCTCTCTAAATAAATATATAAACAAATAAACAAACTTGAAAAAAAAAACCAGCTGGGCAGGTATGAAGGGCCCATTCTCTAGGCTGCTGGGAGAGCCATCCAATGGTAACCCATAGCTGTCAGCTCCTGTGGGAACTGCCTCAGCTAAGATCAGCCTCCTTTTTGGGTATGCCTACCCTCAATGACTGATCAAGGAGTAGGCATGGAGTTTCCTTCAAAAGACCCAGCCCCCTAGTCCCAACCCTAGACAGTTCTAAAGGGTCACCAACTGCAAAACTTTTAGGAAATCAGTGGAGACCTTTGCTGGAATTGTACCTTCTGTCCCACCTTCTTTTCTCCCCCTCCTTTCCTTCCGTATAGATCTCAAGATCTATATAATAATAACATATTATTAATAGTAAATAATTATTTATTTATAAATAATTGCCATACCCTGTGTGGTAATCTCACTTAATAAATGCCATACCCTACGTGGTAATCTTAGCTTCAGTCGGCTTCCCAGGGAACCCAGCCTGTGACACTTTGTGCCAGGGATGGTCCATAGCGGCAAGCACTAAGGTGAGCTTTTGGAGCAATAGAAACTCACCTGATGTGCTTCTTTTACATGGGCTCATAGTCCTGGGATGCCGAAGGTAAAATGACCGAACACAGTTCCTTCGTATCTTTTCTCTGTCTTTATGGTATTCGGAAACAAGAAAGGAAGTTTGATATTGATCATGCTATCATGGCCGAAGCAGAAGTGCAAAGTCATTTTTCTGTTATAAACTAAATATGAAATGATAGACTGAACCCAGGCATAAAGTTGGCCACTAACATCTACCTGGGGCTAGTATTTCTGATTGAATACTAGAGATTGAGTTCTTAAATGAGACGTCAGACAAAATGCCATTATTGAGTAAAGCAGACATCATCCTGGATCAACCATATGCAAGTATTCTTTGCCTGGCTAACTGAGCTATGGGTATACACAGACGTGATTTCAGTTTTAAGATGATGATAACATCTCAGTAGGGACAAGTAACGCTCTGATAATCAGGTGTAATTAGAGTTAGATTTTTAGTCCTGCCCTTCTTCCTCAATAGGCTCTTGTATTCTGCTCTGACTTGTTTTTCTTTTATTGGGTTCCACACTGCCTTTGTTCCATCTGTCAGGTCATTGCATCTACAATATAAATTATCAAAACTCACAGACTCCCTGTATGTTTATTTAGAGTCCTGTCATTAAGATCCGTGTTCTATCTATTCTAACCTCGAACCAAAACCAGGGGCTTATAATCCTATCCTAATTATCTTCCTCTTTGATCTTTGTTTCTTTTTTCTTTGCATTAATATAAGCATCTGTAGGACAAGGAGGAGAATATTTCTTCTCTCTGAAAATTGGTGATGTCATGTATCTTCCCCATTGTGGAAGCTACAATATCTAAAATTATCTTCCAGAAAGCCCATACACATTTATGGTGCACCTGAAGAAAAGAAAAAGGAAAATAACATTTGGTAAAATGTGTTCCATATTAAGATAAAGTCTATTGGTTGAATTATCTTTTTAATGCATTCCCTTAAGAAACTCAAATAGATTATATGCGGACATATTAGCTGAATAATTTTAGTTTCCATCTCCCACTTGTGCAGTTGGAGACAATATGTAGAAAGATGCAGATGCTAATATACACTACTCTGAGACTGTCGTGGCATCTACAAAACCATTTTTCCTGGAAAAGCTTGAGTGAGAATGGGTCACGTCATAAGAATGAACTTCCTGATGTACTAGAAATACATCTCTGACAAGATTTTTAGGCTCTAGGGGCTGTCAGAGGAAAATCTTTTGGGTTATTAGTTGTTCATATTCTGACAGTAAAAAAAAAAAATGTTCTCTTGAGACTCAAGAAACTCAATGTGAGCCTGACATCACAGGACTGGATTTCTCCCTTCACAGAACCCTGTCTGTCCTCTATGAGAAGTCAATCCTTAAGATACCAGAGAGGAACATAAAGAATTGTGATTGTATATACCTCTGTATTTTCCCCACAAGAAGAGGACTCCTCCTTTTTAAATTGCTTGTGGCACTTTCAGAATTTTATAAATGATCACCTAACTGTAGCTTTATAATACAGATTTAGAGGAGTGCTGTGATTTCTAATTTATCCCTTATGTAAGAATGTTGTTTTAGTGTTTTTATTTAATTACAACCCACTTACGCAAATGTGGGATGCCACATGAGTATAAAACGAGGGAAAGCCACCAACATAATTCTGGCTGATCCATAGCAGTATGATAAAATTAAGTAGGCTGTACGCATTACCTTAGCTCCTCACCACTACCAGTATTAAGTGAAACATACTCACTTTGCACGTCTGAAAAGAAAGTCTGTGTTTTGACAGAGTTCAGTGAGCAGGGACACCTCGCCTTGGCATTTAATGGTGAAATGACAGTTCTTAGAGATGCAGGGGCAAATGCTATGAGAGCCACGCCAACAAGGTCGAAGCACTTGTAGAGGGAAGGAAAGGCAGGAATTCCAGGACTTCTAGATTCATAGCAGTGCAATATTGATTCGCTATCTGGGAAGAGGGAATGAGCACCATGAGGGTCAGTCTGCTTTCTGAAATTCTTAGGATGCATGACCTGGGCAGCCGTGCAAAATTGTACCAACAGAGAAACTCCCTGCACCGCTAATGGTGTGTGTGTGTGTGTGTGTGTGTGTGTGTGTGGTGTGTATGTGCATACGCATGCATGCGTGTGTGAGTGTGGTTGGAGGAAGTCTAGTCCTTGCTGTGTTCATACCCAGCTTGGGGCTGTCTCTATCTGAAGAAGAGGATGACTTCAAATCCATACTGAGATACCACATGTAATAGCAGAAGCCTGCCCTATTCTCTGCTGTTCCCACTGTTCCCCTCCTCTTTCCTTCTCTTCCTTCTGTCTTTCCTGCTCCCCTCCCTCTTTCCCCCTGCCTATTCCTTTTCTCAGTCCTGTTTCCTACCCTATCCTCCCTTTGAATGCTAAAAGGAACATCATGTGGATGTGCCAAGAAGTTGAGTATGACTTTATGACTGAATCAAAGAAAAAGAATAATAAAAATTCAGGCTTGTGGTGGAGGGACTGAGGAGAGAGAAATAGATAAGGTGTATTAAAATCCAGATCTGGGGATTTGGAATGGGTTAGGGTATTTTGAATAGACCTGGCACCATGATAAAAACAATATTGTAACGATATTTTTCTGGAAAAAGTATACAGAGTGACAGCCCATGAAGAGACTAGGGAGACTCATTTCAGTTTCCTGTGAATGAGTGAATTATAAGAAAATATTTGTAAGGGAGGAAAGAACAGTTGGACTTCACTGTATCAAACCCAACTAGCCAAGACTACACTCAGGAAAATCAAGTGCGGGTCAATGGGACATGGTTATAACAAAAATCTAATGACTGGATTCCATGACAGAACATGTTTTGTTGTATGCTGTTACTGGACTTTAAGTAACTTAGAACAACTCCCCACGTGAGCACGCTAAACAGGTCTGGAAACAAACAGAATATTGCGGAACACTGGATATCTATATTTCTAATGTAGAGAAATAGAAAGTTTCTAGTGAGTGTAATGTTTCTGTGAATTAGGATTAATTCCTTCCTAGTTACAAGAACACCAAATTAAGAGGTTAATAGGATAAAGGAGTAAGCAGGTAACTCAAAAGAGGCAACTCTCATCTTTCAATGACAACTTTTTTTCCTACAAAAATTCAAATGGCAAAAGTAAAGTGAAAATTTTAGGTCTTGAGAGTAGAGATCTATCCTCAAATGATTTAAAAGTTAGAATTCCAAGACTGAATTTTGGCAATCTATTTCCAACATTTTATGCATGTTCTTTAATTTTATTCTTTTTCCTTATTATTGAGCGCACAATTAACCGAGTGCTCAACTGGAACCAAAAATTCACCATTTTTTAAATAGCCAATTATGCCAATCTTTGTCTCCATTTTATGAAGTGTATGAGACCTCAGATTATCACTTTTTCTATTTATCACTTCCTTTTGGTAAATGAAAAAGGGTGAAGGCAATAAATTGGTCAAATGATGAAGAAACACTACTGGGAAAATTGGCAACTCTGACAAAACAGAACTGTTGACTGTCGGGCAGTGCCAATGTAGCTCAGAATTCTAGTTTTTCAGATGATGCATGGAGCCTAAATTCAGAGCACTGCTGGAAGTGATTTATGGGTAGCAGTGCATAATGATGTGAAATAAGGGAAAAGTTTATGAAAGACGGGCCTACAAAATTGAAGACCCACCCGTGGTTTTTAAAACCACACTTCCGATGAAGCATATATAGTGTCTCCATGAAAGGTGATGGAGACAGCCTACAGAAGAACCTAGAATATAAAGAGATTAGAGATATATCCTTCTAAACATAGAAATTGTGGTTATTTTGATTTGCTGATGCCATATTTATCCCAGGTGAATACACACACACACACACATACGTGTGTGTGTGTGTGTGTGTGTGTGTGTATGGTTTATATAGATATAGCTAGAGATGGAGATAGAGATGGGAATGTAGTCTCTGAGAAGTCACAGCAATACTAGGGAAGATGTTCATCTGGAGTTCATGTTAACCATAAGCAAGAACCGATTCATAATGTAAAAGTGATAGGATCTTGTGGAAGACTGACTGTCATTCTGGAGAATCTTATAGGAAATGAGAGGCATACAGAGAATTGTCAGATATGTATAATAGACTTTAAGAGTACAGAGTTCCTTGGTTCAATGGAACAAGTCTGGGGTACACTTCTTAGCCCTCTCCTACAGTCTTTCTGCTCCCTTTTCCGTAACAGAATAGTTCTGTTTTAAATCTTCAGTTGCAACCTTAAACTCAAGTGTCCTTAATATACGACCAATGACAACCACAAACATTCATCTGAGATTTAGTCTCACATCTTCAACCGGTTTCTGTCGTAGTTTAATGTATTGACAAGTGCATGGATATTGGGATTTGGAACAAGATGCAAATCCCAGCTCTGCAATATGTTGACTGTGCAACCCTGGGCTAGTGAGTTAATTTCTCTCTAAATCTAAGTTTCTTTATCTGGATGTGGGGAAAATACATATACATAAAAAATGTTATATGAAGATTAGTGAAATCGTGTATATATGTATATATATAGTTACTATATATATACAGTTCAACTGTGTATAGTTGAAATCATATATACAGAATATATATCCTAGTTATATATATATAAATATTTATAATATATATATTTAAGTGTATATTAATATATTTAAATAAATATATAATAAATACTATAATTATTATTATATTTAACAATAAATAGACCTAAATATATATATATATATATATATATATATATATATATATATATAAACAACTAGGATAGTACCTAGTACATGGTATTCATTCATTCATTCATTCATTCATTCAATATGTATCTACTGCTCACTGTATACCAAATATTGTGTAGGCAGTAGTGGTACAAAGTTAGCAGGATAGACACAGTCCCTGCCTTAACAGAGCTTAGAGACTAAGAGGTGAGACAGATAGGAAAGAAGGAAATTGCAGTAGTGTGTTCATGTGATGGGGGGCTTATGGGATGATGGGGACACATAAAAGGGTGCAGGCTCTTAAGGGCCTTAACGAGGCTCCCAAAGGCAATGAAGTCTAAGACTGCACTGGGAATCAGCCTAATGAAACAAGGAAGTACAGTAGGGCAGGAGGAAAGACAGAGCAGAGGAGACATGTGTAAAGGCAAAAGAGCTGTATTCCATGCCTGGAGACTCTAAAAAGCTTCTAGAAGTCTGAGTGCCAGATACAAGGTGACAAGAGCTGAGGCTATAGCAGTAAGCAAGAGCCACGCAGGTATTTACGAAGCAATTTATACTTCATCCTGAAAATAATGAAAAGCCACAAACATGTTTTGAGCAAAGGTGATGTAATGATACTTACATTTTTTTAAAAAATCAGTACTGATGGAATGGACTGAAAGTGAGCACTGTGGGTAGTAAGCAAACCAACTGAGTTTATGTTTGGCCTCATTCACAGGTTGCCCTTCACTGATAAATAAAATGATGGTTCGGTTCCCATGGATAAATGCACCCATCCCATAGTTTGTTTGGTGATCTGGGAGAGTTCTCTAAAGGCTTTCTGCACCAACTGAAAAAGAATCACTCTTGAGATCATGAGCTCCACAGAGCTGGTCCAGAGGATCATACTTGACCAGCCATTTCTGTATGGTGTAACTACACAAATTAAATTCATTTCCCTTCCTATTTCCCAAGCTGTGTGTTACCTAATCACCAATAAAACCATGGACTGAGTGGGCTGTGGGTAAATCCTTCAGGTTCATGCATGCTGTCGTAAAATGCCTGACTCTATTCTTTGACCATCGTCCTCTTTCCGCTGAATTGCTTAAGATTATCAAATTGCTTGAAATATTATGAAAACAACTTGAATTCAACTAGCTTAATTTTCTTCAGTTGCTGCTATCACCCTTCATAAAGCTGGTTTTTTGCCACTTTATCTCCAAGTCTGCAGCAGTAATCCAAGTAGCTAGAGGCAAAGTAGAGTGGAGAAAATTGATGATTACAAATATTATAGGCTAGAAAACAGGATTAGGTAGTAAATTTGATATTGGGAGAGGGAAAGTTGAGTGGATAGAAAAGAATATAACCTAAAGGAAGACCACTGTTCAAGGGCTTAATAAATACTATTTGTTCATTTACCTTAGGTCAGATAGAATTGGATATCCAGACATCACAATCAATGGATGAGTTTGAGATTTCTCCTTGTTTCTAATCATTTCATACCATACCCCTCTAATTAATAGACTTCTATTCAAGGTACTTAAGAATCAGTCAGTTTAGGGGCACCTAGCTGGCTCAGTTGGTTAAGCATCCAACTCTTGTTTTCAGCACAGGTCATTATCTCACAGGTTTATGAGTTTGAGCCCTATGTGGAGCTCTGCACTGACAGCTTGGGGCCTGCTTAGGATTCTCTCTCCCTCTCCTCTCCTCTCCTCCCCTCTCCCTCTCCCTCTCCCTCTCCGTCTCCCTCTCCCTCTCCCTCTCCGTCTCCCTCTCCGTCTCCCTCTCCGTCTCCCTCTCTGTCTCCCTCTCCCTCTCTTTCTCCCTCTCTCTCTCTCTCTCAAAATAAATAAAAACACTTTTTAAAAAGTTCAGAAACAAGGCCCTCTCTGACCCTTACAACTTCTTTTTTCCTATGTATTTATTTCCCCAGCTCATGATTTACTCATGCTTGAATAAATAGTGTAATTTTATACTTGGTCTTCCTGGTTCAGCTAAGCTGGAAGCAAACCTGAAAAAAAATTATCTAATAAAGACTCTACCTCCCACTTTCATACAAATCTTACAGATGATTCTGTTGAGACCCAGAAAAGTTAAGTGAACCACCTAACATTATACAACTAGTAAGTTCTAAAATGAAAATCATAACCAAGGAAATCTCTCTGACAATGCAATACCTTTCCATCACAACCAACCTATATATTATTCTGATTTCAGATTTATCTTCTTCAAACACTAATTTCAACACCTCAGAAGCTGCCAGTGGTTCTGCTTTGTGTGAAAATACAATCCAAATTCCCTGTCATTGAAGGCTCTCAGTTATCCGGCCTTACCTAACCGGCCATTATTTCCCCCCAAAGCCTCAGCACAGATCTCCACACCTCTCATTCCAGAATCATTATCTCCTGCGCACAGCACACTCATTAGAGGCTGTAACATTCATTTATCATGCCTACCGTGCTAAAATTGCCATTTTTTATCCTTAGCCCCAATCTATCCTTTTCTTTCAAGTCAGTTGAAGCTCCTTTCATTTTCTCCACACAATATTCTTTTGCTTTCCCAACAATAACTGATCTCTAATTGAATTATTGCCTATACATTTAGACAGAATAGTATTGGACCTTGCTAAATACTTAATTGGAGTCAGTAATTTGTCTTTTCCAAATTATTTTCAAAATTCTTGAGGAGGATAGTAGTCACACCTGACATTTCCTTAGTGTCCCCTTCAGCCAACATAGCACTCATCACGTACTACTCACTCAGTGACTATTTGTTAAATGAACAAAAAGAATTTTCACTGATGTCGTTAAAGAGAAATATGTTTTCATCGCAACCCTCAATTTCCTGGCTTTTACTTGGGACACCAGCTCTCTGTCTACCACCATCTACTGGCAGCCACCTTTTTTTTTCTCAAAGCAAATCCCCGTGTCAACTAATACCATGTTTTTTTACTATTCAAATCAAATTAGCATCTCAAATAGCCTTCTATACTCAAGAATCTCTGGATCCTAGAATTCATGCTTGGCCCTATCAAGAAGTTGTTCTCTGGCACAGAGAAACACTTTTGTAGAAAGTATTTACATAATTTAAATTAAATTTGGGGAACCGGCTTCTACCTTGCCTTGTTTGACTTAATTTTAGAATTTATAGACATTTACAATATACAAGTTCATCACTTGAGTTTGACTAAAGTGCCTGTAGTTATTTCTGTTAAAAATGGAATATCAGGAGCTTAGTTCACCGTGTACCAGAACTGTATTGCAATTTTAAAAGGACATTCAAATTACATAGTTTCACTTTGCTTGCTTTTTGTACAAATATAATCCACCACAATTCTGAGAACAATTTTAGAGAGCATTATAGACCATTAGGCCTAGAAGGAAGTGTTAATAATCATATGGTCCCAACATGATTTTATGTATAAGGTAATTCCATATGAATCAATATGCCCCCAAAATTCACAGTTAGAGATTAATGGTACAGGGCAACATAAGTACAATGTCCTATTATGATTTTTCTTATTGCTTTCTAATTGACTAATTGAGACTAAAGTTATTCTTTTGTTTGTGAGATACCTTCTTAGGTATCTTTTTAACCACCTTAGAACCCTGTCTCAGGGTATCCCAAGAGTCAAGGGTATCATCAGGAATCTTTACAGTATTGTTTGAGAATATAAGATCAAAAATAGTCAGAAAATACATAAAAGAACATTGCTGAAAGGCATAGAGAATCAGTAAGCACAAATTCCCTAGAAATTGAATAGCCCACCCCTATATCAAAGAAACTTCAAGAAAACAATCCTTTTCCATATTTTGTTTTCATTTTTTCCCTTACACATCTAACATCCTTGCTTTATCAGGTAGCTAAACTTATTTGCTACCAGCTGTATTTTCACCAATTTCTCCTCCATTTCTAGAGTTTCAAATGTTTTGTTTTCTTATTTATCTAATAGAAATCCTAATAACTGTCCACATAGCTCCAGGGTTGCGTTGAGATACCGGTAAACTAGTAACTCATCAATATGAACTGTTCAGAAAAATAAAAAGCTCATTAGAGCTGTAAGCTATTATTATGATTCCTCTCTTAAACACTAGTCACCTTGTTGTAAACTAGAAAGACATTGTCTTTGTATGTTACAAGATTATAGGAATACAGGGAATTATGGAAGAAAGGGCAACATTAGATACATCTGGTCGACTGAAGCCAAAGGAGCAGAGGGATGAATTGGAGGAAATTAGGAAAAATGTTAGTATTCGAGTCAGGAAGTCAGCATGGCCCAGCAGGCTGCCTGGCTTGGCCATTACCAACCACAGGCCAACCCTTGTTCTCCTTTGCTCTTCTTCTCAGTCCCTTTGGAACTGACCCACCTCCCCTGACTACTCCAGAAGCTTTCTTTTTTGTTCTTCAGTGTTTTCAGAAGTGGGAACTTTTTCTCCATGTGACCTCTTCCCTTCAGCCTACATTTCTGGGTTTATCTCGGATAAATAGATCTCTCCATCCAGAGCCATTTGATTTCCCCTGGGGAAGAAGACAGCTCTTGTTTACCCGCTGCAGTGAGGCAATTACACACACACACACACACACACACATACACACATATATATGTACGGATATATGCACATACACACACACACACACATATATATGCACGTGTGTATATGTGTGTATATATATGTGTGTGTGTGTGTGTATATATGTGTGTATATGTATGTGTGTATGTGTGTGTATAGATATGTGTATATGTGTATATATGTGTGTGTATTTATATGTGTGTATATGTGTGTGTGTATGTGTATATATATGTATGTGTGTGTATATGTGTGTATGTGTGTGTGTATATGTGTGTATGTGTATACATATGTGTGTGTATTTATATATGTGTGTATATGTGTGTGTATGTGTGTGTGTATATATGTGTGCATATATGTGTATGTATGTGTGTGTGGGCGTGTATGTGTATATGTATGTGTGTATGTATATGTATATATACACTATTTGTATATATATGTGTATATATAAACACACACATATATATGCGTATATATGTATACACACACACACACACATATACAATATATGCCTCCGTGTTGTTATATGAAGGAGGTCGCTCGTTGACATAGCAAGGGTAATACTCTCCATCAAAGTGCAAGTGTATGTGTGTTAGTACAGTGTAGTGTACAAATCACAAGGTACACAGATGAACCACAACCAGTCATCATCTGTTCTAAAACACTGGCCAGATTAAGTCCTGGATTAATGCTTACAGACAGAAAATAACCGACTTAATGACTCCCAACGTCTAAAGCCATCTCTTTAGTGTTCTGCCCTGCAGTAGCATTCTTGACAGAAGATACTTATTTATCCTATAGGAATCTGTTCTAAAGCTAGTACTCAATGATTTTCTGTGGCTATTCTAGTCCTTTCTAAGAAACGAGATAAATAAATGAGCAGATGTGAAGATGTGATGTGTAAATTTATAGGCTTTTTAAAGGTTTGAATGGACAAAATTGAAAGAGGTAGTAAATGGCACAAAGCTGAAGAAATGTTCAGTTCCGTTCTTAGGTCAAATTACTAGGCACAGACCAAAGAAAACAAAATGAATATTAGGTTTAGATTTTAAGACAAACATATCCAGAAATTCCTAAATCCCAACAGCCTAAGAATTGAGCTTAGTTTAGATGCAAAAATAAAAATTGAATATGATAACCAAATATTTGTAATGTCTCATTTCTTTCCTAGTTTTAATAATTGAACACAGAAGTCCTGGGGAATTTCTCCAAATGTGAATAACTTAAATATCATTGATCTGTTTTGTAAAAGAAAAACAAAAATCCACTGAAACTCCATGTTTTCTCTGTATTGAACATAAGATTTCTATATTCATGGGCCTCTTAATTTGAAGCCCTATGTCATTCACTGTGATTTCATAAATTTAGTGGGTTTTTTTATTTTGAGAGACAGTTTTTTTAGAGAGACAGAGAGCATATGAGCAGGGAAGGAGCAGAAAGAGAGGGAGAGGGACAGAATCCCAAGCAGGCCTCTGCCATTGTCAGTGCAGAACCCGATGTGGGGCTCGAACCCGCAAATGGTGAGATTATGACCTGAGCTGAAGTCAAGAGCCAGACACTTAACCAACTGAACCACCCAGGCACTCCGTAAGTTTGTTTTCTAGGTAAAGCCTGAAAGTGCTGATTACTTCTTGCTAGCCATGTATATACAAGTTCAACTATCAAAAGATAGTAATGACCGCTAAGAGGCTATTAGGCAAGTCAGATCAAGAGAAAGTATACCTACACACAGGGAACCAAGATCCCAAATATAATATAAGGTCCAGACAATATAAATCTGCTGTTAAAAAAGAAAGACCATTGGGGTGTCTGCGTGGCTTAGTGGGTTAAAGGTCCAATTCCTGATTTTGGCTCAGGTCATGTTCTCACAGTTTTGTGAGTTTGAGCCCCACATTGGCCTCTGTGCTGACCCTGCAGATCCTGATTGGGATTCTCCCTCTCTCTGTCTCTCTCTGCCTCTCCTCTACTCATACTCTCCCTCTTAAAATAAATAAACTTTAAAACATCAAAATAAAAAAAGACCCTTAAAATGATGGCAACAAGGGGCGCCTGGGTGGCTCAGCCGGATACATGTCCCACTTCGGCTCAGGTCATGATCTCGCGGTCCGTGAGTTTGAGCCCCGCATCCGGCTCTGTGCTGACAGCTCAGAGCCTGGAGCCTATTTCAGATTCTGTGTCTCCCTCTCTCTCTGACCCTCCCCTGTTCGTGCTATGTCTCCCTCTGTCTCAAAAATAAATAAACGTTAAAAAAAATTTATAAAAATAAATAAAATGATGGCAACAAATGTTCCAATTCACTATGTTTGCCCAGTATAAATAGAAATGAAATAGACACAATATGATAGAAGATATATTATTATCTATCTCCTTCCTGTAAACTCAGTTATTTTCTTTGAAGTACCTTAAATTCGGTTTCATCCCTTTTTGTCTTAAGGATATATACTTTGTCCCGTTAACCCAAAAAATGGTTATTATTCTGCAGCTGAAATAAATGTCATTTTGTAACTCTAGCAGTCTAATTAGATGAATTCTGCTCTACTCCCCCAAATCTGAATTCTCAGTATATTTTTGTGGCTTCTTCCTGAACTTTTCCATTCCAGTTGTGGAGCTGGAAATTTTTGCTTCCCTGAACATTTTCAAGAAGCTGTACAACACTAACAATATGCTTTTAACATCCCTAACATAATAAAATGTATTATCTTTTAAAATGTTAAGTTCCTAGCACACTACAGTGGTACTTTCTGCATAATTTATACATTCATTCATTCCACAAAGACTGGTGTTCAATAATACCTTAGTAATTTAGAACCAAAGAACTTGGAGATACCCCAAATATATCTGAAAGCACACACAGATATCCAGACCCCAGTTAAGCTACTACTTAAGGACGGAGTCACAGACACAAATGCTTCAATGATACCCAAGTGGAACAGCACTACCTGGTTATATCTTGGTCATTGAGATGATTAGAAGCATACCTTCAGCTCTATTTCATCTACATAAAAATTACATGAGTTATAAAGAAACATACATGTAAAGAAATAAAATAGAGGACTTGAGGGCATAAGAATATGGGAACAGTCTACTAGGAGTCTCATGAGCTCAAGTTGAGAATTCCTGTTCCGGTTCGAGATCTTGATTTCCTCTCTATTAAAATTCTGCGTTCTACCTCACACATTCTGCCTCTGTTTGCCCTGGATAAATATCCCACCTGGTTTATTCCTCCCATCTCTAGCTTTCCATCCAGTCTAGGTATTAATTCATTTGGCAACTGATTAAATATGGGGTCTTCTCCGTATCTTTTGCCTCTACTTAAATTTTTCAACATATGGAACACATTTATGATAACTGTTTCAGTGCCCTTCTCTGCTAATTCTGACATTTGGGTAACTTTCAATAGATTCTTCTCCTTATTCATATTTCTCTGTTTGCTTGGCTAAGATGATTGGATGCCAGACTAAATTTTCTGTTATGAGTTGCCAACTATTTTTTTTATTCCTGTAGGTATTCTTGAGCTTTGTTCTGGGCTAATTATATTAACTGAAAACAGTTTGATCCTTTCAAGTATTGTTTTTAGATTTGTTAGGTGGGATAAGAGTACTGTTCATAGTAAAGGGTCAAAATACCCTACTACTGAGGCAAGATACTTCTGAGCATCCAATACCTTGTGAATCATGAAGTTTCCTATTTTGACTGGTGGCAATGGGTACGACTCTTGGTTCTGAGTATAAGGCACTGCTTCTAATCCTTTCTGGGGGTTCTTTCTCCTGCCTTGGGTACTCTCTCTGTATGAAGTATAGTACATATGTATCGTATGGTATATAGTACTCATCTAGAATACACAGGGGGGACCCTCTGCAAATCTGAGGGTTTTTCCCTCTCTCTTCTTTTTGTCACTCTGTCCTGCCAGCTGTAGCCACCTTAATCTCCCTGGGCTCTTAGATAGGTCTCCTCAACTCAGGAACCCTGTTGTCCTAGCCCTAGGACATGGACATTCCCTCTAGGAGCAAGCTGGGGCAGTAACAAGGCTCACCTCATTTGTTTCCTATCTCTCAGAGATTGCTATTCTTTGTTGCCTGATGTCCATTGTTTCAAACACTATTGTTTAACATATTGTGTTTGGTGTTCTTGGTATTTTAGGAAGGAAGGTAAACCAAGTCTTTATTATTCCATCTTAACTGGAAGTGGAAGTCTGTTACCTTCTCACTAAAAATTGAATTGAGGGACACCTCAGTGATTAAGCGCCCAGCTTTGGCTCAGGTCATGAACTCACAGTTCATGGGTTTGAGCCCCGCATTGGGTCCTGTGCTGAAAGTTCAGAGCCTGCTTTGGATTCTGTGTGTGTGTGTGTGTGTGTGTGTGTGTGTCAAAAAATAAATAAACATTAAAAAAATAAAAAATAAAAATAATAAAAATAAAAATAAAAATTGTATTGAATTAAAATGTAGGAATCAAAGATAACAAAATAATTGTGTTCATAAATAGTATTCAACACGGTATCAGTGTACAAGCTAAGATATTATAACAAAAGGGAATAAAAAGTTGTGTTCCATGAGGTCATTTAGGACATTCAGGGACCAGGTTCCTTCCATGTTGTGTCTACTGTCTCCTTGGGTACTATCTCTAGCCAGCCAGCCAGCCATGTTTCCACCTAAAATTTTAGGGTTTCAATTATTAAAAAGGAAAATGGAAAAAATCGATGCCAGGGACAATAAAGAGTTTGGGCCACAAACACTAAGAAAGTTAAGTGTCTCATATTCTGCATATACTTTATTTTATTTTTTGTCAGAAATACCTGAAATGGTTTTAGAGCCTGGGAAAAAGAATAATTTTTTTAAAAACTCAGGATTATAATAAATGATTAATATCTTCAAAGATTTCCAATTAATCTATACTTATTCCTCACCTGAGTCTAATGCTAGGCTGCTTTGAGACTTATCTAAAGTTTTGTAAAATACTCATTTAAAATAGAGAGTAAATGCTTCACAGTGAATTATCTGTATCTTCATCTGTGGTTGAGATTCAAAAAAACAGGTGAACGTCTAGGAATTGTCAACCTTCTCTTATCTCTCCATGTGCCATTGTTCATTAACCAATTCTTTAGGCAAGGTAACCGAACAAATGAGCATCTCTCAGTTTCACCAGGTCCCGGGACAAATTAATCAAGGCAGCAGAATTCATACAAGGCTGATTTGGGGATACACTATCCCCTCACCAATTTGATGAAGTATGTGAATATTTTGAATGCCAGGAAGACCTATGTGAGTAACTGTGTTAGCCTACATAAGAAAACAATGTGAAGACGCCCCATGAGTGTATGGAAAGGACAGTCCTTTAAACGGATGGTGCCCAAGCCAGACAGAACCTTTGGTTTTCCTGTTACGTGTTTGGAGAGAGCTCTGTTGCAGCACTGCTGGAAACAAAATGTTTGGTACTCATGCTTCACTTTCACTCATGTCTTCTCATTATCCAACCAAAGAGCCCACTTGGTTCAATAACATCATCATCTAGATTCGAGAAACAGTTGGTCTTTTTCATTTTATAGAAAGCCTCCAAGGGCACTTAATCCCTTTTTTAATATCTTGGGAAAGCTGGTTAATTCACAGCAGCGGATTTCCACAGTTTAACCTTCTGACAACACAGGGAAAGGAGGTAACTCTCCTTAAAAAAAAAAACAGGATTTAAAACAAAAAGGTGCCATTACAGTTTTCTGTCCTCTCTCGCATTTATGAAGCATCTTGTAGTCAGACTGTAACCATGGCAAGATTCTTAATCCGCACTTTTTAAATCTCACAGTGATGCTGACTTCTAAACGGGGTTGCATGTTTTAAAAGTTCTGGGACCCAGGGCGGGGAACCAAGATGGCCGCAAAGGAGGAAGAACCTAGGTTTGCCTCATCCCTCAAACATAGCTAGATAACTATCAAATCATTCTGAATACTCAAGAAATAGACCTGAGGACTGATAGAACAAACCAGACAACTAGAGGGAGAAAAGAGACTCCTTCTTGGAAGGTAGGATGTGCAGAGATGTGGTTTGGGGAAGAATCAGATCACAGGTGCTAAGGGGGAGAGGGAGCCCTGGTTGCAGAGAAAGGCAAGAGAGAATGGAGTGCATAGGGATGAGCACAAGGAGGGCACTTCCCCAAAGCCATTGGCTAGGAAGAGGAGAGGGGCTGAATTTCATGAGATTTTGCAACCAGCGGGGCTCAAAGATGGGGTTTCAGACTTCAAAGGGGTGGCTGTGATGGAGACCTAAGGATGCTGCCCTAATCCTGGAACAGAGGCAGGCAAACAACCCCAGGGCAGACTGTGCCATCTGGTAATCACCTGAGGGGCACAGGGAGAGAATGTTCTAAATTTTGGAGTGTCGGTGAGAGGAAGCCTTGCCTCTTTAGGGACAAAAGAACGATTGGGGGCATTGGGGGCATTTCCCTCTCCCCCACCCCCAGCCCCTCAGCATAGGTGCAGAGATCCTTGATGAGGGCAGCTAACAGGGACACTCGTGTTTAGTCTGGTTGTTCCAAATCCCATGCCCCTGTGCTCTGGTGAGACTGCCCTTCTGGGCCAAGCCTGCACCAGTTCCAGCGCGCTGCGACCCTTCCCCAGAGAATCAGTGCAGGTCCCTGAAATTTGGAAGTTGAAAAGTCAGCAGTCCTCGCTAGAGGAGACCCCAAGGTGTGCCGTGCTGTTCCAGGCAAGCAAGAGACCCAGAGACACACAGTGTGAAATCAGTGACCTGAAAAATGCCTGCAGAGACGTATGCTCCATCACGCATAATAGCAGTCGTATCGTAGGAGCCACAGAAGAAGAGAGAGAAAAGGGGGCAGAGGGTTTATTTGAGTAAACTATGGCTAAAAACTTCCTTAATTTGGGGAAGGAGACAGACTTCCAAATCCAGGAGGTACACATTAAAATCAACTAACGCAGGCTAACACCAAGACATACTGTAGTTAAATTCGCAAAATATAAAGGAAAAAGCCCTAAAAGCAGCAAGACAAAAGAAGTCCGTAAGTTATAAGAGAATACCAATAAGGTTAGCAGCAGATCTCTCCACAGAGACTTGGCAAGCCAGAAGGGAATGGCATGGTATAGTCAGTGTGCTGAATGGCAAAAATTGTGGCCAAGAATATCCTATCCAGCAAGACTATCATTCAGAATACAAACAGAGATAGTTTCCCAGACAAACAAAACTTCAAAAGTTCATGAATACTATACCAGTCCTACCAGAAATATTAAAGGGGACTCTCTGGGAAAGAAATACCAAAAGTAACAAACACTACAAAGGAACAGAGAAAATCTCCAGAAACAGCAACAAAACAAGTAATAAAATGGCATTAAATACATATCTATCAATGATCACTCTGAATGTAAATAGGCTAAATGTTCCAATCAAAAGAAATGTTCCAATCAAAAGAAAATTCTTATAATAGTTAAAAAAAAAACAAACAAGACCCATGTATGCTGCCTACAAGAGACTCATTTTAGACCTAAAGACACCTGCAGGCTGAAAGTGAGGGGACGGAAAAACATTTATCATGCAAATGGACATCAAAATCAAGCCAGAGTAGCAATACTTACATCAAACTTGTTTTTAAAGACTATAACAAGAGATAATGAAGGGCACTATATCATGATAAAGGTGATTATCCAACAAAGAGAGCTAACAATTGTAAATATTTATGCCATCAACTTGAGAGCACCCAAATATATAAAACAATAACAAAGAAATTCACTGATAATAATACAATAATAGTAGCTGACTTTAACACCCCACTTACATAAATGGACAGATCATCTAAGCAGAAAATTAACAAGGAAAGAATGGCTTTGAATGACACACTGTACCACATGGACTTCACAGATGTATTCAGAACATTTCATCCTAAAGCAGCAGAATGCAGATTCTTCTCAAGTACACAGGGGAGATTCTCCAAAATAAACCACATAATGGATCACAAGTCAGGCCTCAACATGTATAAAAAGATTGAAATCATAGCATGCAAGTTTTCTGACCACAACACTATGAAACTTGAAGTCAACTACAAGAAAAAAATTTGGAAAGACCACAAATACATGAAAATTAAAGAACATCCTACTAAAGGATGAATGGGTCAATCAGGAAATTAAAGAAGACATTAAAAAAATACATGGAACAAATGAAAATGGAAACAAGACAGTTTAAAATCTCTGGGATGCAGCAAAAGTGGTCGTAAGAGGACAGTATATAGCAATATACTATCTCAAGAAGCAAGAAAAATCTCAGATAATAAGCAACCTAACCTTTCACCTCACCTAAGGGAACTAGGAAAAGGACAACAAATGAAGCATAAAGCCAGGAGAAGAAGGAAAATAACAAAGATTAGAGTAAGATAAATGATACAGAAACAAGATAACAGAACAGATCAATGAAACCAGGAGATGGTTCTTTGAAAGAATTGTTAAAATTGATAAACCCCTAGCCAGACTTACCAAAAAGAAAAGAGAAAGGACACAAATAAGTAAAATCACAAATCAGAGAGGAAAAATAACAACCAACACTACATAAATAAACAACTATAAGAGAATATTATTTTAAAAAATATTTAAAATTCTCAACAAAATACTAGCAAATCAAATCCAACAGTACATTAAAAGAATCATTCACCACGATCAAGAGGGATTTACTCCTGGGTTGCAAGGGTGGTTCAAAATTTGCAAATCAATCAGCGTGAAATACCACATAAATAAAAGAGAGGGTTAGAGTCATAAGATCCTCCCAATATATGCAGAAAAAGCATTTGACAAAGTGCAATATCCATTATGATAAAAACCAAAGTAGGGTTAGAGGGAACATAACCCAACATCATAAAGGCCATATACAAAAGACCCACAGCTAATATCATCCTCAATAGAAAGTTTTTCCTCTACAGTCAGGAGCGAGACAGGGATGTCCACTGTTATTTAACATAGTACCAAAGTCCTAGCCTCAGCAATCAGATAAGAAAAAGAAACAAAAGGCATCCAAGTCAGCAAGGAGATGTCAGACTTTCACTATTTGCAGACAACATGATACTCGAAATAGAAAACCCAAAAGACTCCACCAGAAAATTGCTAGAACTCACACCTGAATTCAGTAAAGTCACAGGACACAAAGTCAACATATAGAAATCTCTTGCATTTCTATACACCAATAATGAAGCAGCAGAAAGAGAAATCAAGGAATCGATCCCATTTACATTTGCACCAAAAACCTAGGAATGAACCTAACCAAAGAGGTAAAATATCTGTACTCTGAAAACTACAGAACACTGATGAAAGAAGTTGAAGAGGACACAAAGAAATGGAAAAACCTTCCATCCTCATGGATTGGAAGAACAAACGTTGTTAAAATGTCTATACTACCCAAAGCAATCTATACGTTTAATGTAATTCCTATCAAAATACCGCATCAGGCTCTCTGCTGTCAGCATGGGGACTGTTTCAGCTCCTCTGTCTCCCTCTCTCTCTGCCCTTCCCCCACTTGTGCTCTCGCGCTCTCTCTCTCTCTCTCTCTCTCTCAAAAATAAATGTAAAAAAAAAGCAGATGAACATGGGGGGTGGGGAACTCAACTAGAGAGAGCAAACCAAGAGGGTTGCTTGAGAGCAAGCAGGTTGGTGGGATGAGTTAAACAGATGATGGGGACTAATGAGTGCACTTGTTATGAACACAGGCGGTTGTATAAAAGTGTTGAATCACTGTATTATACACCTGAAACTAATATTACACTCACTGTATGTTAATTAACTGGACTTTAAATACAAACATAAAAAAGACCTTTTCCCCCAGGATGTTCTTGAGCAAACATGAAAGCAGGAATCTTGAAAGAGAGTAATTGTCTCTTTGTAATGTAAGATGGATAGGTGGCAGGGAGTGTCAGAGAGAAACTCTGGGGCTATTAGGAGTTTGGATTCTTATAGGGAAGAGTATAATCTAAGTGGGTGGTGGATGTAAAACTAACAAACTAAATCACTGGAATAAAATTGTACACTCTTGATATACTTTACTTCTGAGGGAGGGACAGCAGGAGGCCATCTTGAAGTTCATGGCTGAGGAAATATTTTTGTTGTACTATTTTCAGGTTTCCATGGCAGAGATCTTGAATGATTAATAAAGAATACCCCATACTTGGGGGCACCTGGGTGGCTCAGTCAGTTAAGCTGCTGACTTTGGCTCAGGTCATGATCTCTCAGGTTGTGAATTCAAGCCCCACGTCTGGCTCTGTGCTGACAGCTCGGAGCCTGGAGCCTGCTTCAGATCCTGTGTCTCCCTCTGTCTCTACCCCTCCTCGCTGGTAGATGGTCTCTCTCTCTCTCTCTCTCTCTCTCTCTCTCTCTCTCTCTCAAATATGAATAAACATTGGGAAAAAAAAAGAATCCACCACTTGGATTTAGGGGATTTTAACAACAGCACAGGCACATCCCCTTGCCACGTGCTAAGTCCATTTCCCACCAAATTAAGGCCATTATTATTAGCTAAATACTGTTAAGATATGCCATTTTATGCCCTGTGAAGATGAGTATACACTGTCTTGTTATGAGAGAAAACTGTGCATTCGGGTTATATTTCAGATCGACTTTTTTTTGCCTCTGTATCGTGAATCCCTAAGGGTCTCCACTCTTCTGATTTTGTATTATTTTAACAGAACCAGAAATACTAATTACATTAGTGCAGCAAGATCTAAGCATAATGATCTAAGCCTGAGTTTTGAAGTCAGGTATCCTGGCTCGGGTGCTCTCACACTGTGCGATTTTTGTGTATTATGTAACCTCGGTGATGCCCCCCATCTCTGTGTCTGTAAAATAAGGGTGATAGTGGTCTTTCAACAGTTAGATCAATATTAACCGAGCACAGGTCTGTGTCAGGCACTAGAAAAGTAACAGTCAACAAAATAAATATGCCTCCTACTCTTAGACCTTGTAATCGGGCCAATTGTAACATCAGGTTTTGTTTCCTCAACGGGATTTTGTAACTCTTCAGTGACACCGTGGGCAGAAAACTCTTAGCACAGTGCCTGGTCTAGAATTGTTCAAAAGCATGCTGTTTTAATGTTGTGTTTTGATCATTCTGTCCTTCACAGGGCTAAAAAAGTTAGCTACTTCTATAATGTGATTTCAGAAGTACCAAGGAGGCCCATATAGAAATCCTACCACTTGATGATGTTAGACTTTAACAAAGGGTCCAAATTCAAGATTACATATGGGTTATGGGCCAGCGTTTGTTCTGCGGAATAAGTGAGCTGCACACTGGAGGGAAGAGGTATTTAGTTTAGGTTTTAGACGAAATTGAAATTAATACATCTTTACAAAGGGAAATACTGTGGGAGCTTGAAAGTATGTTTTAAAATATGAATAGAGTTATATGTTATGATTTGGATTTGAAAATGTCAGAAGCATTTCAAGCTTATTCTAAATGTCTGCAGTTAGGAGACAGGAAATCTAACTGCTTCCAAATACTGGAAATTTTACTGAGGTTTCTGTATGCATTCCTAATAAAGAACTTAGCTTTAGAGTGAAGAGATGATTAAAAAACAACACATTCATTAAAGGCGATCCTATCTGTGTTTTTTAACCATAAATACAAACTGTAAACAATCACTGCTTCCCTCCCTCCTGCTGTCATGTTAGACTCTCCCCAATTATCTGAAATGCAGTTCACAAACTTGCAACATAAATACCAAGGCTTATGTTTAAGATGTTACATTTTAACTGAGGAATGCCCTTATCTCTTTGCGCTGGCTGGGAAACATAACAAAAATCACCACCCTCCCAAAGGCAGAGCACGGGTAAGCTTAAGCTTGCTTGAGAAATTTACTTCAAATCTAGTTACCCAACCAATGCTTTCTTATCTAGTTTACTAGGTCAGGATTTCAGCTTTCTTATGAGCACTCAGAGGGATTTCTAAGATGGAAACTGAATATACAAGTATTCTCCCCCCCCCCCCCCCCAGGACATTGCCTGGCTTTCTTTTAATTAAGGCTGATTCTTTTTTAAAGAAAGAATCGTATTTCTGATTTTATATTTGCCTGCATCAAAGAAGGGACTCATAATGTTTGGCTTCCAGAGGGGAGCATAAGCAGAGAAATAAACACAGGGAAGATTTTACATCCTAGCCCCTGGGAGAAATTTAGCAATGGCTGTGAATGAGGGGGTCAGTCACTGAAAGGCTGAAGCTGCCCAGGAAATCCATTCCATGGAAGCCAACCGTCTGGCTGTTGTTTGAGAAAAGCATGGTTGGTCATTACCTGTCAGTTGATCTTCCCAATGCAACTGGATTAAGAATACTTTTCCATAGTCAAACATTCCAGGTGGGAAGAAGCAGCGTCTTAACAATTTGCTTTGCTTTACTCAGCTCGAAGGATGCCCATGGCAACAGCGTCAGACCACATGGCGATTCTCCGGGATGGCATTCCTCCTTCAGATGGATAATAGCATCAGAAATCTAGGAGAGAGGAGATGTAGATCAAGCTCTGAACAGCACCCCCAAAACCTTAAAACATAGGTGGAGTGGGGGCAATACGCCGCCCTCCGCCGATATTCTTACAAAATCAGCTCAGAGACTTCTCTGGTAGATGTGCTGGCACGGTCCAAGAGTTGAGGGCAGGTTCCCTCGGAGAGAAGTGGGGTGTCTCCGTCCTTAACACTGAGATAATCAATTGCTATATTTTGGAATCACTTGAAAGCAGGTTATGCTAGAAAGAGATGGAAAAGTCCATGAGGACACAGGTACTAAGAATTGTAGGATGGGGAGCCTGTGCCTGCTTCACAACAGGGGCTGCTCGGGTACAGGTGGGGAACCAGAGAGAGACCGAATGCCTCGGGCGAAGACCCGGGCTGTGAGATTAAATCTACCACACCCTCTGCTCCTTTCATGACTTTTGATAAATTCCCTAATTCCCGTAAACTCCGCTTTGCTCATCTCTGCCTTGTAGACTTGAAACCTACTTCACAGAGGGCATTGAAGGGGGTGGTGCTTATAAAGCAGCCCGGAGATTGGTACCTAATTAGCCATCAGTTCATGTTAATTGCCTTCATTGTTGTTGTCCGGGGGGGTGGGGGGGGAAGCACTCACCTGAGATGCTTGGGTCCAAGTCTAGCAGAAGGGAGACTCTTCCTCAATACCCTCGAGACCTCCCGTGTTCTCTGCAGAGTCCTCAAAAGCCTAATACCTGTGCTCTAGCTCAGAGCCAGAGGGACGGCCAACCCCAGACTCTTAAATGCCCTGGTCCCCTTTGTGCCTGTATGAAAAGCCCATCAGGATTTATCACCCAGGAAAAAAAAAAGTCTGTGGGAGATCATCCAAACACACAAAGTTTTCAACTCTCTCTTTTTCAATTCATAAATGTGCTTAATGCTTATTTCATGGCGTAGCTGAAAAACACTACAAATTGGCCCAGAAATTGAGAACTATGACTGCATCGTGTAATTTTCTTACATACTTAAATGTTTCTTTTCTCTTACTTGAAGAGAAAATGAATACAAAAAGAATTACTGAAAATGGGCAAAACCTAAGCATCCAGCATTAAGAATTTTACAGTAATGGGGGCAGTAATCGTACGATTTATAGTCTAGTCATATTAAATATAATTTCTGAAATAAAGATAATTTTGTATCAATCTAAAAAGTGAAAATTTTGAATTTTCTGAGGACTGAGCGTTAAAAATGTGAGCTTTTAAGGTAAATTTAAAACTACAGATTTAGATTGTTTGACCTCATGCCTCCAAAATGGAAGAGTCAAAACAATGGATTCCAAGCATTTTGTTGTTCTAACATTTGTGGGGTTTTTTTTCACAATTTCCCTATCAGTGTATTTAACGCAATTATTTCTCTTAACCAGAAATTAACCTGTAGAAGCATTACCAAGAAATGTATCAAACAGTCTTTCCAGAAGACTATATTATAAGGATCTGTCACTTTCAAACTTGTGAGTTTACAGAGCAGTTAAGAAAACGGTATGTGGAAAAGAAATCCAGAATGACTAGAACAGAATTTAAGATGGTGGAACAGCTTCAGCTTATTCATGTATGAAGCACACCCAGTCCGTGCACATTAAAATTGCAACAACAAATGGGTTTTTCCCTGCAAATGCAGAGTTGTCAGTAGCCATCTGTTAAAATCAAATTTTAATATGGTACAAATAATGGAACTAATTTTGAGTGTTTCATGCTATACTGTGGATAGCAGCAAAATATGATCAAGTTCCAAATGATCAACTTATTTGTAAAATAAACTTAAAGGGAAACCTTCCTCTGATTACAACAGAGAGTTGGCAAACACTTAGGGGAGTAAAATCATATCAAGTCCCTCAAGTGGTTACAAAACTGATACAGAGAGACATTGAATAAAGACGATAGTTCCTGAATTACCCTGATGCAATGAAGATTCCGTTCAGTTACAAAAAGTAGGATACAAGATTGGGGAAAACTATGTATAGGAGAAGGGAAGTGAGGTTATAAGCTGCTTGTTGATAAAGACCTGGCATTTCTGTCTTAATTTTCTCTCTCACACCTGCCATGCTGACACGCACGTGAACTTTTCGGTAAACGTTTGCTGTAATAAACCACATTTGTGACTGCTAAAACCCAACCGCTGAGACATTTGAGAGCTTGTTTCAGAACAGTACTGAGGCGAAAGGCAGATATTGTAGGTCAGGGTCAGGCAAGACGTCAGCTTCTGTATTATCTCTGGAGAAGAGAGACGATTAGATACTCACAGGCTTTTTACTCGTTTATTCGGCCACGCAAAACAAATATTTACCAAACTCATCCAGCGTCCCAGAAAATATCCTCAGTCCTGGATGCTTAGCGCATGTCAGGTTAGTCCTTGGTCTCCAGGACATCGTTAAGCGTCAAAGTACTGCATTGCATATACACACCACACCATGTTTATCCATTCATCAGTTGATGGACATTTGGGCTCTTTCTATTATTTGGCTCAGAAGTCTCTACGCCTAAATCTAATGTCATTGCTTTGCTTCAAATCCTTCAAGGTTTGCCTGTGTTTCTTAGGGTAAAGTTCCAGCTTCTTGGCATTGCTCACAAAACCCTACAGCCTCTCTCTGCACACCTCCATACTCCATGCTGTCACATTCTTTGGGAGAGAGCCATCATTTACTTAGTTCCTCCAAAGCCTCTGCCCATACTGATCCCTTTGTCTGGAATGCCTTTCCCTAGATTATCCGCCAGGAAAATTGTACCAGTCCAATTGTCTTAATTCTTGATTTCAGTGTCAGCTTCCTGTGGAAGAGCGTATATAGGCACATACACACACATACACACAAACACACAAATGCACACCCCAAGCCCACTTTTCCCCAGTGCTCCTTCTCTATGCTCTTATAATCTCCATAGTGTCTCCACTGTGAGCGTCTCCATAGTGCCTGTTGTTCAGGTTTGCAATCATTGATTGTTTTGCCTCAACTAAGCTGCAAGAGGAAATTTATCTTACCGAATGTTACATATATAGCACTTTCTACTTCATCTGGCCACTGATAGGTCCTCAATAAAAATATGCACATTAGAGGTGCCTGGGTGGCTCAGTCAGTTGAGCGTCCAGCTTTGGCTCAGGTCATGATCTCATGGTTTATGAGTTCGAGCCCTGCGTCGGGCTCTGTGCTGACAGCTCGGAGCCTGGAGCCTGTTTCAGATTCTGTGTCTCCCTCCCTCTCTGGTCCTCCCCTGCTCGTGCTCTGTCTCTGTCTCTCTCTCTCTGTCTCTCTCTCTCTCTCTCTCAAAAATAAATAAATATTTTTTAAAAATCCGTACGTGATAATCGATGCCAAAACAGCAAGGGGGGGCGTTCTGGAAATGAAGACGTTTCAGAACTTGAAATAATTCTGGACCCTACATATTTCAATTAGATCTTTTTCTATCTTCGTGCCTTTTACATCTTTGAGTTAAATATTTCCATAAGCCATATATTGATAACCTGTGACATAACTTCACTCAAATTTAGGAAGAGACCAGAAATTCGCACGAAAGTCATAGAGTAAGAAAAGCAGAACGATTTGATGCTCAGCGAATTCTAGATGCCGTTTCTTCTGTCCTCAGTGCAGAGGGAATGTTCTGAGTGACCTATCTAAGTCCATCGGTCACTCTGAAAAAGAAAGCACGAAGGTTTTCTAAGTTGATTCATTTCCCTCCTTGCAGAGGCCTGGGTGGAAATAACAAGTTGGAAAGCCCAGAGACATCCTGTGGTGAAAGAAAAGAGTGGTTAAACCATGGAGATTGATTTGCTTTAGATGAACTATTCTTAATATTTCCTTTGTGTCGCATACATTCACAAGAATGTTGTTATTCATTGAATAGAGGTGATGGTTTCTGTGATTTTTTTTCGGCAGTAATAAATGTGGCCCACAGCTAAATTAAGACATCCTCCCACTACTTTGGGCATAGCATTTTTTCTGAACAGCTGGTTTCTGTTAATAGGCATATCCTTCCTGCCAGAGCAAGCAAATTTGTAATCCCCATCATGCTTGCTGTGTAACTGCCCCAGAGCACATAATCACAGAGTCCGTTCCCGTTGCTTTACAGGGATTTTTTTCTTTCAAAGTTGTACTTTTGGGAGACACATCATCTATTTTGTACTCCATTTTCATGCCTTTCGTTAATTATAGCATCTGATATTTATGGCGAGGGGAGGAAAATAAACCTAAAGGTGTACAATTGCCTATTTACAATATGTGAGCTCACAAATCCTCAAAGTGTAAAAAGTTCTCCGAGATGCTACGGAAACACATTTCAAACTACAGGAGCCTCTCTCACCACACAATTAGGAAATATTAAAAATAGGGTCTGGCTATGCTGTATTCAAGATTTGATAAGCCCGGAAATGCACTGACCAGGAGGGAAATGATCGCCTTACTGTGACCTCTGTTTCATTGCCTGTTCTTCAGAAGTATTTGGTAATGCAGTAAGATTTGGGTTTTTGAGGTTTACTGGGTTTTATTTTTCAGTTTAATGATTCTGTTCCTGATTTAGTTGTGCAAAGGCAATAATTGGGCTTAATTCACCAAGTGAACGTGGTGATCTTAGATCATGCGTTGGTCCATAGTTTCCTTCTGAGTTAATTTTTCTGGGGACATGCGTATGCTTAATTTGAAATATTTTAATTTAGGGGTGCCTGGGTGTCTCAGTCAGTTAAGCATCTAATTCTTGGTTTCAGCTCAGATTTCATAGGATCGAGCCCCATGTTGGGCTCCGTGCTGATGGCACGGGGCCTGCTTGGGATTCTGTCTCTCCTCTCTCTTTGCCCCTCCCCTCTCTCTCTCACTCACTCTCTCTCTTTCTCTCTGTCTCTGAAAATAAACAAATAAACATTAAACACATTTGAAATAGTTTAACTCAAAATGTACAGTTATTTGGAAAGAGAATGGGTAGATTGATTACCTGTCCACATATGAAAGGTAAACTCACTTAGAAGTTGAAGATAAAAATTTAATCTATTAAAGTACAAATAATATTTTTGAACACATAACCATAAACAAAATATAGGATGTGATTTTTTAAGGTATATAGGAAGGATTTCTTTTCAAAATATCTTTAAAAGTCAGAAAGAAAACTGAGAAGAGTTTTATCAGCAAGAGTAGGTAAGATCAGGCAGGAATAAGTGGGGAAACGTGCAGTGGTAAAGACGGAGACAGGTGACTGCAAACTGGATGCACTCTCCACTCACCCCTGGATGAACCAACCCCAGAGGGCGGTCTTTCTGGTGGGAATGTGAAAGGCATTGCTGGACATAAAGGGTATACTTCCTAAAAATGAACGTTTCAATTGACAGGAACACAAAATAGACCTAAATTCATATTAGCTAAGATTCAGAAAATAGAAGCAAAAAAGCAACAGAAGTAGGAGGGAAAATGATTAAATCAACAGTCATTTTGGGAAGCTTTTCAATGAAACGGAATTTCAGTAAGGATATAAAAGATTTGAATAGCATGATTAACTCTGCAACTAAATTGTATATAGTAATCCGTTTATAAGTTGCCGTCCTTTTCAAATACGCACAGAACATTAATCATAATCAAATTCTGGGATAGTAAACAGAATTTAAGTTGTGTAGATTATATTCTCTGCTCACAGAGAAATAGGTTAGAAATCAACAAAAAGTAACTGTAGAATCTCCATAGATTTAGAAATTAACAAGCACAATAGGAAATATATCCCAACAAATTTGAAAATTTATAGAAAATGAGAAAATTTCAAGAAAACACAATTTACAAACACTAGCACAGAAATATAGAGAGAATCTGAACAGCCCAACCTCTATTCCCATAATTATACAACTTCCTCAAAGAAAACTGGACCAAAATTGTTTCATCAGTGAATTCTACTAACATTTAGGAAAAAGTAATTCAACTCTTGCACAAACTCTCCCAAGACAAGAAAAGGAGGGAGCATTTCTCAGTTTATTTTAAAATTTCAGCAGGATCTGAATATAAAAACTGACATACACAGAAATATTGAGCAAAACACTGGAAAAATCAAACCCAGAAAATACAGGAATAATACATTATGACCAAGGTTGGATTTACTCCAAGAATAAAATGGTGTTAGATATTAGAAGACAATGTAATTTGCTATATTATGAAAATAAAGGAAAAAAAGTATGATCATCTCAACAGATGCAAACAAAGCATTTGATGAATTTCAATATCTGTTTTTGCCAAAAGCGAAAATAAAATCTTAGTAAACAACCAAAGAAGGAAATGTCCACACATAGAAACCAATTTCAGGTCAATTTTATATATAATTACAAAAAGTAAAATAATAAAACTTCCAGAATTAGAATCTAAATGATAAGATACTGCCATGCTACAGGAATAGGCCAAGTTCTTAAACCCAAAAGCACTAACTATAAAGAAAAATTTGATAAATCAGACTGTATTAATGAAAATGCATGCTCATGAAAAGTTATGAAATCCAAAGTATAAAAATAACCATAACAGAAGATATTTGCAAGACATATAACCATAGAAGCTCCTATCCAAGTACATATAAATTAATCACTAAACAACGAATAAGGAAAACAACTTAATAAAAAATAGGCAAACTACTTAAATTAGAAATTCACAAGAGATATTTAACATCCAATAGACTTATTAAAATTGTTCACTTTGTTTAGTCATCAGGGAAATGCAAATTATAAGTGCAGTTTCATACCAATACATGCCCCCCAAAAATAACTTAAAAATGTTTTAATTGAATTCCTAAGAGTTGGCAAACGCTAAGTCAGAAGAAGTCTTTACTTCTGATCATAGGGTGAATTTGTGTAAACATTTAAGAAAGCTGTTTGATGTTATCTACCAACACTGAAATATCTTATGATCCAATATTTTCACATTTCTTCTTAGGTAATTCCTAACAGAAATACTCTTACATATGCACCCAAAGGCCACATGCAACCGTGTTCATACCAACATTATTTATAATCAGAGACTTTAAAAAAATGCCCAATGGTATTATTGATAAATATATTGTGGTATATTCATACAACAGAAACAACAGCATTGGGGCGGGGGGGAGCCTGGATGGCTCAGTCAGTTAAGCATCCTACTCTTGGCTCAGGTCATGATCTCATGGTTCCTGAGATCAGTTCGTGAGATCGAGCCCCATGTGAAGCTCTGTGCTGATAGCATGGAGCCTGCTTGAAATTTTCTCTCTCTCTGTCCCTCCCTCTCATGCATATGTGCACTCTCTCACTCTGTCTTTCAAAATAAATAAACTTAAAAAACAACAATGAAAATTAATACAGCTAAATGAAGCAAAATGAATAGTTCTTCTAAACTTAATATTGAACAAAAGAATTTAGGCACAATGTACTTTATACAGTAGATTGCATTTAAAATTATGCAAAAATAAATCTGTAGTATTAGAAATCAGTATCCTAGTAATCTTTGGGTAGAGGGAAATGGTTGTAGTTATAAGGGGCATGAAGCGAGACTTGGTAATGTTCCATTTATTAACCTGGATCACATCACATGGTTAGGTTCATTTTTTGATTCTTTGCTCAGTAGTACATTTATGACATGCACTTTTCTGCATGTATATAATGTGTATACTATACTTCATAAAATAATTCTAAATAATTTATTAAACATTGCCATTTCAGCAGTACGCTGAAATAGTTTTTCAGAAAAGAAGTCCTTCTAATACAAAACTGCTAAAAATGTTAGAAATGATATTACAGATCTCCTTATAAATACATTACAATAAATTTGAGACATCCACAAAAAAACTATAAAAGAGAAGGAAAAAGGAAACCAAATGGTAAATGAGACAGTGACAGCTTTTGCTGTCACTTGACCTTGGGATGTTTGATCATTTCCTTAATGAAAGGGCTTGATTGCCCCTACAGAAGTTAGGCATCTGACCTAACGTTCCCACAAAATGGGAGGATTCTCCCAAGGCTACACTGTAAGGGAAAGGATGAATTAGGAATGTGTGTGCATATGTGTGTATGTACAACCCATGTGTGTGTGTGTGCATGCGTGTGTGCATGTGTGTTCACGAGGAAGACAACAAGGAACTTTATCAAGCTGCACTTGTGCTCTAGATAGAAAAATAAATAGTCTCCTAAAGATATGACACGATACCTTCAAAAAGTTTGGAATTGAATTTATGAGTGTCGTATAGGGCTGGGCCCATGAGGCTATAGTTGGTGAGACACATGCCAAAGATTCTGGGGCAGACAGCGGAACGGTTCATCTATAATCCCACAGTCTACCTGCTGTGGTTCAAAGTGTGTCCTACCTACCAGGTGAGGAAGGTCTTTGAAACTCGCCATATCTCCAATTCATACTAAGAGAGATCCATTCAGCAAGGGGCCAGGACTCACCTTATGTCATTGCTCTTTCCCGCCCTGATCCTCCTTGCCCCGTCTTTTGGATGATCTTCACTGTCTCCTAGGATCCATGCTTGTTCCTAGTGAGCACGTGATAGTTTTTAACCTTACCTTCTTCATTTTCCATCTGTTTTCACAGAATTTATGGGATAATCTATTATGTGATTTGGGTGGTACTGATCTTAAGGTTTCCTAATTTGCATTTTCCAAGTTGAGTGTGATGATTTTGATAAGGTTTCCAATTTGAATCGGTAATTTTACAAACTAGAACATTTAATTATTTCCAGTACAGGGGGGAACAAACCACTTCTGGTTACCATGATCTCAGGTTTCAAGAGTTTCTGAAATCGCATGTTTAAAATCTTGGATTTCTTCTATATGATGGACTTTCGCTTAGCAAAGGAACAATTAAAATGGATTAAATTTGCTTTTAGTATATTTTGCATGATCTTGCTATTTTATTACTTTTTATAAATGTAGGTTTTAAAACTTTCTTATTTGAAAATCACTTTGTTTAGTGGATTAAAGAGAAGCAAAACCAAAGTCTATTACTTTTACATTCTCTTTGTCAACACTGTTGGGTTTTGTTAAATACTATATATACGTGTGTTAAATAAATCTATGCACATTGTGCTACTTACCATTTCTTCATTGGTCTTACTGCATTATAAAGAACTATCAAGTATATAATCAACTTTTCTTACTTTTGATATTCTCAAGTGTTGAATAATTCGCTTTTTTTAAACTTTAGACATGACTGGTAGATATTTCTGATACTTTTTATTCATTTGTGTTGTATACATACCCTCCCATCCTGTACTTTGATTTTTTTTGTTTTACACCCATGTTTGTCAACAAATCCCTTATGCAGTTCACCTCTCCAATTTTGATCTTCTTTGAAGAGCACTTTTGGAAAATGACCAGAACACTACAGCCCTACACCATGAATAATTCACATTGTGCAACTTCAGCCTGACCTTCTCTGGCTCTCAGAGATTCCTCCATTCAACTCTCATTGATTTTATGGCAAAAAACTGGGCCCACATACACTCTCTTCTTCACATCCAAGAATCAATGTCCCTACATTTATATAATTTCCAGGCTCAGGGAAAGAATAGAACTACCCTTATATTCATAGCCTCATAGAAATAAAAGGAACTTTGGAGGTCATTGAGTCTAAGTCTTTTCATCTCACAGTTGATGAACCTGAAGCCAAGAAAGGTGTAGCCAGGAAACCCAAAGACCCAGGAATGTGTATTTCATTATCCTTTTAATTCATTCTTTTTATAATTAAAAAACACCTGTTGTTTACTTCTGTTGCTTCCTGTCTTTGCAAGATGCTGCTTGATCAAAAATCTCTTCTCTTGAGGAGCCAAGATGGCAGAACAGTATGGAGGGTTTTTTTTTGCATCTCGCATCCATGAAATGCAGCCAGATCGACACTAAACCATCCTGCACACCTAGAAAACTGATTTGAGAATTAACACAACAATCTGAACAACCTGAACTACAGAACTCAGCAGGTTCACTGTGCAGAGAGGTGAACTGGGGGAGAGAGAAGCCATGGAGGGCAGAGAGCTGTTTTTGCTTATGGAGAGAGGACAGAGATGCGGGGGGAGAGTTCAGGAAAAGCACCCCCACCAAAAGCAGCTGGAGAGAAAGTGGAAAAGTGGAAACAGCCACAGGGACTGAACAAAAGAGGGAGAAAGGAGAAATGAGAGGGTTTAAATTCCTTTAAGACTCTATAAACAGGGAGCACAGAGTCTGACACTCCACAGCTGGATACCTGGTGGTGCTTTGGTGAGAAGGGAGAATCCCCAGGAGCAGAGTGAAGTCCGGGGGTCATTGGGCCACACAGGAGAAGCAGTTCCCCTGCTGGAAGGACATTTGGTGGAAGCTGTGGGGCCACCCAGTCCCATCAGACCCCAGAGAACAACCACATTCGCTGGTGCTGGAACAAGGTCGTTAAGGGTGAAGCCTGGTGCAGATGCATGTTGTGATTTGCCATAATCCCTGAAATCCTGCTGCCACACGATCACGTGAACTTTTCCTAGGACAGGCTGGCACCCAGCCGCAGTCTCTGGGCATTGGAAGCAGCACGGTCCCATGAACGTTCCTGGGTGCAGCTGGCACTGGACCATTGCTCGGTGGGACCCTCCCCCAGAAGATCTCAGCAGGTCACAGTCCCTCAGAAGTGAGGGGTTGGGGAACGCAGCCACATGTGAGATAAAACTCAGGAGGTTGGGGCGCCTGGGTGGCGCAGTCGGCTAAGCGTCCAACTTCAGCCAGGTCACGATCTCGCGGTCCGGGAGTTCGAGCCCCGCGTCAGGCTCTGGGCTGATGGCTCAGAGCCTGGAGCCTGTTTCCGATTCTGTGTCTCCCTCTCTCTCTGCCCCTCCCCCGTTCATGCTCTGTCTCTCTCCCAAAAATAAATAAAAACGTTGAGAAAAAAAAATTAAAAAAAAAAACTCAGGAGGGAAGTGCCACCTGACAACCTGATGGCTTGGTCGCAGACAGTGTAAAAGCAGGGAGTGGAGGGAAGCCAGAGACAAAGGACAGGTGTGCGATTACTGGTCGGAGAGAACAGAGTTCTAATACTAGAGACTGGGTAGCTGGGTGACACCATTTTCACCTCTTCTGTGCATGCGCATACACACCTACAAGCGCCACAACAATCTACCTCAGTAAGCTAAGCAGCGCCATCTAGTGGAGAACAGAGCCCTTACACTAAGTCCTGCCAACTAAGTCAACCTCACTCTTCAGGAACATAAGTCACTTGGCCTGGTTAGTTTATGGACTATAAAGCTCTTCATAGTTTGACACCTAGGGGAAACCAATGTAATTGCAATCATATTTTGGTCTGTTCGTTGGTCCATCTATTCGATTTTCTTTTTTTTTCTTCATTTTCATTTCTTTTTCTTGAATACAGAAAGAGAAAAAATGTATTTTTATTCTCAATTTTTATTAAAAATATTTTCCTTTAATTTTTTCTACTATATTTCTTACCTTTTTGTAAATTTTTCAAATTCTATTTTACTTCCATCATTTCATTTTATTCTATTTCATTGTATTCATTTTCTCAAATTTTCAAACATTTTCCCCCCTTTTTTCTCTAATCTATCAAGCTCATTTCAATAACCAGACCAAAACACACCTAGAATCTAGCATCATTTATTTGATTCGTGTGTGTGTGTGTGTTGTTTTTAATTATTTTTTAATTTTAATTTTTTTTTACCTTATCAATTTTTTCTCCCTTCAAAATTATGAAACAAGGGAATTCACCCAAAGGAAAGAGCAGGAAGAAATGACAGCCAGGGGCTTATCACAGATACAAGCAAGATGTCTGAACAAGAATTTAGAATCATGATAATAAGAATACTAAGAATACTAGCTGGGGTCAGAAATAGATGAGAATCCCTCTCTGCAGAGATGAAAGAAGTAAAAGCTAGTCAGAATGAAATTAAAAATGCTATAACTGAGCTGCAATCTTGAATGGATGCCATGGCAGCAAGAATGGATGAGGCAGAACAGCAATCAGCCATATAGAGGACAAACTTACAGAGAATAATGAAGCAGAACAAAAAAGAGGGAGACTAAGGCAAAAGAGCACGATTTAAGAATTAGAGAAATCAGTGACTCATTAAAAGGAACAATATCAGAATCATAGGGGTCCCAGAAGATGAAGAAATAAAAAGGGATAGAAGGGTTATGTGAGCAAATCATAGTGGAAAAATTTCCTAACCTGGGGAAAGACACAGATATCAAAATCCAGGAAGCACAGAGGACCCCCATTAGATTCACCAAAAACCAAACATCAACAAGGCATCTCACAGCCAAATTCACAAAATACTCAGACAAGGAAAGAAGCATGAAAGCAGCAAGGGAAAAAAGTCCTTAATCTACAATGGAAGACTGATCAGGTTTGCAGTGGACCTATCCACACAAACTTGGCAAGCCAGAAAGGAGCAGCAGGATATATGCGATGTGTTGAATCAGAAAAATATGCAGCCAAGAATTCTTTATCCAGCAAGGCTGTCATTCAAAATAGAAGGAGAGATTAAAAGTTTCCCAGACAAACAAAAATGAAAGGAGTTCGTGACCACTAAACCAGCCCTGCAAGAAATTTTTAGGGGGACTCTCTGAAGGGAGAAAAGATGGGGGAAAACAAAGATCAACAGCAACAAAGACTAGAAAGGACCAGAGAACACCACCAGAAACTCCAACTCTACAAGCAACATAATGGCAATAAACTCATATCTTTCAGTACTCTAAACATCAACGGATTAAATGCTCCAATCAAAAGACATAGGGTAACAGAATGGATAAGAAAACAAGATCCATCTATATGCTGTTTACAAGAGACCCACATTAGACCTAAAGACACCTTCAGATTGAAAGTAAGGAAATGGAGAACCATCTATCCTGCTAATGGTTGACAAAATAAAGCAGGAATACCCATACTTATATCAGACAGTCTAGACTTCAAAATAAAGACTGTAATAAGAGATGAAGAAGGGCATTATATCATAATTAAGGGGTTATCCACCAAGAAGACCTAACAATTGAAAGCATTTATGCTCCAAATGTGAAAGAACCCAAATATATAAATCAATTAATCACAAACATAAAGAAACTCACTGATAATAATACCATAATAGTAGGGGACTTCAACACCCCACTTACAAAGCAACAGACAGAGCAACTAAACAGAAAATCAACAAGGAAACAATGGTTTCGAATGACACACTGGACCAGATGGACTTAACAGATATATTCCAAACACTTCATCCTAAAGCAGCAGAATACACATTCTTCTCCAGTGCACATGGAACATTCTCCAGAATAGATCACATACTGGGACACAAATCAGCCCTCCACAAGTACAAAAAGATCAAGATAATACCGTGCATGTTTTCAGACCACAATGCTATGAAACTCAAAATCAACCACAAGAAAAAATTTGAAAGGATAGCACATACTTGGAAACTAAAGAACATCCTACTGGAGAATGAATGAGCTAACCAAGAGGTTAGAGAGGAAATTGAAAAGTACATAGAACCCAATGAAAATGATAACACCACAGAGCAAAACCTCTGGGATGGGGCAAAGGTGGTCAAAAGAGGGAAGTATATAGCAATCCAGGCCTTCCTAAAGAAGGAAGAAAAGTCTCAGATACACAACCTAACTTTACACTTCAAAGTTCTGGAAAAAGAAGAGTAAATAAAACCCCAAACCAGCAGAAGACAGGAAATTATAAAGATTAGAGCAGAAATCAATGCTATCAAAACCAAAAAACAAAAAACCAAAAAACCCAGTAAAACAGATCAATCAAACCAGAAGCTTGTTCTTTGATAGAATTAACAAAATTGATAAACCCTTAGCCAGTTTGATCAAAAAGAAAAAGGAAAGGACCCAAATAAATTAATCAAGAATGAAATGGGAGAGATCACATCCAAAACAGCAGAAATAAAAACAATAAGACAATATTATGAACATTATATGCCAATAAAATGGGCAATCTGGAAGAAATGGACAAATTCCTAGAAATATCAAATACCAAAATTGAAACAGGAAGAAATAGAAAATTTGAACAGACCCATAACCAGTAAAGAAATCAAATTAGTAATCAAAAATCTCCCAAAAAACAAGAGTCCTGGGCCAGATGGCTTTCCAGGGGAATTCTATCAAACATTTCAAGAAGAGTTAATACCTATTCTCTTGAAGCTGTTCCAAAAAGAAGAAATGGAAGGAAAACTTCCAAAATCTTTCCATGAAGCCAGCATTACCTTGATTCCAAAACCAGAGAAAGACCCCACTGAAAGGAAAACTACCAACCAATTTCCCTGATGAACATGGATGCAAAAATCGTCAGCAAGATATTAGCCAAACGGATCTGACAATACATTAAAAAAATTATTCACCGCGACCAAGTGGGATTTATACCTGGATGCAGGGCTGGTTCAGTATCCACAAAACAAACAATGTGATTCATCACATCAATAAAAGGAAGGACAAGAACCACATTATCCTCTCAATAGATACAGAGAACGCATTGACAGAGTACAGTATCCTTTCTTGATAAAAACTCTTAAGAATGTAAGGATAGAAGGATCATTCCTCGAGATTATAAAAGCCATATATGAAAGACCCAATGCTAATATCATCCTCAATGGGGAAAAACTGAGAGCTTTCCCCCTAAGGTCAGGAACAAGACAAGGATGTCCACTCACACCACTGTTATTCAACATAGGTTTGGAAGTCTTAGCTTCAACAATCAGACAACACAAAGAAATAAAAGACGTCCAAATCAGTCAGGAGGATGTCAAACTTTCACTGTTCGCAGATGACATCATAGTCTATATGGAAAACCCAAAAGATTCCATGAAAAACCTGCTAGAACTGATCCATGAATTCAGCAAAGTGGCAGGATATAAAATCAATGCACAGAAATCGGTTGCATTCCTATACACCAATAATGAAGAACAGAAAAAGAAATCAAAGAATCCATCCCACTTACCATTGCACCAAAACTCATCAAATACCTAGGAATAAACATAACCAAAGAGGTAAAAAATCTATACATTGAAAACTATAGAAAGCTTATGAAGGAAATTGAAGAAGACACAAAAAATGGACAAAGATTCCATGCTCCTGGATAGGAAGAACAAATATTGTTAAAATGTCGACACAACCCAAAGCAATCTACATATTCAATGCAATTCTTATCAAAATAACACCAGCCTTCTTCATAGAGGTAGAACAAACAATCCTAAAATTTGTATGGAACCACAAAAGACCCCAAATAGCCAAAGCAATCTTGAAAAAGAAAACCAAAGCAGGAGGCATCACCCTCCCAGACTTCAAGCTGTATTACAAAGCTGTAATCATCAAGACGGTATGGTCCTGGTACAAAAACAGACACTCAGATCAATGGAACAGAATAGAGAATCCAGAAATGGACCCACAAACATATGACCAACTAATCTTTGACAAAGCAGGAAAGAGTATCCAGTGGAATAAAGACAGGCTCTTCAGCAAGTGGTGCTGGGAAAACTGGACAGCAATATGCAGAAAAATGAACCTGGACCACTTTCTTATACCATACACAAAAATAAACTCAAAATGGATGAAAGACCTAAACGTAAGATAGGAAGCCATCAAAATCCTAGAGAAAAAAGCAGGTAAAAACCTCTTTGACCTTGGCCACAGCAACTTCTTACTCAACACGTCTCTGGAGGCAAGGAAAACAAAAGCAAAAATGAACTATTGGCACCTCATCAAAATAAAAAGTTTCTGCACAGCGAAGGAAACAATGAGCAAAACTAAAAGGCAACTGACAGAATGGGAGAAGATATTTGCAAGCGACATATCAGATAAAGGGTTAGTGTCCAAAATATAAAGATCTTACCAAACTCAACACCCAAAAAACAAATAATCCAGTGAAGAAATGGGCAAAAGACATGAATAGACACTTCTCCAAAGAAGACATCCAGATGGCCAACCAACACATGAAAAAATGCTCAACATCACTCATGATCAGGAAAATACAAATCAAAACCACAATGAGATACCAGCTTACACCTGTCAGAATGGCTAACATTAACAACTCAGGCAACGACAGATATTGGTGAGGATGTGGAGAAAGAGGATCTCTTTTGCACTGCTGGTGGTAATGCAAACTGGTGCAGCCACTCTGGAAAACAGTATGGAGGTTCCTCAAAAAATTAAAAATAGAACTACCCTACAACCCAGGAATTGCACTACTAGGTATTTATCCAAGAGATACAGGTATGCCTTTTCAAAGGGGCACATGCACCCCAGGGCTTATAGCAGCACTATCAACAATAGCCAAAGTATGGAAAGAGCCCAAATGTCCATCGATGGATGAATGGATAAAGACGATGTGGTTTATATATACAATGGAGTATTACTTGGCAATTAAAAAGAATGAAATCTTGCCATTCACAACTACGTGGATGGAACTAGAGGGTATCATGCTAAGTGAAATTAGTCAGTCAGAGAAAGACAAATATCATAGGACTTCACTCATATGAGGACTTTAAGAGACAAAACAGATGAACATAAGGGAAGGGAAGCCAAAATAATATAAAAACAGGAGGGGGACAAAAACATAAGAGGCTATTAAATTTGGAGAATAGAGGGTTGCTGGAGGGGTTGTGGGAGGGGAGATGGGCTAAATGGGTAAGGGGCATTAAGGAATCTACTCCTGAAATCATTGTTGCACTATATGCTAACTAACTTGGATGTAGATTAAAAAGTAAATTAAAAAATTTTTTAGATTAAAAATAAAATTATAAGAATAAAAAAATTCTCTCTTTAATATATTTTCAGTGTGTTCCATTGAACTGGTGGCTTTTGTTCACCTGTCACTATATCAATCATAAATTCATTAAATTATAAGCAAGATAAAGCATAACAGTTGCTTTAAAATATCAGGCTACTTTTCTTACATTTCAGAATTCTAAAGTTAGAGGGGTGGGGGAGGTTGCTCTCACTTTGGTTCAGCAGCTCAAGGATGTGAAGACTGTCTTATCTGTAGTTATGCATCCTCTTAATAATCGCAAGATGACAGCTTAGCTTCTGGCATCACAGGCCTTCCAGGCAAGAGGAAGAGCTAAGGACATGGTCATTTTTGCACTTTTTACCAGAAAGCAAAACTCTCCTCCCAATGCCGCTGAAGCATCTTCCACTTGTATCTTGTTGGGCAGCAATATACCATGTGGTACTCCTGAATGCAAGGATGGCTATAACGACAGTGGGTTTTGCTTTTTTTGTTTTTTTGTAAATAACTGGGCAGATTGTTGCCCTCAACAATATCAATATTTAGTCAGTAAGGAAGTTAGAGAATGTGTAATTAATTGGCAACTAGCAATAGTCTCTGGTGTTCTGGTACCATTACAATAGAATCCACCTTCTTTCTCATGGCCTCCAAAGTGGGGACCTTGAATAACCTGCCCCTGCCCTCTTCTTCAGCTGTATTTTGAACCTCTCTGGCCCTCACTACTGAATTCTACCCAACCAGCATTCTTTCTGCCACGTTAGTAGGCCAGGCTTTTCTCCTCGGGTCATCCTCTCTCATGCTCTTCCCTGCTCTTCCATAGCTGGCTCATTCTCGCCCTCAGTCTTCTAGGACCTCCAAGCTCCAGATGAAACATTCTCTTCTTGGAGAAGCCTTCCTTGACCGTATTACTCAAAGGACACCTCCCTCTGTTCTTCTCTGTCAGCAGTTATTTAGAGCAATTACTATAATTTTAAAAGTCATCTCATATATTTTGTTAATGTTTCTTTTCACTTATCTCGTCTACTAGACTGCTGGCGCTACTCACAGAGTTCACTCACCTATTCGACAGATATTTGTTGAGAAGCAGTTTATGTGCCAAGCACTCTCCTAGGTGCTAGACACAGCAATGAATGAGATAAAAAAGACCCTGGCCTCATAAAGTTCACAGTTTAGTAGGAGAGACAGAGATTACCGGGTATCTTGTTTCACATAGTGGCTGATGTCCAATATTTATTCAATGAATTCATAAACAGCTATTGTTTGCCAGAAACTACATTCACACTGAGGATACAGCCCTTCTGCTTTTGGAGTATATCATCTATCCATGACTGTGTTTTTGAATAGCGAGGATAGTTTTTGCCTAAAAGTAGAATAATAACAATCTACCCCAATCACTCTTAGGATTATAATTAAAGAACAGTCTCTGCAGAAATCGCTCATTAAAGTTGAATAATTTTATTAAGAGCAATCTTGAAATAGAGTAACTTACAAATTGTTTAAAATATTTAGACAAGACGTTTAATGAGGAGGTTGGAATCGATTACGACTAAATTTCTATTGTATTTTTTTACATTGAGCCAAAGAGAAATGAAAGACGAAGACACTAAGCAAACCAAAAGTTAATTTCAATGATAACAAGATCAAGTGGTGATAACAAAGATTGTATGGTCTAACCACTAGTATTTTAACCAATCCAGGGAAGAAACTTCAGGTCCCATATATTTCCAGCCACTTTTGTCCATTAGCGAAACTTTTTTTACCAAGAAAACCAACAGTGAAATTATGCTTAGGGGTAACAGCTGTTGCTCCTAGAATAATAAAGATCTACTATATAATAATAATAATATAATATAAATTGTGCTTTAGGATAGCTGATGGTAATGTTATTACCTGAAAAAATGGGCATGGCCCAAAGGGACAATTATTGGTTCTGAATTACAAATCATGATGTAGAGGCTAACAAAAAGTTTCTCAATACTCCTAAATATTTCACACGTGTGTATAGTGGTAAACCTCATACTGGACGATAGGCTCATTATCAAGGCCATGCCCCAGTTTCTTCATCTGTAAATTTAGAGTAAAAATACTGCGATTGCAAGAGTGTTATAAGTGAAGAGAAACTGCTTTCCATAGCAGACTACTAAACACGAATTTGCTGTTCTATACATATATGTAACAATTTAACAATATATATAAACTTATTGTTTACATACAGCAATATATCATAATAAGATATATTTATAATATAAGTTGTACTTATATAATATATAATAAATAACATAATGTGTATGGTATATTATATATTATAAATAAGTACATATTTATAGTATAACAACATATATCTTTTTATAATATATTGTTATATATGGGTCTTATATATTATATGTCTTCATATATAGTTATATATAAAACAGCAAGTTCTAACAGCTTGTACTATGCAAAGTACTTTCTTTTTCTAATAAAACATATTATCACTCTAACCAATTAAAATGCATGTATATACATAACCCTTGTGCAACATAGGGTCTCTGGGCACCAACCCCTTGTGTGATCAAAAACCTGTGTATAACTTTTGACTCCCCCAAATCCCACTTAACTAATAACCTGTTGACTGGAAGCCTTACCAATAATGTAAATTGTTCAGTTGGCACATATTTTGTATGTTGGATGTATGCTATATTCTTATAAAAAAGTAAGCTAGAGAAAATGTTAGGAATATCATAAGGAAGAGAAAATACATTTACAGTACTGTACTGTATTTGTCCAAAAAAAAAAAAAAACCTCATGTATAAATGGACCCATGTAGTTCATGCGTGTGTTGTTCAAGGCTCAACTGAATTACTCGTGAAAATGCTTGATCCTCGGATTAAATTTGACTAGAATTTTCCAACTAATTTTCTTTTGATTAGGTCAACTAAGTTTACCCTCAAAAAATAGAATGTAACTTTCATCTTTTTCCTATTCATCTCAGCAATTAAATAGAGTAACAAAAATACACGAAAAGTTAAATAATAATGCAAGGTTACTTCGGTCAACTGAACTAAAAGTTCCCTTTGGGTCAAACAAGATCTTATGCTGCTTTTTGTTCACTACAGAAGGTGCTAAATAAATGCTGATGGATTGATTATTTGATAAAAATTAGATTTTCCTTTTGTTAATGTTTGTTTATTTTTGACAGAAAGACAGACAGCACGAGAGGGTGAGGGGCAGAGAGAGGGAGACACAGAGGCTCCAGACTCTGAGCTGTCAGCACAGAGCCCGACGTGGGGCTAAAACCCACAAACTGCGAGGTCATGACCTGAGTCAAAGTCAGACGCTTAACCAACCAAACAACCCAGGTGCCCCCAAAATTAGATTTTCCCAAAGTCACAGCAAAATATTCTCATTCAGTCCATATGGTTTTCCACTATAATTATTTTCATGTGATTTATGTGGTTTTATTTTTATATACTTACTGTTAATGAAATCAAATATAAGAATATATCCTATTCAACTTTTTTTGAATATCTCTTATGTGTGCTTAGCTCTGAGTTGGGTTAACAAAAGCAATGCAGTTGTTTTGTCATTCCTTGGGCCATGGCCAAAATTGTCAATAATAACATGTAAACTATCAGTAAATGGAAAACAGTATTTTTATACAATCAGGCCTTCTGACAAGAGTCACATTCTATGTCACAGAAATTCTTGCTTATGGGAATTTGGTTTCTACCACATAATGTAACCTTGTAAAAGATGTGTTCATAATAGAGAAATTCTGTCCAGTAGACATGCTTTCAGGATGAGTAATTCAGTTAGACATGTCTCTACAAATCTTTTTTCTGCTTAACAAAAAAAGAGGGAAGGGGACGCAGCTATCATCACCAGGAATAGCATGTACCAATCCAACGAAAGATTTAAAATTTGCAGAAAATTCTGACGATCATCAATTCTATAATTTCTACCACATACACTGAATTTTAAGTGGAAGTGTGATTTATTTTTGCTAGGATAAATGTATGAATGATAAGGCAGTGCTCTTTGAGATAAAATATGCTTTATCCCTGAAAATATATCCACATCTTTCATTCAGATTAGAGATGAATGCATACATCTGGACCACTTTCCTTGTCATCAAGAGGGAAAGAGAAAAACTATTTTTCTTCTTTATTATCTCTTAACTATATGTAGATATTGATATATATGTATAGATGTACATATAAATATACATTTCTGTATCTCAGCGAATCCTGATACCTCTACTCTCTACTTACTGTTACCTTCTGTGATTTCCAGAAAGTTCCCATCTTTAGGTGCTACTGGTTTACTAAGTAACATGCCTTGGTAACTGCACATATGTTCAATGCTTTTCTGTCCCCAGGTGTCAGTGCTAGCTTGTTCATGTAAGTCAAGCCAATGCTGGCAGGGAGCCCAGATTACTTGGGGCATGGCAGCTACATGAAGCCAGAGGCTCCTACTGGAGCATTATTGACGATAACATTTCAAGCAGCTGGTATAGGGCTGGGAAATACCGCTCTCCCCGACATTGGGTTTCACCCTGCCCTTTGAACAAAAGAGGGCAGGGAAGTCATACCAGAAAACCCCTTCCACCTTCTCAATTCTACCCCATCTATGTAGTCACGGCCCATGGTCGTCAGAGCATCACTGGCTTGCCCTTAAAATGGAGGTAGGAAGGGTACTTTTTCCCCATTATTTATTTATTTATAAAAATTGGTCACGTGTCCGTGCTTTATAGACATACATGTAGTGAAAAGATTACTATAGTCGAACTAATTACTATACCCAGCTATAGTCGCTTTCTGTGCATGTTACGTGTTTGATGAGAGCACTGAACAGATATTCTCTTAGCAACTTTCCAGTGTGTAATATCGTATTATACACTCTAGTCATCATGCTGTACATTAGATCGTTAGAACTTATCCTACGTAACTGCTTTTCTACCCTTTGGCCCACAACATCTCTCTCCCCCACTGCCCCCACCCCAGGTAACGACTGTTCTACACTCAGCTTCTATGAATTAGACATTTTTTAGACTCCACATAGATGTGAGATCACACATTATTTGCTATTTCTGTCTTACCTTACTTCACATGATGTGTTCTGGATTCATCCATGTTGTCACAAATGGCAGTAAATATATATATACATATTATGTATACATATATATATACACAACAGAATATTATTTAGCCTCTAAAATGAAACGTTTTTAATACAAAAAGGACTGTAGACATAGCCTCATAAGAATTACTGTGGTTGTATATGAGTTATAAATCAATCTGAAAGGTTTGCCTGGGTGCTTTCTTCTTTCCAGAAACATTTGCCAGTTCTTAGCCTAATCTGTGGATGCACATATGAAAATACGAGAAAGGAAGGATTTAGAGCCACTGAATCTCTCTTCTAAGACATAAAAAAAATCAGAGTGGCATATCAGATGATGTCATCACTATCGCCAGAAACCAGTGAATACAATGAACATCAAAGGATAGTTTTTTTACTCTACTGATCATATTTCTTGATATGACAAGAGTCATCTTTGTTATCTAACATGTCTGTCATCAGAATAAGTTTTATGATCTACAACTTGAAAATCCAAAACTTTTATAATAGTTAGCTTGAATGCTTTTTATGCTTTCCTTGTCCTCAGGAAACCAAAAAAAAAAGATACCTTCATAATTCATTTACATGTTTTAATTTCCTGTATTCACATTCTTTCTGCCAACTCTCACCACCACAGCACACACACACACACACAAAATTTAGGTGGTTTTCTTTTCATGTTGAGGCTATTCTGCAAGCCTATAATCACAGTTTCTATTTTTCTTTGTACTTTTTTCTCTGCAATACCTCAAGATGGTAATTGATGCAGAAAGCGATACCAGAATGTTTTACTTTTACCAGTTGGAGAATTAGATTGCCTCATTTGAAGTAATTCAAAAGAAGAGAAACCGCGTGGTATAGTAAAAAAAAAAAAAAAAAAAAACTGTACTGAGCTTAGATGAAGATCCTAGAATACTAGGGTTAATTGTAGGATCTAGAGAAAAGCTCTTTAGCTCTCTGGATCTGTGCCTACTTTAATAAAATATGGCAGCATTAAAAAGTGTGTTTATAAACTCTAAGAACTCTGTAATATCTGTGTAGCGCCTCATATATGCTGAAAAATATCCAAGGTATTATGAAAATTACAGCAAAATATAATAATGGTATTTCCTTCAGTGCTTTTAGATCGTGTGTGTGTGTGTGTGTGTGTGTGTGTGTGTGTGTTAAAAAATATGTAATATAAAATCTAGCCCCCTAACAAATTTTAAGTATACAGTACAGTATTGTTTTATATGCAGATTATTTTTTTACATTTTATTTATTTTTGAGAGAGAGAGACACAGAGAGACAGAGCACAAGCTGGGGAGGGGCAGAGAGAGAGGGAGACAGAATCTGAAGCAGGCTCCAGGCTCTGAGCTGTCAGCACAGAGCCCGACACGGGGCTTGAACTCACAAACCGTGAGATCATGACCTGAGCCAAAGTCAGACACTTAACCGACTGAGCCACCCAGGCACCCCTATATGCAGATTGTGTAACAGCAGATCCCTAGAATGTTCTCATCTTGCATGAGTGGAACTCTATGGCCATTAAACAGCCACTTCGCCCTTCCCTAATTTCTGGCAACTACCATTATACTTTCTGCTTCTATGACTTTACCTATAGATACTTCCTGTAAGTGGAATCATGCAGTGTTTGTCCTTCTGTGACTGGGTTATTTCACCTAACCAAATCATCCATGTTTGTTGAGCACATACTAGGACTTCTTTTTTTTAAAGGATAAATAATATTCCATTGTATGTATAAACTAAATTTCATTATCCAGTTATACATCAATGGACACTTAGGTTGTTTCCACCTGTCGTCTATTGTGAATATGCTGCTGTGAACATGGGGTTGCAAATAGCTCTCAAAGATCCTGGTATCAATTCTTTTGGATAAAAACTCAAAGGAAGATTGCTTGATCAAATGGTAGTTTTATTCTCAATTTTTGTAGGAACCTCCATTCTGTTTTGCATAGTGTCTGCACCAATTTAAATAACCACCAACAGTGCACAAGGGTTTTAATTTTTCCACATCATCTCCAACACTGGTTATTTTCTGGGGTTTTAGGGGTTTTTTTGTTTTGTTTTGTTGTTTAATAATGGCCATCCTATCGGGTACGACGAAGTATCTCATTGTGGTTTTGATTTATATTTCCCTATGAGTGGTGTTGAACATCTTTCCATATACCTGTTGGCCATTTATATGTCTTTGGGAAAATGTTTATTTAGGTCCCTTGCCCATTAAAAAAAATCATGTTGTTATTTGTTTACTTGTGCCTTTATTTTGCGATTGAGTTGTAGGACTTCCTTAAGTATTTTGGGTATTAAGTCTTCATCAGATACTTGGTTTGCAAATATTTTCTTTAAAATATTTTTTAGAGGGGTGCCTGGGTGGCTCAGTCAGTTGAGCATCTGACTTCGGCTCAGGTCATGATCTCCCTGTCCATGATGAGTTCAAGCCCCACATCAGGCTCTGAGCTGTCAGCACAGAGCCTGAAGCCTGCTTCAGACTCTGTGTCTCCCTCTCTCTCTCTGCCCCTCCCCTGTTTGCACTGTGTCTCCCTCAAAAATAAACATTTAAAAAATTATAAAATATTTTTTAGAATATTTAAAAATGCAAAAAGATTGCTTTTCCCACTTTGTCAATTGTCTCCTTTGCTGTACAGAAGCCTTTTCATTTGCTGTAGCCCCGTTGCCTACTTCAGCTGTTGTTGCGTATGCATTGGTGTCACATCCAAGAAATCATTAGTAAAACCAGTGTTATGACATTTTCCCCATGTTTTCTTCTAGGAATTTCACGTGTTCAGGTCTTATGTTTAAGTCTTTATTCTATTTCGAGTTGACTTTTACGGACAGTGCAGCGTGAGAGTCTAATTTCATTCTTTTGATGCGGATATCCAGTTTTCCTAGCACCCTTTGTTGAAGAGATTCCTTTCACCATTACAGTCCCGACACCCTTGTCAAAAGTTATTCGTCCATGTATGTGTGGGTTTGTTTCTGGGCTCTCAATTCTGTTCCATTGGCCTGTATGTCTGTCTTTATGCCAGTACCATACTGTTTTGATTATTGTATCTTTGGCATACATTTTGAACTCATAAATCAGTGTTCTTAGATCTCAGTTGGCGATATAAGTTTGCACAAACTCCAAAATGATAGATTAATGTTAAATAATTAAAGATTAAAATAAAAGGAAAAGAAAATGCTGTAGATATCAACAAACCTGAATTACTATCGTTAGGTAAAACATGATAGAAAACATGGCTCCTACAGTGTGTGGAGAACTACGTAAGTAAAACCCACCGTGGGCTCAAAGGGAAAGCTTGACAGGTATTCAGAGGTGTGTGCGAGAGAGTTGCAGAAGTAAAAGACAAAGGAATATGTGTGGGTAGAGGCATGGCCCCCTTTCATTGTGCACTCTGAAGCACATTTGTGATTACACATTCCATTGAATGCTTGTCCTCTCTTAGTGGCCATTCCACCAATTCCATGAATGGAAACCTCACGCCCCCTTGTAGACACAGCTTCAACTGTGGTTCTCTCAATTTGAGGCAACTTCACTTATATTCCAGATCACTCACAGAAAGTGAGGCTCAATCCCTCGTGGCTCACTCTTTGCTTCTTATGTTCCCTTTTTCTTCGTTCCTTCTTAAAAATCCAAACTCTCCTAAAGTCCATGCCACCTAGCTATATGTCCTGACATGTCTCTTACTTTTGTCATTGTATTAGTCTGCTAAAGCTGCCTGTTGAAGCTCTTAGGGTGGCTTAAACAACACACATTTATTATGCAAAGTTCTGGATGCTAGAAGACCAAGATCAAGGTGTCAGCAGGTTGGGTTTCTCCTGAGGCCTCTCTCTTCACTTGCAGATGGCCATCTTCTCGTTGTGTCCGCATGTGGCCTTTTCCCCATGTGCATGCATCCTTGTTCTCTCTTCTTCTTCTCATAAGGACCCCAGTCATATTGGATCAGGACCCCCATTAAGCCCTCACTGAACCTTAATTACCTCCTTAATGGCCCTAAATCCAAATATAGTCTCACTGGGGATTAGGGTTTCAGTGTATGGATTGGTAGGCAGGGGAGGGGCACAGTCCAGTCCATAACCACCATTTACTGCATTTGGGTCAGTTCCTGTCATTTCAAGATGATTTTACCTCCTTGTGTCTTGCCTCTCCCTCCTCCCCAATTCTTGTAACCACTCTTGGTGTCTTAAATATGAACTCACATGACCTACCCATCCTGCCTGCTCTCATTCAATGAGCAACTCATCTCCAATCTGTGTTTTCTTCAACCCATCTATCCCCAGTACAATCATGGTAAATCCATCCCCTCTGAAACATCAAGTTCTTTGATCACTGATGGCTATGTTTCCAATTCATTGTTTCCACCTTTAGAAACAAAGCTATTCTCCTCGCCTGCCGTGACACTATCACCTTCCTCCTAACTAGTGTAGATCCTATGCTCCAACCAACCACCATATTGTTACCCTTTACAAACACTCTCAAATTTTGTTTATAGTTTTCTCCTTTCTTGTTATTCATTTAAGATGGATTATATATAATTTTCTTTTTCTCTAGATTTCTCAGTTAAAACCAAAACATTTATTGACAAGTAAAACCACTGTAATTTCTTTTTTCATCTTAAATTCATAACTATCAAGATTAATTCCTTCTGCCTGACTAGCCTTCCTTATGTTAGTAAGATATTCCCCACTTTTATAATAATTGACCACACACCAAGTCATAAAGCAAGCTTCAAAGAAGCAACTTTCTCTGCCCCAAGATAATTAAACTAGACATAATAATGAAAAGATGAAATATATAAAAATTACATTTGGAAATTTTGAAACACACTTGTAAATAATTCATTGAACCAAAAAATTAATATAAACTTAATTTAAAAGTACAGCTAAGTAATATTCTTAAATACTTTGCTTTATATATTTCATACAATGAAAGTGGTGTTTAAAGAAGACTTCATAGAAGTATAAACACTCCATGATTCCACTTATAAGATGGATATAAAATAGTCCAACTCATGGGAATGGAGAGCACAACCACAGTTTCTGGGAGCTGGCAGATGGCATGTCTAAAGTTTCAGCTATGCTAGGTGAGTAAGTTCTAGTGATCTGTACCACGTAGTGTCTGTAGTTAATATAGTACTGGGCACCTCAGAGTTTGTTAAGAGGGTAGATCTGGTATTAAGTGTTTTTTACCACCACCAAAAAAAATGGGTTCAGGGAGACAAAAGGAGATTCTGGGAAGTAAGAGTATGTCTAATACTTTGATTATGGTGATGATATCACAGGTGTTCGCATGTGCCCAAACCTATCAAAGTGTGCATGCTAAATACAGGCAGATATTTGCATATCAGTCATACCTCAGTAAGCTTCTTTTTAAGAAAGAGAACTGTATAGTTTAAATGGTTATATATTTTTTTTTCAACGTTTATTTTATTTTTGGGACAGAGAGAGACAGAGCATGAACGGGGGAAGGGCAGAGAGAGAGGGAGACACAGAATCAGAAACAGGCTCCAGGCTCCGAGCCATCAGCCCTGAGCCTGACGCGGGGCTCAAACTCACGGACCGCGAGATCGTGACCTGGCTGAAGTCGGACGCTTAACCGACTGTGCCACCCAGGCGCCCCTAAATGGTTATATTTTAACATAAGCAGGGCTTAGAGTTCAGAGGCTAAAATCTCATTTTAGGAATTTTTACCTTTTAGGGAAAAATAATGAAATAGAATAAGTAATAACTACTGGGTCAGAATTAAAGAAATAGAAACCAATGATTCAACCGAAAAATAAAATCAAACTTAGTTCCTTTAAGCAACTGATGAAAGAGCAAACACCTTACAAGTTTCATTAAGAAAAAGAAAAGCAGGGAAATATGAAATCTCTACTCAAAAGATAGCCGAAGCTATAGCTATGACAGAAGTTTAAGAGACAAGACGGAAAAGTTTAGCTTTGGTTGTAGTGGTATAAGCTTCTGTCCATTCCTTCTGTTAATGTCAGCCATAAATTCTAGACAAAATCCCAAATAAACTACCTGAAAACTCTGAAAGGTAAAGAAAAATAGATTGATCAAAAGGGTCAAAACCTGGAGAACCAACCTGCATGGGAATGAATTTTGTGTGACTTTTCCACGAGGGCAGGTCAGTTACGAAGAGTACTCCCCAAACAGCTGATAGCCTAATAGAAACGCCCCCATATTCTTGTGAGTGGAATCAAGGAAAACCCCTGAAAGCAGGAGAGAGAGGAGAAAATATCTGAGGAAAGACATCCAGAGAACACTACCTCATTATATATATGAATTTGTACAAGTATTCAGTCTAACTCTTGGGCTGCACTAATGTATGGGACGGACCCAAATGAGAAAAGTAAAAGCTTAACTGAGCTTTGAACACCACTCACAGAATGAGAGGCAGAATTCACTGTATAAACCTAACTCTGTTTCCTGCTAAAACAAAATATCAGTATTATCTAGAGGGTTATAGCTAAATTCAGATTCTATACAGTGAAACATTAAGTGTCCAGTATAAAATCCAAAATTACTCACCATTCAAATAACCAGGAAACACAGGAACACCTGGATGGCTCAGTCGGTGAAGCATCCAACTTCAGCTCAGGTCATGATCTCGCAGTTCATGAGTTCAAGCCCTGCACCAGGCTCTGTACTGACAGCTCAGAGCCTGGAGCCTGCTTTGGATTCTGTGTCTCCCTCTCTCTCTCTGACCCTCTCCTGCTTCCTCTCTCACTCTCTTTCTTTCTCTCTCTTTCTCAAATATAAATAAACATTAAAAAAAATCAAATAACCAGGAAAAATATAGCTGACAATCTGCACATGCCAATTCCAAAATGATTCAAATGTTAGAATTATCAGGCAAAATCTTTGAATCAGCTATTATAAATATGCACCATGATGTAAAGGGGAAAAAAAACACTTCAAATGAATAAAAAGAAAGAAAATATTAGTAGAAAAATAGAAAATATAAAGAAAAACTAAATGCAAATTTAGAGCATAAAAATAAAATCTGAAATCGAAAACTCACTGGATGCACCCATTAGCAGAATGAACATGCCAGATAAGCAATAACATGAAGATAAAACAAGAAAAAAAATAGAAGAACGAGAAAACAGAACAGAAATGGACAAAGTCTAAGGTACCTGTAGGATGAGATCAGTGGTCTGATGTACACGTAATCGGAGCTCCAAAGAAAGGAGAAAGAGATTGGTAATCACCCCCCTCAAAGTATGAAGAAATAATGGATTAAAACTCCCACAATTTGGTGATCAAGTTCTATTTACAAATTCAAAAAACACAGCAAGTCCTAATCAAGATAAAATCAAAATGCCTAGAGACACCATAATCAAACCGCTGAAATCAAAATGTTTTTTAAAGTAAAACATTAAAAGTAACAAGAAAACAATACATTGCATGGGGAGTAGGGGAAGGGACAGTTTCAATGACTGTGGACTGCCACTGGAAATCATAGAGGCCAGAGGACAATGGAATAACATTCTTAAAGTGCAGAAAGAAAGAAAGAAAGAAAGAAAGAAAGAAAGAAAGAAAGAAAGAAAGAGAAAGCAAGCACTCTCAATCCAGAATTCTGTATCCAGCAAAACTATGTTTTTGGAAATGAAGGCAAAGTAAAGACATGTTTTGGTCTTTGGAAAACCAAAAGACTTTGCCACTACAAGCTAAATATAAAATACTGTCTTTCCCTCTGTTTGTAAGTATGGCTACATATTATCTGGTGGATGGTGCTTGTAGATGTGACACATATGAAAACTATAATAAAGTCACTGGAGCATGGGGGTAAAGGAACCTATGTGGTTGCAAAGTTTTTACATCTTAAATGAAGTGGTACAATATTAATGCTAAGTTTTGTTTTGTTTTGTTTTGTTTTTCAACGTTTATTTATTTTTGAGACAGAGAGAGACAGAGCATGAACGGGGGAGGGGCAGAGAGAGAGGGAGACACAGAATGGGAAACAGGCTCCAGGCTCTGAGCCATCAGCCCAGAGCCCGACGCGGGGATCGAACTCACAGACCGCGAGATCGTGACCTGGCTGAAGTCGGACGCTCAACCGACTGCGCCACCCAGGCGCCCCAATGCTAAGTAAACATACAAATTTATATATATATACATATATATACACACACACATATATGTGTATATATATATGTATATATATATATATGTATATACATATATATATGTTATATATATAATAACACAAAAATATTTAGCAAAAATATCCATGATAAACTAGCATGCCAAAATTATTCAAATAATCCAACAGGCAGGAAAATGGAAACAAGGAAAGAAAAAAAAATGGAGACCAATGGAAAGTCAATAATGGTAGATAAATCTAATGGTATATATATAACCACATATATATATGTATATGTATATATATAAATTGCATTAATGTTTTTGGTCTAAATATTTCCACTAAAAGGCATAGATTGGCAGAGTTTTTAAAAAGCAAAACTCATTCACAAGCTGCCGACAAGGGACACATTTTAATATAAAAATTCAAGAAAGTTAAGGGCAAATAGATAGTAAAAGATGTTCCATGCAAGCTATAACTGTAAGAAGACTGGAATAGCTTTGTTAATATTAACTGAAATAGACTTCCATACAAAGTAGGACACCAGATATAAAGAACAACTTTCAGTCACCATAAGAGGTATAATTGATAAGAAAATCATAGAAATTATAAATGTGTACACCTAATAAAAGAGCCCCAAATCACAGAGAAGATAAAAATGAAAGAATTAAAGAGACAAATGGGCTATTTTATAAACATAGCAGAAGCCTGTAATACCACTCTCTCAGCAAATTGAGAGAGATTCAGCATATGCATCCATTTCAAGTGCATGTAGTACATTCACTGAAAGAGACCAAAAATAGAACTCCCCAAATAAAACTTCAGAGCCAGATGATTTCAGTGGCTAATTGTATCAAACATTCAAGGGAAAGTTTTACGCAAACTTTTGTGGAAAAATTTTAAAAAGAAGAAAGAAAGTAAACTTTAGTACCAAAGATTGTCAAAGACGTGACAAAAAAGAAAGATGGAGACCAAGAACACTCATAGATGACAAAATCCTGTTTCAAAAGATACAAATTGAGTCCACTATTACATTAAATGAATAATACATTATGACCAGATCGAATTTATCCAGGAACCCAAAGTTGGTTAGGCATTCTAAAGCTACCATGGAATTCACCATATTAACAGAAAAAAGGAGAAAACACAGACATATCAATAGATGAAGCAAAAGCATTGGACAAAATTCATTAACCATTTATGATAAAATAAAAATAAAAACACTGACCAAATTGGGATATAGTAAGAAACTCTCAAACGGGAAGAACCTATAGCTGTCACGTGCAAGGTGGAATGACTAAATTCTTTCCTTCTAAAATCAGGAACAAAGGAAGATGGCCACTTTTGCAGCTTCTATTTCACATAGTACTGGGAGGTTCTAGCCATAAGGTAATAAAAGAAATAAAAGATTCAAAAATAAGGGAAGGGGGGAAATTAAAACTGTTGCTGTTTGCAAATGATATAGTTGTATATAGAGAAAATGCCAGAGAATTTTCAAAATCTCTACCAGTTCTAATAAGTAAATTTAACAAAAATCACTTGCTTTCATAGTTACTAGTAGCAAACAACTGAAAATGAAATTCAAAAAGTAATTCCATTGACACAAAAAAACATTAAATATTTAGGAATAAGTCTCATAAAAGGAGTGCAAAACTTTTACACTGAAAGTGACAAAACGTTCTGAAACAGTAAATGGGGATAGATTAGAGAAACAGATATAAAAGTTCATGGACTGCAAAACTCAAAATCATTAAAATGGCACTTCTCCCCAAATTGATCTGCCAATTCAATGCAATCCCAATCAAAATCCTCATAGGCTTTTTAAATTTTTTTTGTTATTATTACTTTCTTATTTAGAAATTGCCAAGAGTTGTGCAGGGCATGAGGGCACTTTGGGGAGCAAAAGAAATGTTCATTATTTTGATTATGGAGATGGTTTCCAAGATGTAAACCTATGTCAAAATTCAACTATTGTACACTCGGAATACATACAGAGAATTGAAATCATTAGGCTTCATGTTGTAAAAACAAAAATATAAAGACAAGGAAATTTTGACCGCCTACTGCCCGTATGTTTCAAAGCTTACACAAAGTAGGCAAATTCCTAGGAGACTACAAAAGGTAAAGACTAATATGGAAACGTAGAAAGTCTAGACAACTTAAAGCTAATAATTCATTGAACTTGTTTAAAAAAATCTTTTCTCAGAGAAAATACCAAAGGTCAGATGGTTTTGCAGATCAGTTTGATCAGCCCTATAAGGAAAAGATCAAAGAGTTCCTCAAACTATTTTTTGTTTGTTTCAAGTTTTGATTTAAATTCCAGTTCATTAACATACATTGTAATATCAGTTTCAGGAGTAGATTTAGAGAGCCATCACTTCCATACAACATCCAGTGCTCCTCCCAAATGCCCTTCTTAATCCCCAACACCCGTTTCGCCCATCCCCACCCACCTCTGGTCCAGCAGCCCTCAGTTTGTTCTCTACAGTTATGAGTCTGTTTTTGGTTTGCTTCTCTCTCCCTCCCCCCCCCCCCCCAAATTCTGTAAAAGAATATAGAAAGGAGGACTAGTACCCAACTCGGTCTGTGAGGCTGGTATAACCAAAACAGAAACTTCAGACACAGACGGTATGGAAAAGGAACGTTGAAAGCCAGTCTGTCTTGAACATGGCACAAAATTCCTAAACAAAAATGTTAGCAAAATGAATTCAGCAGCATATAAAAGTAAAATATATAACGCCAAAATAGTTTATTCCAAGACTTCCAGCAGTGTTTAAAACCCAACAATTCAAAAATATAATTCATGAATGATGATATGATTATTTCAGAGCTATGGAAAATTTATTATATGAAATTCAGTTATTCATGATTTTCCCTAATTATCCAATTAAACATAGAAGAAAACATTCCTAACCAGATAAAAATTATCCATAGGATACTAAGGCAAACATCATTTTGGAACATAATGGAAACATTGGAAGAATTTGCCAATAGCCCATTTAATGCTTTTGAAAAAATTATTATAATAAGTACACAAGTTGCCTGTCTTTGGAATTAATGCCTATAATGAAAATTTTTATAAATTTCAAAATGTTATGTATGAGGTGAATGAGGTAATGAATAATCTGTATGCTATAGAAAAACAGGACCCTGGTAATATACCTGAAAAAAATAAAATAAAAGCTAAATGAAGGGAGATAGGACTCAAATTGTAGAAAATCAGAAATAAGATTTTTGCATGAGAATCTTTCCAACATAAGATGGATGTTGAAAAGAAACTAGATGACAAAAAAAATGTCCATTAAGATGGAGAGGTTATTAGAATATTTTTCCCAGTTATCTGTAGTCCTGTAAAACATATTCCATATGAGGTGTCAGATTACTTCTAACTTATAGTTTGGAATTAGTTCATTATTATATATTATTTTGAATAAGATACTGTAACTATACATTTTTTTATTATTTATACCACTGATACAGTCAGAAATTTATTGACCATTTGCCACGTGCCAGGCACTGTTTGAGTCATTGAGCTACATAAGGAATAAAATAGACAAAAATATGCCCTCGTGGAACTTCTTTTCCAGTGAGAAACTTAGCATACTGTGTTATTCAGAAATCACACTGAGTTTGAATAATAGTGCCAAATTGGAAATAAAAACCAATGATAGTCAAATGTAAGCATATGATATGGTAGCAATTGTCAATATGGTGTTGAAAGAAATATGGATAATGATTATAGCCCATTACCCAAGAGTTTGGGAGGGCGCAATTCTGCTGGAAGTTTGTGCCTAGTTAGGAAAAAAAAATTAACCTTCACAAGTCAGGAGAAGAGCAGTTATATTTACTGAACTACATCCTGCATGTAACACAGTGACTTAAGGACGATGCTGCAGTGCCAGATAAAGCAATCCCTAAATATGTCAAGTGGCAATGTAAAATGGGTTCGTTGCACCCTGGAAAATGCTTCATAATAAAAGATGCCATACAAATGTAAGTCCCTTGCTGGGCTAGTAATTTATATTCATGAAGAGGATGCATCCAGCAATGATCATTTAATTAACAAATAGAGAAGATTCTAAAGAGAAATGATCCTTTCCTTATGCCAAATGTGTCATCCAATATCAGTGTCACTGCCGAGGTATCAGGAATGTCAGATAAATCTTCAAATGCCTTACACTCTATGCAATGGAAGTAATTTCACTTGGGGATAAAACTGCCATTTGGCTCAATTACCTTCACACAGTCTAATTCTAGAAGGCAGGCAGGTTTCTTATTCAACACTCTTTTAAGCTTCGAAGGGTTTTATCATGAGAATGATTTCCTTGGACGTGGAATATGTTTCATTTCAGCATTAAATACAGTTTAAAATCAAACAGTCTTTGGGATTTAGGCAGTTTAGATCTCCCGGTTAGTGGGGGATTTTTTTTTTAAGGCAAGCGTAGCAGTGAGCAAATGTAGCCATCGCACTGTATTACCATTCAGGTTTTAGAAACAACCTGCAGAGGACTGATATTTTATCAATGAACTGTGGAATGGGTAATTTATGTAAGGTCAACAAAGGTGCATAGTGAGCGGAAGACAGGTATTCAACACCCTGTAGGATGTGCTGTATTCACTGTTCATTCCTCTGTGTATGTTGGGTGTTCCTTGTAACTTTTACACATTAAGATTGTATTTAAAAGCACCTTATAAGAAGGAAATTTAAGTTCATGTTCAAGTTTGTTTCTCAACTTGGAGATAAGGGATGCCTTGCTTACAAAAAGAATTACAGTAGTGTTACTATAATGTATGCACAAGGCAATATAATTCCATTTTTAAAAGAGTATTAAGTAATATTTTGGACAAAGTAGTTGAATTTTGGTTGGCTAAAGAATGTTACTATAGGGTGCCCCCTAAAATCAGATTATATAAATCATTATAATCAACATTATATATATCATTAAATCATTAAATCATTAATGATCATATATATAATCATTAAATCATTAATGATATATCATTAAAATCAACATAATAAAACATTATTCTGTTTTTAAATGATTTTTAACTAAATATCTAGACACAATATTTAAGAAACTGAGTTTAGAAGTCTTTTCTCAAAGTCCACTGTTTCCAAATCTGTTATGACTTTGCTAAATTAAACAATATATATATATTGTGTGTGTGTGTGTGCGTGTGTATGATATTTAAGGAGTGAAGGAACAAAATACATGAATAGTAATGTAGTTATGTTTAGGTTTCTGATTTTGAATTTCTAACTGAATACTTCATGATAGTGTATTAAAAATGCCTTTCATAATACATGTTCAGTCATCTTTAAGAACATATATTTTATTTTTCATGATATGCTCATTTTCAAATTATGTTCATCCTCCATTTCTAATGTAGAAATATTTCCTATAGACTGCTTAAAATGATAACTATCTTTGGGGCAGCTGGGTGGCTCAGTCAGTTAAGCGTATGACACTTGGTTTCAGCTCAGGTCATGATCTCACAGTTCATGAGTTCGAGCCCCACAGCTGACAGCACAGATCCTACTTGGGATTCTCTCTCCCCTTCTCTCTCTGCCCCTCCTCTTCTTGTGCTGTCTCTACCTCTCTCAAATTAAATAAGTAAACTTTAAAATTGTAACTGTCTTCAGCCATTGGATAATGACCTACTCATAAGAAATTTCTTAAATATTATGTAATGATATACAGTACTTTCATCTATTTCTAGGGGAAAATGGATCTTTATTTTCTTTTTTTTTAATTTTTTAAAATGTTTTTATTTATTTTTGAGACAGAGAGAGACAGCATGAGCAGGGGAGGGTCAGAGAGAGAGGGAGACACAGAATCTGAAGCAGGCTCCAGGCTCTGAGCTGTCAGCACAGAGCCCGATGCAGGGCTCAAACTCACAGACTGTGAAATCATGACCTGAGCTGAAGTCGGACACTTAACCGACTGAGCCACCCAGGCGCCCAGATCTTTATTTTCACCGATCATTCTCACATAGGTCTTTTCTCACCACGTATGCCTTGTTGTCCCAAGTGTTTTTACCAGCAAATCCAGAGGACATTCTCACTCCCTACGTCATCCAAACGAATGGGTAAGTGAGGGAAGGAAAAACCTAGTTAGCTAGAAGACAGTTCATTCTGGCTACTTATTTTAGAAAAATAAAAAATTGTCTGCTTTGCTTCAATCTGATCCTAAGTGGAAAAATAAATAAAAGACAAGAGTTCACTTGGATGAGCTGACAAAAGATAATCACAGGAGAATAAAATTGTAAATTTTTTCACCTGAGATCTTTATCAAATAAATTCAAATTCGGTGATCATTTCCAAATCATTTCTTTTATATACACGGTTGATAATGTGTTACCACTCAGATTCTGAATTTTGCAAAGTTTATTCAGGTATATAATAACCCCCCCAAAATGGACCCCTTGTAAACATTGTATTGTTTCCAACCTGTATAAATTATTAACAGAACCCTTATAATTTATACATGAGAACCTTTATTATTCATAAATTAGAAGAAATCACCACCATCTCCTATTTGCACTTATTTAAATTATATTCACTATTCAACCCTCAGCTGAAAGAATTTTTCCATGAAGGTTTTGCATTTTACTTGCATATCATATTATCATAATCCTTCAGTATGTCTCTTTCCATTGAACTTCTTTTTCACTTCTGTGGGGAAATAAAACTTGGATTTCTCCGTGCTTGTCTATAAAGCCTAGAGTCTTCCCATCTGATGAGGTCTGTATTCATTGGTTTAGTTAATTGTTCTGAGTTGTTCTGAGATCAGGGAGGATACAGCCCCTCTTACAACCTGAAGTAGATCCCAAGGTGTGGAAAAGACTCCGGTGCTATCTCCTGAAATATTTACATTCAAAAGGTATGGAATCCAGACCTGGGAGATATCTCTAGGTCAATATAAGTCAGAGATACCCAGGGTTTATTTGGCCTTTGAAAGACATATTTGCCATAAAATGGGTTAGGGTGAGAAGCCAAGATCTTCATCTCTTCTCAAAGGAACAAAGTTTTTGTTTTGTTTGTTGGTTTTGGGGGTTTTTTTTGCCCCTCTCCTTTCAGGAGTGAAGGGGGATCCATTGTTAATCCTCTGTTCTCTGTTCCTCACCCATGGAGTATCCGTCCAACTCCTATCTGAAGATTCTCCATTGATGGTCATTGCATGGTCAAGGAGAAAGTCATGTAGCACTTAGTATTTGCTGTGAGGTAATTAATAAGTCCTCAGTCTCTGATCCAGGATACCTCACGTGTGCATTCAGGGTAAAAATAGCAAAGGCAAACATTAACCTTAGGAAAACAACTTGCTGACATTTTCTGGTAACTTTCACCTATCTTGGTTTCCTCCTCACTTGATTCCTTCACAATGCGTCGTGCTTGAGACATATGAGAAAGCAAGTGTGTATTGTAGGCAGAATGCTACCAGGAAGTGTTTGTTCAGTGAATAAGGATAGCAGGAAATGAGACACTGTTAACCACGTTGGGATGTGGCAGGACGCTCTCCAAAGAGTGTTGAGATTGGAACTTGAACTTTGTAAGTAGGCATAATGGTAGGTGACCTCAGATAATAGGAAAACTAAAAACTCCGTATATAGAGAGAAAAATGCAAGCCTTTAAGTGGAAACCCATCTGTTCCTTATGTTAGTTATGTATGAAATCAGGAATTTAAATATTTTACATGCACTTAAAATTTTATTTAGTCTTTTGATATGCTATTAATTTTTGTCTTGCATAGGACATTAATGGTCAACAGGGTTTTGCTGTGTTCTCTTCTGCTTTAGCTTTCTTTGGTATCACTGCTGTCAAAAAAGGGCAAAGTGTGTATCAGGCAGAGAGATCAGCCTGTGTGAGGAGTTTGAGGAAAAGCAGGGTAGCAGGGCCATGGTCAGAAAGGGGAAGAAGAAAGTAGCTGCTGCTTGGGGAGGTGAGCCAGAGCCGTATCCCATGTAGCAGGCAGGGCATGTTAGGGCTTATGTAGAAGGAACAAGAAGGAAGCTACCCAGTGCTTTTTTAAAAAACTTTTGATTTGAGGGGCGCCTTGGTGGCTCAGAGTCAAGCAACTCGCGTTGGGCCATGCTAATTTTCTATCATTGCTGTAACAAGTTACCACAAATGTAGTGGCTTAGCACAATACAAATTTATTTCTCGTGGTTCTGTAGGTTACGAATCTGGTACAAGTCTCACCGGACCACCATCAAGGCATTAGCAGACTGAGTTTCTTTCTGGAGGCTCTGGGAGGGATTCCTACCTCACTCACTTGAGTTGTTCATAGAATTCAGTTCCTTGATGTTGTAGGACGTCCCTGTTTCCTTGCTGACAACCATTTCCAGATTCTAGAGGGCACTGCATGTAATGCCTTGTGGCCCCCTTCTTCCATCATCAAGGCCAGCTAGGATGGGTCAAGAACTGTTCTTGCTCTCTCTCTCTCTCTCTCTCTCTCTCTCACTCTTGCTTTCTCCCTCCCCACCCCACCCCCCAACAACTGGAAGTTTCTCCACTTTTAAGGACTTGTGATGATGTTAAGCCCACCTAGATAATCCAGGACGATCTAACTTTATCAACATCTGGAGCCTTAATCAAATCTGAAAAATCTGTTAGCCATGGAAGATAACATATTTCCAGGTTCCAGGATTAGGGCATAGACATCTTCCAGCAGGGGTATTATTCTGCCTGAAATACAGGGCAGTCATTCCACCACTTGGGACCCTAACACCTTGCATATCTCCACATAGTCCATCTAGGCAAGACTGACTTGAGTCCTGGAAGACTTCCTAGTTTCCTCCTGGATTGAGGAGAGATGCGCATCCTCGGAAGAAGCTTCCATGAAGCTGTTTCTCATCCCTCTCTCTGGTTTTAGTTGAACACTGGGCTTTCTGCTCCCTCATTCCTTACAACCCAGCTGCAGGCCTCTGAGTAAGTCTGCGTAACTACCCGGCTGCAGCTTACGGTTAGCTCTTCAGTGACCCGCCACCCATGCCACCTGTTCCTCGGCCCCTGCAGCTGGTGTCATCTTGTGGGATGAGGGGCACGGGGAGCTGACACCTGGTGATCTTGTCTGCAGTGTGGACACAAGAAACTGCCTGGATCCTTTGGGCTTGTTGTCTCCTAACTGGCCACATCCACGGCAGCTCGGGGCTGGGGTCGGCTCAACACCTGCAATATTGATTCTCCCTCTGCAGCCACTGTGCTGCTGCTTAAGTCCTGCTCAAGCACGTGACATCCAATAGTGTCCTATGTATTTGTCCCGCCCCCTTTATCTCATTTCATCGGAAATAATTCCATTACCATTATATCCATTATTTCCATAATTCCATTACCAACCCCCAAGAACGTTGACGCTTTTAGAGGATAGTTCTTCCATTTGAGTCTATTTAATGTTTCCTCCTGAGTAGAATCAGGTTGGGCGTTGGGGCTGGAGTACTGAATAACTGATGTACACGTCACCTCAGGACACACATGACGATCACATGACCATTATCAGGGATGCCAGCTTCATCACTGGGTTAAACTCGTACCCACTAGGTTTCTGCACCACGTTGTTACAATTGTTCTTTCGCAATAAACACTTTTATGTAGCAATATCTTGATTCCGTACAAATATCCTGCTCCTCACAAACTGTCCTTCTATGGGTTTTAGCACCTGTTGAAAATTCTTGCCTGAATTAGAAGTATGATGGCTGCAAAGCTACAGTTTTCTAACTTCATCCTTCAATACATATTTGTTATTTGGCATTCTGCCTTTTAGGAAGAGCTGTTCCTTCCTAAGTAGTTATTTAGTTGGTAACTTAGTTATTAGTTATGTTTGGTTATGGTGAAAATCATGAAATGCTTGTTTGAGGCCATTGCTGTTTTCTTCTGCTTTGTGATTGGGTTCCATGGAAAAGTTTTCGACAGCTGTAGTGTTTGAATGTTCATTTTCTCGTCTTACAGTAACTCTGGATGGGTGTGTGATCTGCTTTTCCCATCCCAGTTCATCTTCTGGACAGAATTCCTTGTTCAAAAGTGCCCTCTTCAATTAGAGTAGAGTGCACCTTCATTCCTGGATAACACGGTTAGTGGTAGGGGCAAGCTGCTTTGTCTTGAGGGTCTTTATCAAGTTCTATAATACCCTTCATTTCCTCTTTGAATATCACTCTTTCCTTCCATGGCATGTTTATGTAAGATGCCCCCCACTTTCTATTTACCTTCCCTAGAAACATTGCTTTCTTTTATTTTAATTTTTTTTAATGTTTATTTATTTTTGAGGGAAAGGGAGAGAGAGAGGGAGGCACAGAACCTAAAGCAGGCACCAGGCTCTGAGCTGTCAGCACAGAGCCAGACGCAGGGCTCGAACTCATGAAACATGAGATCATGACCTGAGCCGAAGTCGGACACTCAACCGACTGAGCCACCCAGGTTCCCCTAGAAACATTGCTTTCTAAAGCAGCCGCTCAGGTCCACACATTTCTGAGATCCTTCCCTGTAACCAGAGCTACGCCTAGTATCCCACCACACAGGGTCGGCTTTTTCTGGGGGTGATTTTGACTGTGGTTCGTCTGCAAACTCAGGCTGCTATTTGTAGTCACTCAATTCATCCTCCCGTGGGTTCCATGCACGTGCACACCTGTGCAGGCCAGCACTGACATCAGTGGCTCAAGTGACAGTTCTTTTGTTATTTGTACAGTGGAATTTCGTGTGCTTCTTGTTAATGTGCACGGTTTTTATGAAAACATGCAAAGAAATTTGGATACAGATGGCCGATTAACTTAGCAGCAACTGAAAATTCACATAAGAACCTATGTAGAGGGTTGACATGAATCAATTTGCATTTTGAAAAGACCCTTACTTGGGGCGCCTGGATGGCTCAGTCAGTTAAGATTCCGGCCCTCGATTTCAGCTCAGGTCATGATTTCATGGTTTTGTAAGTTCGGGTCCTACATCGAGCTCTGTGCTGACAGTGTGGGGGCTGTTTGGGATTCTCTCTCTCCCTCTGTCTCTGTCCCTCCCCGTCTCAGACTGCCTCTGTCTCTCTCAAAATAAATAAATTTTAGGGGCGCCTGGGTGGCGCAGTCGGTTAAGCGTCCGACTTCAGCCAGGTCATGATCTCGCGGTCCGTGAGTTTGAGCCCCACGTCAGGCTCTGGGCTGATGGCTCAGAGCCTGGAGCCTGTTTCCGATTCTGTGTCTCCCTCTGTCTCTGCCCCTCCCCCGTTCATGCTCTGTCTCTCTCTGTCCCAAAAAATAAATAAACGTTGAAAAAAAAAATTTTTTTAAATAAATAAATTTTAAAACTTAAAAAAAAAAAGCAAGACAAATCCTTACTTTGAAGGGAGTAGAGTAGAGGTGTCAAGACTGGATTCAGGAAGTGGTTTCGGAGATGATTATAGTAGTCCACATAAAAGATTGTTGTGTTTGGATCAGAGGTTCTGGCAATGAAGATGGAGAAATATATATATATATATATATATATATATATATATATATACACACACACACACACACACACACACACACACACATACATATATATGTGTATATATATAATCAAGAAATGTTTAGAAGTTTTCATTGAAAAGCCTTAATGATTGATGAGACGTGAGACACCCAGAATCGTAGCATTAGCCCCAAATGTGCTCTTACCTCAAAGCTTTGACATGTATCCTCCCACTGCACGAGACGTATATTACTGTGTGCAGAATGCTCCCCACCCCACACACAAAGATGTCCACATCCTAGTCCCTGGAACCTGTGAACACCTAACCTGACAAAAGTTCTTTGCAGATGTGATTACATTAAGGATTTTCAGATGGGGGAGGTACGGTTTACTATGGATTATTCGGGTGGACCCAATATATTAACAAGGGTCCTTGTAAGAGCGAGAAGACAAACCAAGGAATGTGGCCCATGTCTAACAGTGGAAACGGCAAGGAATAAATTCTCTCTCACCCTCTAGAAGGGAAGCAGGTCTGCCCACACAGTGATTTTAGCCCCCATAAGAGCCTTTTTGGACTCTGACCTCCAGACCCACTGCTAAATTTTTGGTAATTTGTATAGCAGTGATAACACAGTTATACGCCATGTTTCCCACAAGCCACTCTTTCACTTTCTCCAGAGCTCTGCTTAAATCTCACCTCATTCAAGAAACCTTTCGTGGCCATCCTATCTACAATAATCCTCTCACTCTCCGTCCCTCTAAGTCTGCTTTATTTTTCTTAAGAGCTGTTTTGTTAATTGACCTACTAGGCATCTGTGTTCTTTGTAATTTTTTTGCTGATGAGAGCAGACTCGCTTTTGATCACCACTGCGTTCCAGAGTCCTGAAACAGTGCCTGGCTCATGGTGGTAAATGCTTCCTGAATAAATGTAGAAAATGAATGAACTGTTGAATGGTAATGCCATTTTCTGATGTACATAACACTGGGTAAGGAGAGGATTTGGAGGGAAATAGGTTTTGTTTGGGGATATGATGAGTCAGATGCTTGGAAACACTGTGTTGAACTCAGAGGTCAGTTAGTCCTGGACATGTAAATATGGCAGCCTTAATCGAGTGGTTGGTAACCAGAATCATGGATGTAGATGAGCTCTTCTAGAAACAGCATGGAGCCCCTTACTCCCTTACCTGGAGACAGGTTTCTCCACTTGCACTTCAACATTTCCGATGAGAAAGGATTCATTTTTTCCCATCATCTGCAAATATATGTTTCACCTAAACAATTTTATCTTAATTAATGGAACCACCTACCAGTCATCCAAAGAGAAACGTTGACTCTGCTCCCTTTCCTCCTTCCCTGTTGAGTTACCAAGATGGGAGCAAGATAAGGACAATAGTCCTTACAAAAGGGAGCCAGGGGAGCCTAAGTCAATTACTCAAATTCTGTTGATTACATTTCGTATAAGCCTCAGAAGTCCATCCATCAGTTCTGTTCCTCCTGCCCATGACCTAGTTTACATCTCTTGTATTGCTTGGCTTATCATAGTAATCTTCTAACACATCTCCTAGCTCCAACCCTCTTTGACAATTTATCTTCCTATCATGAAACTAAAACTTAAATCTGCCATTTCCTGGCAGGGCACCTGGGTGGCTCAGTCTGTTAAGTGTCCGACTTTGGCTCAGGTCATGATCTTATGGAGGATCCTTTGGATCCTCTGTCTCCTCTCTCTCTCTGCCCCTCCCCCATGTGCACATGCACAATCTCTCTCTCTCAAAAATAAACATTTATAAATAAATAATTAATTAATTAAATCTTTCATTTCCTGGCAATAAAAGAACTCCCTAATATACTATACAAGATCTGTTACAATTGACTTCTAACATCCCTTGCCCTACTTATATTAAATCTCATATTTCTACCCTCTCCAGATACCCCCCCCCAAAAAATCCTGCTTTAACCCCTACGCTTTGAACACGGCATGCCTTCTTTATGTTCCTGTGCTTTTGCAAATATTGTTACTTCCCCATCTACCCAGGCTCAACCTGTCCTTCAAAATCCACCCTAAACTTCAACTCTTGCATGAAACCTTCTTTCTGCCTTTTTGACCAATATTGATTCCTCCTTCCCCTATCATCTCACACTGCTCTGTAGATTTTCATAGTAGAGCTTTTCATACTCTTCTGAAACAATTTGCCCACATTTATGTTTATGGTATTGTCAGCACTGCAAACTGTAGTTTTTATTCCATTTGTCTCGTACTCTCGTGTGCCTGGCACAGTGCCTGGCCTTTATTAGGTTCAGAACTAAAATGTTATGAACAGCTAAAGTCAAGCTCACTAAATTACAGCTTTGGAAAGAATACAGGAGGGAGGTCTAAAGATGTTTCCTAAAGAGTTTCTGATGCCAATTTGTATATGTTACTTTTTTATTATCTCCCTTTTTATTGCCAAGAGATGCCATACTGTGCCATATTGGTTAAAAATCCTTTGCAATAATCAAAGAGTGAGATATGGGAGCTAGATATTTCAGAATAGAGAAGTTATAGATGAAGGCAACGCCCAGTCAGCGGCCAGGGGCACAGGAGACAGAGTGGAGAAAATCTAAAAAGTGTTAAGTTTGGGGTCACAGATTGGACACGACTGTGCCCCGTCTCACATTCTCTCATTACGCCACGTGTTCCAGCCCTCAGTGACGCTGCCATTCTTAAGACGGGTGATGGGCAGCACATTGTCTCTGCTGGGGTCCACTCTGCCTCTGCTCCAGAGTCGGAGACCTGCCGCAGGGGGAACCTGTGTGAGAGGCTCAAGGAGGGTTAGTGAGTCCAAATCCATGGGGAGTGACAGTGCATAACTGGCTCTGTGTCCTGTTCCTCAAGTGAAAACTCCGGAGGTCCATCGTCCAGAGCTCCTTAGAAGGTCTAGCCTCAGTTGCCCACAGTTGGTAACACAGCAGAACGTACCCTGCCTTGGCTTTCCCTGTATCTCCGGCTCGCTTCCCAGGCCCCCACTCCAGTTCTCTGAAAGCACTTCCCCAAAATTAACTACTTGCCTTCAAGCCCTTGACTTAGTTTTTGCTTTCTGATAGAAACCCTGAATGAGCAAACTCGTATCAAAACTGTCCCTGGAAAGCGTATCCTCAAGAAGGAATTCTGCAACTGACCAGTCATAACTCGGACACTGACAACCCTGGCACTGAGTACTAAGTATTAAGTACTAAGTATTAAGCCAGCTAAGTACTAAGATTCTTAGAGGTGGTGAATGGGGTTGAGGTACAAGTGGAAGGTGAATGTGATAGTTGTGGCAATGAGCAATATGGCGGCCAGAGTAATTTTAAGAGAGTGAAGTTGGCTGCTTTTGTTAACTACTTCAAAAGTCTTGAAAAAGAAATTGGCAGGCTCAGAACTGGTCTGCTTAAACACAAAGCGTGCTGTGAAAGTCAGAAAACATCTATAGCAGTGTGAAAAGAAACCTATATGGCATGGACTCAATGAGATAAACAGTGCTGAAAATCATGCCCGGGACATAATTGTGAGGGTAACCGAGCTGCAAAGCAGACTGCATGCATAAGTTCAACAGCTGATAAGAAAGTAGCAGGTCCCTGATATGAGGCTTTTGGGTAGATAAAATTAAGATTCTTGAACTGCTGGGATTTTCTGAACACCATTTAGGCTAGGTAGAAATAACCATCTCCCCACTGTTGGCAGAGAGAGTGTCCCTTGTCTGTACACCCTGAAAATACCTTACCTGAATCAGGTGTCTTGCTATATGATGCTTGTCCTTCTCTAGAGCAACCCATGTGGAGCCCCATGGCCTCCAGGCTAATCATTGTGCTTGGAACATAGCATAACCTCAATAGGGAAATACAGTGCTTGCTCCAAGAGAAAATAGACATTTCCCTCAATTATGAGACCTGGCCAGATATGCACTGGTAGCAAACAGGAATAGAGTGGCTGTGGCTTTTGAGGTATTCAGAAGGACTGAAATTTGGATCAGCAATAATGTACTGACATAGGAAGACTCTCCCATGATTCAGAGTTGGATGTATTGGCAAGAACGCTCCGTGCCAGCCTAAACATGTTTGGTTTTCTTCCTTGACGTTAGGACATAACATTGGCCAAAACAAATTTTCTTGAAATGCCAAAATTGTCCTAGCAGAGTATCAAGGGACACCTCAGAGGCATGGGAATGCTAGCGTGGATTTATTACATGTGATTGGAGAAACTGCCATCTGATCATTTTTTTCCAGGAGGGCCCAGAGAACAAGCCCTTGACTAACACAGTAAAGAATGCACAAGAACAGATGGCTCGTCCACCTTAATGATTTGATGATGGCTGTCCTAGAGCTAAAGTTGCTAGTATCCAGTGGGAACGCTAGGATTCTGAAATGGCAGAGACCAGGTAGAAGCCCTCAGCTGACTGAGGTACGATGCATGCAGTGCTGTAATGGGCAGCAAGACTTAAGTGGCAACCAGGGTACTTTAAGCCACAAAGGTCTGTGACCAAGGGCAGTATTCCAGGGATCAAAATGATGGGAAACCAACCATGTGCCTTATTTAAGAAACAATTGAGAATTGTTTAGCAGAGTGTTATTGTTGTCTCCCATACTGGAAAGTTGCGAACTCTCATTCCGTTTCCAAATCTGATCACATTCACAGACCCAGAGTCCGTAATTGATGAGGAGGCAAAGCTCCTTTAAGGAAAAAACCCTGAAATGTTTCTACAAGTATACAAAATCAATAGTGCCCCAATCATTTCCCCCAGAGGGACCTTTAGCCATCTCCCACAGTAACTGTGCACCTGGAGAAGGAGAATACCCAAACATTTTGAGGGTTATTGAATATACCATCTGCTCCGATACCAATCCCTAGGAATTCAAGAGGCCATCATATTGCCTGTTAGAGGAAGCGCTAATGGAGTCCAGAGGATAAATGAAATCCTGACCCAACAACAGTGGGTCAGTGGATTTAGAGACCTGTCGTGTGGTCCTGTCCCCAGTCTCCCAACGTATACCTGGAATGGATATACTTAGGATCTGGCCCAACCCAGACCTGTACAGGAACAGCCATTAAGGGAAAAAGGACTGCAAGTCCCTGATGTGTGCCGTATCTCCCTTATTCAATCTGCTGTGTTAGTTGAAGTAGTTAGAAAAAATTTACTTCACAGAAATATGTAATTGGAAAAGGCAGATGTTTCATATCCTTTTCAGAAAATTGTCATTCTTTAATACTACACCAAAATTCAACAAGTAGTGGCTTTATAAATGTTAGTTGCAATGTGGAATCTGAAACCTTATCAGTGAACCTTTCATACTTAGCTACTTAATAATCCATGTGTCTGCCTTACATTTTAAATACATCTTTTTAGCCATGCTTGACTTTAAAGTGTCTTCTAACTACTAACCCATTTCATTAGACAATAGCAAAAAAAAGACAAAAAACAAAAAAAAACAACAAAAAAACCACATTCACTCACCTCACCATCAATCTCCTGACAAAGATCTTTACTTCGTGTACACCTCCCATTTCATCCCACACGACATTGAAAATACTCCATAAATTATAACCCAAATAACATCTTATGGAAAATAACTATATTTTCAAAACTTAGCGAACAGGATGATAGTTTTACCAGATCAGAAACGAATACTTTCATCAGAACAGTCTTAGGTCCTGAAGCTATTTCATCAAGACATCCTTAACGTTTTTTCCCCTCCCCCTTTCCCCTTTCCCCTTTCCCCTGAGTGTGTGGTGGTCAAGAATACAAGGACAGGTTGATGCTTAACTGATTTGTGCCAAGGCACCAGCACCACTGCCAGCCATTGATTTTGGCATCACCGTCGCAAATACCAACAGAATGAATAGGAAAAATAATACCTTATATTAGTACGCAAATAATTGGGAACAGTAGACCCCTAAAAGAGTCCCAGAGAGCCCCAGGAATCTGCAAACCACACTTTTGAGAACCTCTGTCTTAAAGCCATTGAAGGCCGAGGCACCATGTAGAAACAGACTTGGTGAGACCCCAAATGTGATCTTTATGAAGATCAGAATAGCGAGAGTGACAGAATAATGATCAGAAATTGCAACATCACTTTTCAAGAATCCCCAGCATGCAAGCAAAGGAGAGTCAGTCCCTGGCGTTTCTTTCCACAGTGATAGAAACAGCCCCAGGTCCTAGCAGACCAAGAAGGCAAAGGTGCCTTTGAGAGGAAACTGGTCACAGCTCTCCCCACAAGTAATCATCAGCGCATATAAGCAGGGCCCTGGGAAATTGACATGTAACTTTTCCCAAAGCCCTTAGAGCAATGAACAATTGTGGAAATAGACATTGAAGAGCAGCTGAAATGTCACAAAGTTCCCAAAGGTTGATATGCAAAATGAGATCTATACATGAGTCTAGTAATGGCTCTTTCTTCCCCTCACATTCTTGTAATTTCTTTGGCAAGGAAATCTGTCACCGGACTTTGTAAAATGCCTCCACGGTCCCCAGCACAGCCCTGGCCCTGTAAAAAGCCTTAGATAAATACCTGATTCACTGACTTATTGACGTAATAAGAAGCTGAGTTAATGTGTGTGTGTGTGGGGGGGGGGGGGGGGTGATGGAGGGGAACATAATTGTGCAAATATGCCCCAGGCAGAGATATTTCATGCAGATTCCCACATAACAAAGATATGCACTTATGATAAAATTCTCTTAACTCCATTTCCTTAATTTTTTAATTTGCAGATACAATATTATTTTTTAATGTATTTTCATAGACATTCCATAGTTTGTCCTGTTCTGTAAACCATGCTCTGACTGCACACTCTCAGTTCAGCCTCACTCTGTGCCTTGCAACCAACTGACGTCCCAAAATAGTGCAGATGGGGGCGGAGCCACTCAAAACCCGGCACCAGATGCAACTCAGACAGTTCTTCATCTAAGCCCCTCGCCTCCGCAGAACACGGTGATCCATTACGATGACCCAGAGAAACCAAACAATTTATTAAATTTTAGCGTCTGTACAAACCATTTGGAAGAAGATCAACATTTCATCATACATACATATATGTACACATACGTACATACATATACATACATAACAAATGTGTTTTGTGTAATTTTATATGTGCTTCTATTTAATATCCTCTGATAGTTCTCCTTCGTTTTATTTTCAGAAAATCGAAGTCCCATTTGCCAGCCTTCATCATTTGCAAAACAAGCTCTTTGAGGCAGAGTTTCAGGAGGGATAGAAATGCCCTCAGCCTTCTGAAATTGCATCTGCTCAGCTCCTCATAGATGAGCGAAAGCTCTTTAGCAGAAGCAAATATTTTACGTACAAAAAATATTTTGCTTAAAAGAAAGAGAGTCGAGACGGTAATTTTCATTCTCTTTGTACAAAAGTATAAAGGGATTCCCCGGTTTTGTGAGTGGGAACTGCAAAAGACTGAGCGCTCAGGGCAGTGGGCGCCCTAACAGGGTGGGGGGGGGGGGGAGGACGAGATACCCCAAGGGAGCAAAGGAGCTTTAAAGAAAGGCAAGATCAGAGCACCTCAACACCAACTGCCTAGGTTTCACAATCTTGTCAGGCCAATTCAGAAAATGTAAGCTCTTTGAAATAGCACTGTACAAGACAGCCTGATTTAAATAATTTTCCTCAAGCATGTTTCCCCTTTAATTGCTTTTTACACAGAGCTGTCCTAATAACATAGTTACTTGGTTTTTTCCTTGTTCACTGTTTTCAGGGGGGAAAAAACATGTTTTCATTATTGACGCTTGATATTTTTGTTGTTGTTTCTATATGTACACTAAGTATTTAGATTTTGGCCACTTCTCTACGGCAAGTTCTGTAAATGAACTGAAAAATTGTAATTCCCTGGTAAAGCTACCAGAAAATCCCCCCTTTGGTTCTTTGTATTGAGACACCAAGGCCACTCCCCGCCCCTCCTCCCTTTTCCCAAAGAACCTCAGCCCCTATCCTTATAAGGAACTGCTGCTGAGGGCGAGGAGCCTCTAAGAAGAAAGCAAGGCCATAAAACCCCTAGGGGATCTCTGGTCTTTCTACTGGAACAAACCTCTCTGCATGTACACATCAAATGCACCCAAGGAGCTTGGTTATAAACTCTCGGCCCAACTCTGTTCCCAGAGATTTTATTATTCTCCCTTTCCTCCCCTCCTCCCTTCTAACGCTTCCTCTCTCTCTCTTCACTTCTCTCCCTCTCTCTCTCCACATCAGTCTCTGTCAGACAGCCTGTGTCTCTGTCTCTCTTCTGCAAACTCTCTGCTTATTCAGTTGGAGATTGGCAATCCGTGAGGTCTGGAATTGGCTTCTTCTGTCTTAACAAAACGTCTGGAGTTTAGAGCACAGCTCCAAAAGGGCATAATAACAGAAAAAGAGGCAGGCGCGGGCAAGCCCAACCTTGTTCTGGGTGTGTTCTTTATGTTCTTTTTCATTTTTCTTTCCGTGGCATGAACTCAGAAATGGAATGCATATCCAATAGAGAGAGAAATGGAATCTGTATTTGCCTTACAGTTGGGTTTTAATGGCCCACCGAAATATAAAATTGATCAAGAGATCACAAAGTCCACCTTTCCGGCAGGACTCCCGGGTGCTCCCTCTATCCTCCAGATGGCTCCTCCACCTGGAGCCTCTGTCTTGGCTGCACACAGTGGAGCGCCATGACACCTGTGACCTGCCGTTCACAAACCAGTGAGTGACTTATTCCATCCTTCTGTAATAGCATTCTGACATTTTGAAGAGGTTCGCCATCTTACAAATCCTTGTAGAATTATTCCAGCTTGAGGAATAATTCTGGTGGCCATATGCCCAAGTGATTTATTCTCCGTTTCGTCTTAAACGTCCTCACAATCATTTTCCTTCTTTAAGTTTCTCTTCCCTTGCTTTCATATTTTTGCTCTTAACTCTTCCTTATCCTCAATTCCATCTAGAAGAACAGTTTAAGGTTTCCATGCCATTGCTTTTTATCATTGTGCTTAAAATTTTTACTGCTTCTATACTAATGTTTTTAGGATTTCATCTTAGCCTTTATTTCAAATTGAATCTAGTTTAACTGAAGTTTTAAATCTTAGCCTTAACGTTTAACTTTCATATTAGAGCTCAATTCTCGTATGTTTATGGGGACAGAAGAGTCACTAACATACCCCCATCTGTTTAACTTTTTCTTCTCAGCATTTTACATTTCTTACAAATTTTTAAATTTATTTTCCCAATTAGGCCTCTCCTCTTTATTCTTGTCTATTTCCTTTCATAACATTTGGTGAGAACCTTGGTCTGCTTCTGTGTCAGTTGCATAATGTGTCTAAATTATCAAAAAATCGAGGAGGGTGCAGAATTATTTCTAGAGCTGTCCTTATACTTCTCTGGCTTTTCCAGCCAGATCTCCTAGACCGCACACTTCTAATGACGAACGTTCAAAAACAAACTTGAGACACTCAGTTTAACCTGTAGGTTAATCCTTAAAAGATTTAGTTCTTCCTAGGTGGGCTTTTCTTCATAACAGTCTCTCACCTTATGCAGAAAGAGGCACACTTTGACATTCATAGCCTCGGCATATATTATACACATGCACCATGAGCCTGAAGGTTTTGCCAATACACAGCTAAGGCAGGGCTCTCAATTCATTGCACCTGGCCTGAAACCCGAAGACACTGGGTGGTTATAAACCTACTGTGGTTACTTCTTATTAGTAAAATAGTATAGAACCAGAGAAAAATTCTAGTTATAGTTGAGTGGTCAATCAATTTTCTGGATTGTGCCAATTCCCTTCTCAGAAGGGTCACCTAAGAGTTCTCCCAGTGTTAGAATCCGTTGACCCCCTTCACTCATTCAAGGGGCTAAGGTGAAGATTCCAATGAGAATTTGATCCAGATTCTGAAAGATGGGTGTTTTGTTTATGTGAGGAATTATATTGGACAATCCCGGGATAAAAAACATATCAGACCCTAAAGAGAGAAACATTTTTGCTTTAGAACACATTTTTTTGCTTCTCTCTAGGAAAATTCTGTATTACAATGGGTAGAGAGAGGTTCTTCCTAAAGGATCACTGAATATTCTTCTGGGGAGAATATAATTTCAGAAAGACAACCTAATCTATGAAGTCCTAGATGAAAGTCAAATTACTCAAGATTTTCTTCACTTGATATCTCTCCCGCTGAATCCTACTCTGTCATCATTGTCTTATCATGGAGTTAACTTGGATTTCCATACAGTGACCAATGTCAGTGAACATCTTTCCATGGGCTATTTGGCCATTTGTGTATCTTCTTTGGTGAAGTGTCTGTTCAAATCTCTTGCACATTTTATTTGAGTTTTTTATATTCTTATTATTGAGGTATGAGTTTTTAATGTTCAACACAGATGTTTTGTGTATATATGTATACACAAATACACATATGTGTATATATGTATATATGTACATATGTGTATATGTACATATACACATATGTGTATATATGTATATAAATATACATATATATGTGTGTGTGTATATATATATATATATATATATATATATATATATTTGGAAAATATATTTTCCAATCTGTGGCTTTTCGTTTTCTTAGAAATCCAGAGAGGTTTATGTGTTTTGAGTAGGATCACACAGCAAACCAGCGTGATTCTAATTCCACCATTGTTTCCAATAAGCCATGATAAGGGCAGAGTTTTCCCTGCAGATGCTCCACTGAATATTTGAGAAACATACCATACATCAAGAGTTTATAGTGGAGGAGGGGCAGAAATCTGTAATTACTATGTTGACTCTTAAGGAGAAACCTCCTTGGCAATTTCCCACATGGAAAAAAGACTACAAGGCTCAAGTATTAATAGCAATCCCTTTGTTTTTTTTAAACTTTTTATAATGCAACAAATAAATATTTCAAACAAAATCCCTTACTGTGCTAAAGCATCGACCGTTATGTAAACAAATTAAGTTTAATAGAAGGAAAAAAGATAGTTTTGCAGAAATTTCAGTGGGCCAGTACTATAAAGTAGCAGTTTATGTGTGAGCACAGAATTTTGCTGAACTAACAGAACCACTCATTTAAGACCATAACAATGACCTGAGTGTTATTCTCATTTCCATAAGAACACACCTTCTAATAGAACATCCTTAATCCATAAAGACTATTGATAAATTTGTGCTGATCCATTTGTATTCTTCCATTTCATTCCCTTTGAAGTAACTTGCTAGGTAGATACAAAGGTTATATAAAGTGACCTATACATGGATTCAATCTACCTTTTTGGCCTAATGCTTCTAACCAACTTATTGGATTTATTTTCCTCTAAAAACAAAGTTTATTAAAATGTCTCCTAATGATCTGAAAGAACTTCTACTTATATTCACAGTTACTAATTTAAGTCAGTACCCAAATCACTGAAAAGTATCTTGTTTCCTAAACAATTAACTTTAAAGGAAATTGAAACTTATTATTTACCAAGAAACTGTTACATTACAGAGAGAGATTTTATGATACATGCAGAGTTTCTCCTCAACTGAGACAAATGCATATTCTTTCAATAATATAGAAGCAAGTAGTTTTCTGAGTTCTTGCAATGCTTTCTCATTTTATAAAATTATATTTAAAGGCCTACTTGAAAAACACACACACATACACACACACCTGGGCAAGATTTTCTAACCTAAGAACTGGTCATTTCTTTTTATCCATGGTTCCAGCTACCTAGACGCAAAGGATAGTCTATCCCAAGTTTTAAAAGGGCAAGTCGGTAGTTCCTTCTGCCAAAATTATAGACTCATTATTTTATTTTATTACATAATCTATCTAAAATTCATGCAACTGTTTTCCTTGTTAAATAACATGCTGGGCCTTCTCAGGCGTATGGATCATTAGAACTACACGAAGACTTTGGATGTGGGTATTTTTCAAATGACCCCAATTCTACATTTTGCTTAAATGTAAGTTTTTATATTTATCAAAATTATAGTCCTATGTTTTAAAGTTAAATTTTTCTGTACTGTTGTTATATAAAATAATAATTTCCCTGACCAATTCCCCTTTGCACCATTTCCTCCTCTCCTTAAGTAGCCACTTTAAATTCTTTCCAACCTGGAATTTGAAAATATTACTTTAGTATTATTTTTTTAATTTTATTTATTTATTTTTGAGAGAGAGAGAAAGAGAGAATCCCAAGCAGGCTCTGCACTGTCAGCATGAAGCCTGACATGGGGCTCAAATTCACAAACCATGATATCATGCCCTGAGCCAAAATCAAAAGGCAGACACTTAACTGACTGAGCCACCCAGGAACCCCCAAAATATTACTTTGATATTATTAAACAACATGTTTGCTAATTCTTGATTATTCACTTTTAGGTTTTTCAAAAGAATACCCATTACAGAGGATAAGAATGAAGCTTTATTTCCTCCCCTACCCCTCTATACTTGTCGGTTCCTCATCTCCTTATCCTCCTAATATAGTTCTATCATAACTTAAATCAGTATTCAACACTTACATTTATGAGACTATGTAAACACTATTCTCAGCTGAGTTGCACAGTAAACTATGATTACTCAAGTTTTCTGCATACCTCTTTGTTTTTCCTGGAGTTAGTGATTGCATAAGTGTCTAATTTTCTAGGTAATTATCATCAATTTAACCTTAAACTTTCAGCCAATCCTGCATTTCCCCTTGGTAAATAACAAATGCATAAGGTAGTCTATCAATTTCACCTTCTTTCAGAAATATCTTCTAGAGTCATCTGAGGTGTTTCCACATGGACCAATTGCTTGCTAAGCTTTCACTCCCTCCTAGAGATTCCCTTTTTCTCTCCTTTCTATGGGTTTATTCATTTTCTTTTTTATCCTATACTTTCCTCATTCCTGGGTTTTTTCCTAATTTGGTAAAGGATATTTTCCAGTATCTTCCAAGGTAGGATACACTAGTAGTAAATTTTAGAGAACTTACATATCTAAGAATATCTACTTTTTTTCACACTTAATTGATAATTTATCTGAGTATAGAATTATATTGGAAATCATTTCCCTTCACAATTTTGTTTTTTAGCTTCTAATGTCTAGTTGAGTATTATTTTTTTATTTATTTGCTTCCAGTATTCTGATATGTCTTAATAATTTGCCTCAATGAGGGCCAGATTTTGCCCATTTTTCTAGGCATTCATTGGGCCTGTTTGTTTAATAACTCATGTGTATCAGTTCAGGACAAATTCTTTAAATCATTGCCTGATAGTTCTTTCCCTTCATTTTCTGTTCTGTTTCTGAAATTGCTATTATTCATTTAATGTATCTGCTATGCTGGTCCTGTAACTTACTTATTTATCTCTCCTATTTTCAATTTCTTGGTTCTGTTTTGGGGAAATTAATTATCTTTTTTTCCCAACCCCTTCTATTGAGTTACTTTTTTCTGCTGTCATGTCATATTTTTTTAATTTTAAAAAGGTCTTTGTTTTCTGCATCACCATTTCTAACTGCATCTGTTCCTGTCTCATGGTTATAACACCTTCTTTAGCTCTTTGAGGATATTCATGATGGTATTTTTTAAAATCATCTCCTCTCTATATGTATTTTTAATCATTTTCTGTTTCCTCCAAGTTTCCTTTTCGCCTTGTTGATGTGTTTAATCTCTCTCTTTTTTATTTTTTTATTTAAATTTTTTTTGACATTTATTCATTTTTGAAAGAGAGAGACAGAGTGCGATTAGGGAAGGGGCAGAGAGAAAGGGAGACACAGAATTCGAAGCAGGCTCCAGGCTCCAAGCTGTCAGCACGGAGCCCAATGCAGGGCTCGAACTCACAGACCACAAGATCATGACCTGAGCCGAAGTCTGCCGCCCAACTGACTGAGCCACCCAGGCGCCCCAAATCTCTCTCTCTCTTTTTTAATGGAAGAGGTTTTCCTCAGCTATCTGGCAACTCTCAGTTGTCTGTTTTTATTTAAGAGTAAGAAAGTAAGAATTGACTCACTGAGTATATGGATTAAGACTCTGAAGCATGAATTTTATTATGGGGTGAGCAGACTGAATGAGTTCATTGAAGAATCAGTGATGTCTGTACTTTTCGAGCTTTCCTCTTGATTGATCAGATCTCCAGAGGAGACCCTTCCACTCTCCTGTTCTAAGGAAAAAAGACTGGCTGTTAAGCCACGTAAGGGAACAGGACTAGAAATTATCAGTATCACATATGCCTACCTTCACTTAATAGAACTATGTTCAGTATAGATTCTCCATTTCTCTTGTAACTGGTGTTCCTCATAGAGAAACACTCTATTTTACCCACTGGAGAAATCTTGAGTATTCTGCTGGGGTAAAGAAAGCTGTTTTATTTTTACACTCTTTAGAAGTTCTTTTACTGTGTTATACTTCGGCATGGTGCCATACATGTATGTTGAGAAATACTGTGTAAATTTCTAGCTCTACTTTAATTAATTACACAACTGGGTACAGTTTGGAATTTGGAAAAGGAATACAGGCCAGAAGAGGTTTCAAAGTTTGTTTTGTTTTGTTTTGTTTTGTTTTGTTTTGTTTTTTGCATGAAAGTATACTATGTGTCCAACACCCTTTGTGCAATCACAGATAGAAACAACCTAGCCAACCACAGATTAGCTGGTGTGAAGTTTTGTGCCGCCTCTAAAACTCAGGGTGGGCAGGAGATCTGAAGAAGCTGCCATCTTTTCCTACCCCACTCACAACACTCACCCACTTGAAGTATGCAGTTGGGATATACTGCCACCGGGTGGTGGATCTTGGTATCATTCCTAATGTCTCAACTATAAATTGGAAATTTTCAAGAAGATTCAAGGTTTATTCATTAATGTTTCTATGCATCTTATTTATGAAAAGAAATATTTTTATTTAAAAGTGTACATATTCAAATGTTTTCTAGGAAGGAATACAACTGACGCTGAGTGGGGGTTTTTTGATAAGTAATTTCTAAGGGAAACATCACATCCTTCTCACTAAACTTTGTTATCAAAACCTGCTTAATCTAACCGTGTTCCTTATGTGAATATCATATAGAATATTCCTTCTAACCCTTCTTGAATTCTAAATTTCAAAGCAATATCAGTTTTAAATATTTACCTATGGCTTTTTTTAGCCTCCAGTACTCTTGCCTCACAAGCCTGGAAGACTTTGAAATACATCTCCATTTCTCCTAGTATTTCATTTCTGCTGGCTATTGTACTCCTCTGATGTGCTAGTGATATCTGGATAAATCTTCCCACAGCTCATTAGAGCAAGAGAGACCATGCCAGCAACCAAAATCTAAATCAATCAAAAGGCATTGTGAGAATAAGTAATACTCAGCAATAAAAATGAGCAAATTGTTGCTACACACAACTTAGATGCATCTCAAAGACATAATGCTGAGTAAAAACAAAAAGCCACGCCTAGAGTTCATATACTGTATGATTCCATTATATAATATCCCCCAAATGGCGAAATTATAGAGATGAAAAACAATTCATGGTTGCCAAGGGTTAGGGAGGGCAGGAAGAAGGAGGCAGGTGGAAGTCTAAAGGGTAGCAAAAGAGAGATCTTTGTGCTGATGGAATAGTTTTATATCTTGGCTGCAGTGAATGGCTACACAAATCTATGTATGTGGTAAAATGATATAAAACTGTACACACACAGCATACCAATTTCAATTTCCTGCTTTTGCTACTGTACTATAACTGTGTAAGTTGGGACCATTGGGGGAAACTGGGTGAAGGGTACCAGAAACACTCTGTACGATCTTTCCAATCTCCTGTGAACATAAAATAATTTCAAAATATTTTTGTAAAATTTTTTGGGAGAGAATAAAGAAATCAGTTTATTTCAATAGTTAAAACTTAAATACCTGAAATGTAGACATTAGCAATTACTTTGAAATGTACCATCAGTTGTGGGTACCTTGTGCTCTATTGTGTCTAGCGATGAAGAGAGGTAATAAAACTCCCAGATTCCAGGTAGGAACAAATGTGTTTTATCTTACTACATCTTGTTCCCCATCCTGATTGGTGCAATTCACTTTTACAAGTTGAGAATCTATGTGCCATAATCTCTAATTGAATTCGGAACTTAGCTTCAATCGTAATTTCTAAATTTGTGCCTCTTTTTGTTTTCTTCCTGTTGAAATGGCAGGGTGTTTTTTTTAATGCTTTAAACTTGAATATCTGTATTCAATAATATGCACCTTAGAATTTTGCATTTTTTTTCTTTATTACTTGTCATATAGTTTTATTACTTCTTGAAAGATTGTTTTCTTTTATTGTTTTTGGCTGGAGACTGTTAAGAAGGTGGCAGCAATGCTCAGAATCACAACAACATTTTATGGAGAAGTTTAGAACCTTTATTCTATGAAGAAAAGTCATTCTGCAGTTTTAATGGTGACGCTATCAATCATTACAATTATGTTATTGTTTGAACCTGCGCCACTGGAAAACAATGCGTGATATTTCCCCAAATCAAATTGTAGTGATTAACAACTTGGTATTTACTGCATTATTATCGTATTCTGATAGCTTTGATTTAAACTTGAACCATATAAACCGTATATTTAATTGATAACAAAAGGCATTCCCCAGCCTAAAACTGACTACATTCTGTTTACAAATTGATCATTTTTAAACATACAATTTATTTTGTCATAGTAACACTGTTACTTACGGTTGTTTCACTGATTAATCCACAGTCAACTTTCAATCTAAAAGTGGATGTGTTATAACCAGAACTACCACGTACCTATATCCACTATCATTAGGGTCTCTTGTTGATGTTATTTCAACAACCAAACAAAGGCACACTTCTTTCAATAAGGTGTATTCAAACTCAAAGTGAAATGTCTCGTATTTTCTCATATTACGTTCTCTAGCTCTAAATTTCTCCAATCTTGCTCCCACTTTGTCCAATTCTGGCTTTCTGCTGACCTTCTAACTCCAGCGGGAGGTAACGTCTCCAGCAGAAAGCCCTGATTCCATGAAGACCACACTTCATGGCCAGAAGTTGGCTTGAATCTATTTGAGTCTCATTGTCCATGCCAGTCATCAAATCAGTGACTCTCAGCTTGTGCCGAGTGATATCTCTTTCAGTATCTTCTCTGTGATATTGTTATTGTTATCTCTTTGAGTACTTCCCCTTTAGAGGGAGCACAGCATCTGAGGGTGCGGGAGGGACGCTGCAGGAGGAAGGGGCTCTCCTGTGGTTTCCAGCGGCCGCTTGGGGTCTTTGTGTGGGTGTGAGGGCATCAGCCTAGCTCTACCAGAGGCAAACATATGGAGTGTGTCCTTGTTCATCCACCTTACAGACTCCGCATGATATGACCTTTCCTTAGAAACCTGAACCCTCTAAGAGGGCCACCACTGTACAAGCCTCCCACCCCCATTCCCTCTGCGGCCTCCATACCCTCGTGGGTGCTTCTCTTGTGCCCTGAGGGTTCCTGCTAAGCCTTTGGAACCCTGTGGCTCTATGATCCCGTCACTACTTGCTAATCACCTGTTCCCTGCCTGTCAGGCCCAGCCCCTTCAGACCAGCGCCTGCTGGACCCAAGCTGTGGACTTCTACTGTCTTGAGATGGAGGAGACAAGTAGAATGGGCAATGTGGAAGAAACAGTAAACCTGAAGAGCAGATTAATCTTAGAAGTAGAGTGATGTTCTGGTATGTGTGTACATGCATTAGTCCATTCTCTCTGCTCAAGAACAAGGAAATGGGTCTACCATGAAAAAGAAGACTCAAATAAGGAGATTGCACAGGTGGAGATGACAGAGCTCTATGGGGCGGCCAGTAGGCATCCAGATAGCTCACCTAGTAGGTGATGAAGAGGTTACTGTCTTAGGAGGTTACTGTCTTAGGAGGGGAGTTTGAGAGCCCTCAGAAAGCATCAGTGGCTGCTTGGTCTCTTGGGGGTATCCTTGGATTGGCTGGAACAGATATTTCTTTGTAAATTGTATTCTAATGTCTAGATTGCCATTTTGGGGGGAAGGAAGCTATGTTTGGTCAAACCTGTTGGTTTCATTTAGCATTATTTATACTTTATAATGTTGACTATATATCCTATCCTCTGGGAAATCCCAGTTCTTCTTTTCATCGCATCTCAGTTCAGTCCCAGAGAATTTGGTATTAAACAGAATGCCAATTAGATGCCATTGGTCAGTGATTTTAAAAAGTAAAGGCAGAAAGTTCTGAAATGCAAATTGTCTGAACAGGAAAGAACCTGTTTAAGAAATCATCTGCGCCCATCACTAAAGGTGTCCCATGCAGAAGTTGGATGACTGAGCTAGAAGATTATAGAAAGGGGGCAAACCACAGAGGTCAGCTCATGTGTCCTATGATTATAAAAGCTGGGGATTATGTGAACATTAAGAGAATCAAAATAAAGTTCACTGAGTTCTATTTAGCCTGTAATTCTAATTTAATGTTTGTGTGGCTCAGATGCAGTGCCATTCTTTACCTGAAAGGAAGCAGCCTACACCCTTCAATCAAAGTGTAATTCATGGGGGCACCTGCGTGGCTCAGTAGGTTAAACATCTGACTCTTGATTTTGGCTCAGATTATGATCTCATGGTTTTGTGAGTTCCAGCCCCTCATCGGGCTCTCTGCTGATAGTGCGGAGCCTGCTTGGGATTCTGTCTCCTTCTCTCTCTGCACCTCCTCCACTCACGCTATCCCTGTCTCTCTCAAAATAAATAAATAAACTTTAAAAAAAGTGTAATTCATGTGCACAGAGTTGACATTCAGAAAACATTAGGTGATTTGAGAAGGCTGTGCACCCCAAATTGTAAACCATAAAAGAATAACTACCCCAACATGTTGACATTACCCTATGAGTATTGTTCTATTTCCTGTCTAATGGGATGAAGGTTTAGGATGGGATATCAAAGCCTGAATTTAGCTCTGAGGAAAATACTACTGTGGTTTATAACCACCGGAAGAATTAAAAGGAAGGTGTTTTTTAAGAGGTTTAAAATAACAGTCAATGTGTGCAATAGACTACAAAAGTGAAAACAAACATTTTACTTCCAACATGTCTGTTAAATTTCATGCTTTATTTTTAATTAAAATAGTTTAAACACACCCTCTTGAGACAAACTGCTAGAAGTTAGACTTTCATAGATTAGTTTAGAGAATTAGATAGGAATCAGTCTTAAATCGTTTATACCTCCATTTATGTATTTGATCAATATATTATTCAGAGTTCACCGATAGCCCACCTTAGTGTTGAGAGAGCATGGCACCAGCATGTGCCTGGACCTTTAGATTGCTTCCAGAGAAGAAGTGATCACAGATATTGAAGTGAGTTTTTAATCAGCTGTCTTTTATAACACTTATCTTTCTGTTGCTATTGACCTCAAGCGTCCTGTTCTCCAAAATTCTTAGGCTGACATTTTGTCTCTTTATCTGTTCAAGTGTAGCAAGTTTGTATCCAATTCTACATGAAATTAAAATGTGTCACCAGTCTCGTAGAATCACCTTCTATTGCTTTTGCAAATGTGTCCATCTTCTGTCATGAATAGGCAAGCGCTGGTTCACCCCTGAATAGATGGTATTGATTCACTAAACCCTAAAGATTTTTGACCTTTTTAAAAAGTGATTCCCACTGCACAAGATATTTTACAAAGTGACAAGGACTTCTGTGCATTGAGATGAAATCAGTACCACTTAAAATGAGCATATTTTCTGGGGGATTCCCAAATCATATCATGTTAACTAAGGGACATTTTTGAATAATTTCAGTTGTACTTTTTCTGAAAAGGGAAATAGTGTAAAAAAAAATAAGACTTCATGATATAAATTGAATCTAAAACCAGCAAAGGGATTAATAACTTAAGTTGATATTGATACAAAGTAGCTGTGAAGCTGAATAATGCTTTTGGGTATAAAGGAAGGATTAAGTCAGAAAGTAATTAGGCAATGAATGCTCCCAATGACTATGTAGAATTAAGACTTGAATGTACTTGTGATTTAGATGAAAAGATCCAGGTTCTATTCCCATGACTGCCACCTAATAAAATATACTTGCCTCCAAGGGCACAGTTTCTTCACAAATGAAAGGAGGGAGCTGAATTAGATGATAGCTAAAATCTTCTCTAGATATGGCAATCTATCGTTTACCAGGTTTACATGTCTCAAATAATAACCTGTGGTATTAGCAGGTTGATTTACACAAAAATTCTACATTCATTCATTCAACAAATAGTTATGAAGCAAGTATTATGTAAAAAGCATTGATTGCAACATTTGAAATGTAAAGTTTGTAGAAAGAAGTTTGAGCTTGACCGATCTGTGCATCATCCCAATAGAGATATCATGAAGACTATCTAGAGACACGTAGAGTTTGGGAGATTGGAACTGAAGCTAGGGATTTGTGAGAAATCAGCATGTACTTCTCTTTTGTGACCAGAACACTTTAAAAGGTGTGAATAGTATACTGCACTATATGTTAACTAACTTGAATTAAAAAAAAAAAAGTGTGAATAGTTAGTCCGAGAGGTGAACACCAAAGGTCCATTTAGTAAGGTAGCACATAGATCCATGGTCTCCTTAGACCTATTGAATCTGGTAGCATAAGTACTGCCATTGACTCTTCATTCTCTGATACAAATGACCTTTCTTCTTCTCTCCTATATTCTCCATGACTGTCATCCTTATGTCTCTCATTTGAAATGTCTTGCAGTTATTAAAATGATTTCTCAAGAGTATACACATTTCAAAAATAATTTTAGTAGCCTAAAGGGATTAACTGACAACAGTGGAATGTCAGGCACCAGTGATAAGCTCTTGGTGGGATATTTCTATGAGGGGGGGTGGTATTACCAAGGTCTTAAAATTATATCATCTGGGTGAATAGAAACCTTGTCAATGTGAAATACATTCTTGAGTTTGCTTTTGCAAGCCTTGGTAAATCATTCTCTTCTTGAGATTAACCTGGTGCTCTCCTACTTATTTCTACTTTCAGTACAGACATACCCTGGCAAATTGTATATGTATTTACCAAATTGCTGAAGAACTTCCCCTTTTCAAGAGGTTTAATGTGCACGTATGACCAAAAAGTATTTTCATACTTGATGGTACCATGAGCAGATTTTTGTTCTTTTTATGCTCTTCGTATTCAAATCAATGTATCATAGAGTATAAGTTCTTTTCCTCTCTATATTTCACATATCAATTTATATCTCTGTCTCACTAAGCATTCAGTTAAAATATACTCAACAGAGTTTATCAGGTATGTGAGAGTAATAAATTCATTCATTCATTTATTAAACATGTATAAGTCGAGTTCCTAATACGTACTAGGTACGGCTTAACTTTTTAAGAATATAAAAGTGGATATATAAAGAGAACATAGTGTTCCAACCATCAAGTGGGAAAGACAAGTAAACTGAAAGAGTTCCATCATTGTTTATAATATAAAAATTATATAATGAAAAGCTAAATGAAACCTAAAGAGCTATAAGCAGGAAATGAATTAAATAATCATATATCCATGGAGTGTAAATCTGTGCCGTAAACCAAACTGATGATATATGTTTAATAACTTGGAAAATCTCCATGATATGCTGTTTTGGAGACATATGACATTACCTACAAGGGCATATGTAAACAACCAAATAGATTTAAAAAATGTTTTGTCAATTCATAAATATGTAAAAGGATATAGATATCACATATTTTAATAATAGACTAATGTTTTGAATTACAACATGATATGTTTTCCCTTCTCTATAACTGGAACTTTTTCTTTCCCATATGGCCTCCTCATTATTAAAACCAGGATATGAAGCTGATATGAGAAAAGAGGATGGCAGAAACCACTGGATGTCTTAAATCACAACACAAAGTTTTCGTTACATTCTTTTAATTTCAGAGAGAGAGACTAGTCTAGAAAGATAGACTTCAGGGAAATAAAATATTTTTCTAGGATCTACATGGCTGGGTTTTTATACACCAAGAATAAAAACTTAGGTAATTAACCAGATTCAATTGGTAAAAAAATAACTAACAATATGATATAAGGTTAAGTTTCTATTCCACAGGAAGAAAGAAAAAGAGGCTTTCAATCCCTGAATGTGGGATATGTCCTATATCAGGATCAAACCTTAAAAAGGGGGTAAAGCATAAGGTACAAATATCCAGATAAAGTGGAAACAACAAACCAAAACTTATGCAATACAGTAGGGAATTTTATATCAATAAATGCTTACATTAAAGAAAGCATTTAGACCACATAAACTCACACCCCAAAGGTACTAGAAAAAGAATAACTAAGCATAAAATTAATAGAAGGAAAAAAACAAAGATCAGAAGATCAGAACAGAAATAAATGAGGTAAGGACCAAAAAGGCAATAGGAAAGATCATTCGAATGAGAAGCTGTTTTGTTAGAAACAAACAACACAGACGAATCTTCAGCTACACCAGCCAAGGAAAAAAGAGAGAGGACTCAAAATTAGAAATGAAAGAGGAGACATTACAACTGATACTGCACAAATGTAAAGGATTTTAAGAGACTACTATGGAAATTTTTGCACCAACAAATTGGGCAACCTAAAATAAATGGACAAATTTCTAGAAACATCAACCAGCCAAGGCTCAGTCATGAAAAAATAGAAAATCTGAACAGACCATAAAGAGATTGAATCAGTAATCAAAAACCTCTTAAGACAGAAAAATCCATAACCAGACAGCTGTGCTGGTGAATTCTACCAAACATTAAAGAACTAATGCTGTTCCTTCTCAAAATCTTCCCAAAAATTGAAAAGGAAAGAACACTTCCAAACTCATTTTATGAGGCCAACCTTACCTTAATACCAAAACCAGACCAAGATACTACAAGATTATATTTATATTTATATTTATATTTATATTTATATTTATATTTATATTTATTCATACAGGTCAATATCCCTAGTAAAGACAGGTGTAAAAATCCTCAGCAAAATATGAACAAACTGAATTTAATAGTGCAATAAAAGAATCATATACCATGATCAAGTAGGATATATTTCAAGGATGCAAGTATGGTTCAATATCCACAAATCAATCATATGTTCACTCCAATAGTATGCAGAAAAAGCATTTGAGAAAATTCAACATCCATTTGTGATAAAAACTCAGCAAAGTGGTCATAGAGGGAATGTACCTCAATGTAGTAAAGTCCATATATGACAGACTTAGTAGTAAAAAATTGAAAGCTTTTCCTCTGAGATCAGGAACAAGACAAAGATGTCCAAACTGTACTGGAATTCTTAGCCAGAGTAATTAGACAAGAAAAAGAAATAGAAGGCATCCAAATTGGAAAGGAAGAAGGAAAATTCTATTTGTAGATGATCTGATCTATTATGTAGAAAACCCTAAAGACTCCACCAAAAAACTGTTGAAACTAACAGATTCAGTATAGTTGAAGAATACAAAATCAACAGGCAAAAATAAGTTACATTTCTATATACCCACAATGAACTATGTGAAAAATGAATAGAAACAACAATCCCACTTACAACAACATCAAAAAGAATAAAACACTCAGGAATAAATTTAACCAAGGAGGTGAAAGATCTTTACGTAGAAAATATAAAACATTGATGAAATAAAGAAGACACAATTAAGTGGAAAGATATTCCACATATATAGATCAGAAGAAGTAAAATTTTTAAATGTCCATACTACCTAAAGCTAACTATAGAGTCAATGGAATCTCTATCAAAATTTCAATGACATATTTCACAGAAATTTAAAAAAAAAAACAATTCTAAAAAATCATATGTAACCACAAAGTCCTTGAATAGCCAAAGCAATCTTGAGAAAGAACAAACCTGGAGGCATCACACTTCCTGATTTCAAATTGTGTTATAAAACTATTGCAAGTAAAACAGTATGGTATTGGCATAAAAACAGACATAAGCAAGGGGCACCTGGGTGGCTCAGTCGGCTGAGAGTCTGACTCTTGATTTCAGTTCAGGTCATGATCCCAGGGTCGTGGAATCGAGCCCATGTTGGGCTCTGCACTGAGCATGGAGCCTGCTTAGGATTCTTTCTCTCCCTCTGTCCCTCTCCCCTGCTATCTCTCTCACTCACACAAAAAAAGAACATAAGTGAAAACAGATATTGCCAAACAGACCAATGGAACAGAATCTAGAGCACACATATGTAGTCGACTAATACTTGACAAGGAAGCCAATAATACTCAATGGGGAAAGGATAGTTTCTTCCACAAATGGTGTTGAGAAAACACGATATCTACATGCAAAAGAAAGAACACGGACCCCTATCTCAACACTGATCAGAAAAATTAACTTGTAGTAGATCAAATACTTAAATGTAATACCTGAAACTATAAAACTTCAGAAGAAAATTTAGGGTAAAGCTCCTCAACTTTGGTCTTGGCCATGGTTTTTTGGATATAAAAACAAAAGCATAGGCATCAAAAGGAAAAATCAATAACTGGAACCACATCAAACTAAACAGCTTCTGTACGGCAATAGAAACAAAACAAAAAGGCAACCTACAGAATGGGGAAAATATTCACAAACCATATATCTGTTAAGGGATTAATATCCAAAATATATAAGAACTCATCATCTCAATAGCTGAAAAACAAATAAAAAACTAGCAAAGAACCTGAATAGATATTTTTCCAAAGAAGACAAATGGCCAGTGGCCAACAGGTACATGAAAAGGTGTTGAACATCACTGGTCATCAAAAAAATGGATATCACAACCCCAGTGAGATAATACCTCACACCTGTTAGAATGGCTATTATGAAAAAGACAAGAGAAGGCAAGTGCTGGCGAGGATATGGAGCCCTTGTGCATTGTTGGTGGGAATGCAAATTGGTATCACCACTGAGAAACACCGTACTGAGGTTTTTCAAAAAACTAAAAGTAGAACTACCATATGATCCAGAAATCCCACTTCTGGGTATATATCCACAGGAAATGAAATTACTGTCTCGGAGAGACGTCTGCATCCGTATTTATTGCCATGTTATTCACAACAGTCAAGACATCAACAATGAATAAATACAGAAAGTGTGATTATGTGTATAATATATAATATATGAAATATATAATATTATCAACCACATTATTCAGCCAAAAATAGGAAGGCAATCTTGCCACTTGTGACAACATGGATGAATCTTGAGGGCATTATGCTAAGCGAAACAAGTCAAAGAAAAGGCAAATACTGTATGATCTGCTTTACGTGTGGAATCTTAAAAAGCCAAACTCCTAGAAACAAGAGTAGATGGGTGTGAGGAGCCGAGGGTCAGGAGGAATGGGGGGTCAGGAGGAATGGGAGGTGTTGATCAAAGTTTGTAAACTTCCCGTTCTAAGATGAATAAGTTCTGGGGACCTAGTATACAGAATGATGACTATAGTTAACACTATATTGTATACGTGAAAGTTATTAAGAGAATAGATCCTAAAGATTCTCACCACTGAAAAAAAGATAATTTTGTGAGATAACGTATTAACTAATTTTATTGCGGTGATCATTTTGCAGTATATTCATCTATCCAATCATCTTAAACTTACACCATGTTATATGTCAATCATATCTCGATAAAGCTGGAAAGGTACAAGACCGCCCCCATTGATTTTCACTGCAGTAAAACTTCCAGTATCTTCTGATACTTACTAACTGCCATGTAGCCATTCTCAAAATTATGTAAAATAATCTCTTCTAACATTAGATATAAAATGATGTTAGATGTTTCGGGGCGCAGTCGGGTGGCGCAGTCGGTTAAGCGTCCGACTTCAGCCAGGTCACGATCTCGCGGTCCGTGAGTTCGAGCCCCGCGTCAGGCTCTGGGCTGATGGCTCAGAGCCTGGAGCCTGTTTCCGATTCTGTGTCTCCCTCTCTCTCTGTCCCTCCCCCGTTCATGCTCTGTCTTTCTCTGTCCCAAAAATAAAAATAAAAACGGAAAAAAAATTAAAAAAAATAAAATAAAATGATGTTAGATGTTTTAATTTGGCCAAAGAAATTAGAAAACATATTTTGATTTGTGTGAAGTTTTCTTTGAAGACTTTGACCTGAAGAATATTTTTTTTGACTGGAAAAATATTGCATGAAGTAATAAGAACAAGAAACTGGCTTCATGAATGGAAAGTAATCATTCAAGAGTCATAATCAAAGAAAAAAAGCTAATTTATTAAAATGCCAGAGGCAATTTTCTCTAAAACTATAGCCATAAATAGAAACACATATGTCTAAAAATAAAAGAAGATAATTAATTACATTATGAAAAAAAGTTTCTGTTTTTAAAACGTGTGACATATTTCTCATTTTAGTGATTTCTAGTTTGTTTTGCTACATAAACATGTGTCTACATGAATATGTTTTGTTTCTTGAGTTTATGTCAATTTATAGTTTTACATCCTCCTTTCTGTTCTTCTTCTTGTGTATATTACACAGTAGAATTCTGCATATATGAATTTCTCTTTATGCAAACTTTAATCCCAATATATATATATATATATATTTTTTTTCCCCTCTTAGTCCATAATTCCCTAAGGATTGCTTACTGGTCAACATTGATTTAAAAAATATATCAAGTATGAGTTTAAATTTGATCTAATGTTCAAATTTGCAAAGTAATTGGATCATGTTTGGGAAGAGCAGGCATTTGTGTTTGGGTTCAGGTTGAATGGTCAAGGTCATCCCAGGCCCTCAGGAATAGCAGAGGCACATCTAGAGTTTCACTCGTAGTTTTCTCAGTGGTGATCACAGTACATATGCATCAGTAGATTACTAAGAGACTCTATTAAAATAGTTAAAATATAACTCAATAGGAGTGAGACTTTCAGGCAATTGAAATATTAGTCCTCAGATCAAAAGACGTTTTATTGCTGACATGTGTCAGAGCATATCTCTGATGAAAATACTTCACACACTTGGGCATTTACACCCCTTAAAAGGAAATAGAAAACAATTTACAATTGTCTCAGTGGGGTTTACGAGAACTGAGCATGTCTGATTGAACTCTTCCCCATTACTGTCAGTTCCTAGTTACAAGGATCCGTTATATATTTGTAAGTGTATTTATTCTCATTAGGCCCATTTGGATGTTTAATGATATTGGCCTTATTTTCTTGTGCATACTCGTATGTTTGTTTCTTCCTTCTTTACCAGATTGCAGGTCATAAGACAAAGTAAAATCTCTTTATTAAACTGAGATTTCTTTGCTTCATAATTCCCAGTAACAAATATGCAACAATGAAGCCTTCTTCCATAAATTATGTTGCTTCCTGCTCTCTTTAATCATAGCCCTCACCAGAACCTGAAAACCTACCAGAAAAGGATATGAGACAAGCCTCATTGAAAAAAAGTGCTAAAATTGGTAAAAGTGCATTTTTACAGTTGAATTTCCAAAACAGACCCAGAATTCCCTCTCCCCTAAAAACCTAATAAATTGATATAAGCCCAGCTAAATTACGGCTCTTTAACCTACTCTAGAAGGGTTCTAGAAGCAAACAATCCATGGAAAGAACCTGAGAAATGCTACTTTTTTCTGGATTATTAGAGATGTTACATAATTCCTTTGGGCTCTATTTTTTTTATCTCCAAAATGGAAAAAAACAAATCAGCCTCATGTGGTTTTCGTAAGGCTTAAACAAGAGAATTAAAGTACCAGAGGCAAATTGTGCATTAGCTAAGTGATTCTCTACCTGGTTGTACATCAAAGTCTTCTGGAAAACTTTAAAATTCTTAGACTCTGTTCTCAGAGATTCTGATTGAATAGATCTGGCTTAGAGCCCAGGGAGCTGTGTTCTTAACCTCTTAGCAGAGGTTCTGATGGGTAAGGGTAACCAATTAGCTTAATAAAATTTCTTTTATTGCTTTCTAGGATCCAAGTATCCATTTATTCCTTGTAACTGTCCAAGGTGCTGTTGGAAGTGAATCAGTCTGATGATAGGTATAAGCTGACCCACTCCAACAAGCCTTCAGTTTCCTTCTCATGTCCTTTTCACTTTCCTTTCCTGAGCCCTGAGTCCCTGGGAGCTTCAGGAAACATTACAGCTTCAGCCCTTGCAACCTAGACAGTTGTCTATTCAATAATCTTTGCTGTGTTACCTCTGCACTTGCCTTGAAAGCCTTGACCTGAATTGTGCATTCCTAGGAAATTTTGTGGTGAAATTGACCCAGACCCTGCTCTGGCATATCCAACAATTTTACCAAAATTGTGCCAGGAATTATTGTGGTTGATACCGTAACTTTAAATTTTATTTAACTCTTCTCAGAAAATAGCACAATACCATTTTTTAAACCTCTTCCTCATTGCTGACAAGCCTTTAAACTGCAGGACTTCAGGAGGTGGTGATATATCAGTTACATTAGGTATGGCTGCGTATAACAAGAACCCCAAAATAAGAACAGCCCAGACACTACAGATTATTTCTCCCTTGGGTAAAAAACATCCAGAGACAGGCATCTCAGAGCTGGTATGGCGGCTCCATGGTAATAAAGACATGGGGTGTTTGAACCTTTCTGTTACACCATTCTAGCAGGTGGCTTCTATTTTTTAAGATTATCTCTTTGTGTAATATTGTTGGAGTTTCAGTGTTTGGTAAGGAGGGGAAAGCAAGATAAATGTTACCCCCAGATGATCCAGTTCTCTTTAGGTGGCCTCCAGGAATTCATAACAGTTCCATGTAGTGACAAGTCTACCATACTGCAGGAGAGGTAGGGCAGTGTAGTCATTCAGCCGGGCACATTGCCCATCCAGAAAAATGCTGGAATTATTTTATTAAGGAGAAGGGGATGACAGAGATTAGGGAGCAAATGGCAGTCTCTGCCACAGATTGTTATCAATAAAATAAATACCAATAAATAAAATAACGATCCCATCACTGTGAGATTTCCAACCCAGTTATTCAGTGTATTCTCTTTCATGTAATGCCTGGCCGTTAAAACTTGTATCATGGAGAGCCTTGCTGGGGGAGTAATAATGGCTTTCCCTGAATCCTCATCCAAGAAATTGTTGAAAATACAACCAGGTTGGAGTGCCTGTGTGGTTCAGTCGGTTAAGAATCTGACTTAGGCTCAGGTCATGACTTCACGGTTCATGAGTTTGAGTCCTGCATTGAGCCTGCATCGGGCTCTCTGATTTCAGCACAGAGCCTGCTTCAGATCCTCTGTCTCCCTCTCTCTTTTCTCCTCCCGCACTCGCGCAGCTCTCTGTCTCTCTTTCAAAAATAAATAAACATTAAAAAAAATACAACCCGGGAGACAGAGGAAACACAGGTCTCAATAATGCTATTACTCACTGACCACTTCTATGTGTCCTGAGAATTATATATGTTACTTTATGGAGTCCTTACAACAAAACCAAGGGATTATCATTCCCATTTTACAGATGAAGAAACTAAGACTTAGAAGAGGTTTAGTAACTAAAGCTTGGCTCTTTACCCCAAGGCTGCACTGCCATTGCTGGAAACGACTGATGCATGGCCTGTTTTAGGGTTGAGAGTCACTATGAGGCCAAAAGGTCAATGCAAGTTTACAAGCTAAGAAATAGTAACAAATGCCTGTTAGCAGATTTGTCCTGGAATGTGGCCATAGGGGGAAGTGTTGCCACATAGTCACCACTTTCCAGAGCAGCATTTACACCACATGCCCTTCAACTGGATGTTAAATGTTATTTGATGATGATGATGATGATGATGATGATGATGATGAAGGAGGAGGAGGAGGGAGGAGGAAGGAAGAAGAAGAAGAAGTTATAGTGAAATAAATTTGAGAAATGTTGGGTAAAATCAAGTTAGGTTGGAGTTTTCAATGTGCGAAAGAGCTCAGAGCTCTAAACACCCTAAAGTTCTTTCTCCATGTACCCCCTCATTTTATACCTCCTGCTCTTGTCCATGTGTGCATAAGGAGTAATACCATAGGTAGAATTTCCTCTACTTAACATTGTGCCACTTTTTCCCTTTGGCTAAAGTATTTTTCCTTTCTTCACTCTGTCTTTTTCTGGGCCCCATCTCTAATTACATCTAGTTTTCTTTTTATCTTCTGTCTGAACCATAATAAGATCATAAGATACTCATCTCTGTTATGTTTCCTATTCAGAAACATGTTATGGTCATCCCTTCGGGTCAATAAACATGGATCAGACTTATTTTGTGATAACCATGCGATGTCCCATAGAATTACCAATAGCATTAAAAATACCTAATACTTGGTATATGCCAACTGTATCTCAAAGCTGGAAAAATTGTCTTTGTTTTTGTTTTCTGGATGTCGATCAGTTAGTCTTCTGCTCTGAAAAACAAACAGGCAAAAACAAAACAGAGAGAGAGAGAGAGAGAAACCCTGGTTTATTCTCAACCCTAGTTGAGATTGACTCTCAAACCTGCTGAGCAATTTTTAACAATTTCCCTGTGAATGAATATTAATGTTTCTGGGCTTTTGTCACCACAAAAAAATTCAATAAATTTTATCGTAGAGTAGTATCCTTACACCCTTTTACAGAATGAAATTGGAGTTATCTACTAATTAGTATTTACAGTCAGTGTCTTTATTTCTATAAGAAATGACTACCAAAAATGGGATTGCTTAACCAAAGGGTATAGATATTTTTAATTACTAATTTTAATTGTTATTCCCTGACAATCACCACTACCAGTGATAAAGGAGTGCCTTTTGCCCACCTTTTTCACAGCATGAAGCTTTAGCACTTTCTACTTTTTGACAATCTGATGGGCAAAAAGTAGAATCTGTAGTTTTTAATTTACATTTTTCTGTGAAAATGGAGCATAAGCATTTTTTCTAATTTACTAGCATTTGCATTTCCTCTTGGCTGACTTGCCTGTTTATATACTGTGCCTCTTTTCTATTACTTCTCTTTTACTTATCAGTATGGAGGAACTCTCTATGAATTCTGCATGTTAACCTTAATCTGACATAAATACCGTAAATGTTTCCCCACACTACTGCTTTTAACTTAACCTATATTTTCTTTGGGTTTACACAATTTGTAGTCATTGTGCAGTCAAATTTGCTTCTTGTTTTCAAGTTTTGAGGGCTGCTTTCTTGCTCAAAAAGGTATCCTTCACTCCACAATTTTTAAGTGTCTTTATGTGTTTTCTTTTGGATTTTTTTTTCGTATTAATGTTATTGTTTATGCTACATTTTGTTTTCTCCATGATGTGAGTCTATGTTTGTATTCTTCCTCATGGATAACCATCTTAGGAAAGATGCCAGCACCACTTAGGAAATAAATCAGCCTCTTCAATAACTGAGTTAAAGTAACACATTTGTCACACATTACATGTCTGTATACACTAGATATATTTCTGGGTATTGTTTCTCCTACTGACTTATTTATCTATTCCTTTGCTGTTATCATGCTTCTTTATTATCCCGATTCTGAAGACAGTTTCAGTATCTGATAAGCCAAGAACTCTTTCACTATTTGATTGTTCCATAACTTTGGGAGCTATTCTCCAATATTTATTTGTCCATTTGAATTGTAGATTTGATATTCTGTCTCAAAAAGAAAAACATGTAAAGTAGCACTTCATTAAATGTATATATTTGGGGATAGAAAATTAATTTTTCACATCCTGGAACATAGTATGAGTTGAACATTGTTCAGATCTTTTTATATTTCTTAATACAAAGATTTTTGTATAGAGATACTAAGCAGTCTAAGTTTATTCCAGAGTATTATACACTTTTATTGTTTTATTTTTTATATTTTCAGTACAAATTATTTCCAGTACAGATAAAACTTAATGAATTTTGTAAGATTATTTTCTATCCAACAAGGTTACCGTCTTCTGTTATTAATCTTACTAGATTTAGGCCAGAGTGTATATTCATAGTAAGTCAAAAGACAAAGCAACCTAGGAGAAAAAAATAAGTATAACAAAAATGACAGATAAAAATACATTTCTTAACACATAAAAACCTCTTACAAACCAATAAGGGAAAAAATGCAACAGGAAATCTTGTAAAAAAAAATATGAAAAGGTAACTACAAAAGGCAAACACAAAGAAAAACAGAAATGGCCCGTAAACATTTGAGATGTTAAAACTCATGACATTAAAGAAATGCAAGTTAAAATGAATTGCTATCACACTTATAGACATTTCACAGGTTGCAACTGAATAGTTTTGAGACAGCAATAAAACTGAGACACTCTCATGGGCCCTCTTAATGGCAAATTCCATTTAAATTTAATTTATGTCAATTGATACTAACATCAGCTTGGTCGCCATCGGCTTGATCAGAGCACAAACATCCCTATAGGGCAAGGTTAAACACAATATTGAAGACATAGACAGGAATGAGACTGTATACTAGAAGAAGAGAGGTCTATTTCTTTTCAGTTGCTAATGTCTGGAAGAACCTTTGGTACAGCGTATTACCAGAAGAACAAATACATTTGCTATTAGATAGTCATGGGAACACAAGAGTAATGAGAATATGCAGGTATCTTTTTCAGCCCATACAAATGCCTACGTGTTATTTACTTCACTCAAATCATTTCTCTTCTCTCCTTCCCTCATGTTCGTTGGGTCTTTCCTACTATTTCCTCAACCCCAGACTCAAGGCTGCATTTGAAGGAGTTACCTAAGGGGCTTTGCTGCTGAATCCATTCAGCGAATCACTGGATAGAATGAGATACTCAGATTCTTAAGGGTACAACATCTATAAGACATTAAATTATTATTGACAGCCTTTCACAGCATAAATCAACTACATTTATTCTACTGAAAAATGTTGCATATTCATTCCAAAGTGCTCCTCACTTCAGGAATGAATATGGGGAAGGAGAGGAGAAGTGAAAATTATCCTTGTCTTGACACGTCATACTCTGAAATACAGTAAAATAGAGACCAGAATCTTGTTCTTCTGTAGCTATTTTTATATAACTCAGCTCCTGCTGTTTAAAAAAAAAAAAACTTGTGGGCTCCAGAATGATCAATTATATTCTTCTATTTAGTAACTGAGCCAGGTACTGACTAAGGAAAATCTGGGAATCCTGGAAGGACAATGTCATGGACAGTCTAGGATCTAGATTATTGCTCACTGTGGAAGGGTTGCCATGATTTCTTCTCATCTGGGAACAACAGCTCAACAGATGGTAAAAGACGGGAAGAGGGACAGAAATACAGCAAAGGACCCATTTCATAACAGTCACTTTGCTCACTCTTTGAGGCAAATAACCTCCATAGAACTTTAAGCTCCAACAATGAAGACAGTAGTGGGGTAAATTGAAAATTATTTTGTTTTAAAATGCGTGTTTTCCACAGATACTGAAGGGAAACAAGATATGTCAAAGCATGATTAGATCTGCAGAGGACATAAATGGAAAACACCTATGTGGGGTTTTTTTCCCCTCTCCTGTAGGGAGGGAAAAACTCACTCACCTTTCAACTCACTATGGTCATTTGATTTATTTCCTGGATTTTGTGCCTTGCCAGAACTCATCGTTCAGGTTCAGGTCAGCATTTTCATGTAATGAATGACTGGAGCTTTTTGTCTTTTACAGCCATTCTTTCAGTGCCCTGTCAACATAGCCAGGAACATAATAATTCAGGTTGAGGATATTAAGGATTAGCAGCTAGCAGAGTGAAGTCACTAAATCATTACATCAAGCTCTGCGTCTTTGTTTCTGTCCAGCTGTCTTTAGAATTCTCTTCCCAACTTCCCAATCTGTCCAACTGATAAACACTATTCATTGTTCAGAACTCACCTAGCATTGAGGAATCTTGCCCATCTCCCAGACTTCACTGTCTTCTATATCCAGGACAAGCCTTTAATCATAGCATGTATTATTTGAGGCTTTTGAATTACATTGTCTGAAAACAGCTCCAGAAAAATGTAAAAAGTAACTATAAAAATAGAAAGGACATGAACATAGCCATCCTCAAAATAGAACTTGAACTGAAAAGAAAGACGTTAAAGTCTCTTTCTCATCTTGGCTAATTTTTTTCATTTTTGTTTTATTATTTTCTGTCTCTGCAGACCAGTCTTCTCTTTTTTCTCTCTGTCTACATACTGGATTGTGACTGCCACAGAGTTCTAGTGGTTAATTTTACAGTCTAGCCACATGCAGAGATTCAATAGCATTCAGAGCCCAATGCCATATTGAAAAAGGATGACTGACACAGCTAGAATCAGGTGGACCCAAGGATCAACCACTAGTAGCTAAACAGCAAAGTTACAGCATGAGTGCCAGGGCCCAAACTCTGTGGATAAAGGAAACTTTTCAGAAAAATGGACAACATTTCAGGCAGAAAAGATACCCCAAAGTTACTATCATCCATAATATCTTCTTGAATTTACTTACCTAACTTACCTAAATAGAATTGAAATTGTTTGAGAACTAGTACCATATCTTACCATTAATTTTTCACCACATAAGGCTCAGGATGTGCCACATAAGTGCCCAGTATTGTTTATTAAACAAATCTTTTGTATTAAACCCTTTTGAATGAAACATTCATTAGGGTGCAAATGGATAGTCTTATCAGAGCCTTAAGAAACTTGAGTCCAAATAATAACCTTAGATGGAGTATTTGTGGGAGATGGGGCAAGGCAGTATTTTTTAATGACCACATAAAAGCATCTTTGACCAAGAATTGAGACAGTATAGCAAACTTATTTTTAATTCAAGAACACCAGGGTTTAAATAAGGACTCTTCCACTTTCTATATATATGTATATATATATATATATATATATATATATATATATATATACACACACACACACAGATATATATATATATGATGTGGGAGTGGGATAAGTTATTTACTAAACCTCAATTTCCTCATTTATAAAATAGAGATGATAATATTCCATAGGAATATTTAAATATTGAAATGAGACAGTGTATGTAAAATGCTTTACAAGAAAGTGAACAATCAGATGTGGGGTTTTTTCCCCTTCTCTTGCCTTCAGCATAGCTCTCCTAAGCAAATTGCCCACTATGATGCTATGAAATTCTTAGAAAGTAAATATAATGAGATTTAGGAGGCATAAATTAAACTGAGGATTTTCTTCAAACTCATTATTGAAGTGTTGAAAAATTAGAGCAATAAGATTAATGAAATTGGAAAAAAAAGTTTAGGTACAAAGAACGTATACACTTAGAATATGACAACACTATAGATCAGATGGTTCAACTTCCTCATTTAAAAGGTAGGCATGTGATGTTTATGGAATTGGAGTAAAGTTCACAAGATTATATAATGGCTAGTGGTGGAACTGGATTTCCTAATGACCAGTACAGTATTCTTTGTAAGAATAAGTAAGGACCTGCACCTGTAAAGAATGACAACGGGGTCATCCTACCAATCTACATTGCCAAAATTCAAGCTTCATTGGGATGACTCCACCAAATACCTACCATTCTTAATTTCCTTAACTTAACTGAATTCACTTAGCACTCTACCTCAGTCAGCCATTCCTTTGGTTGCACAGTTGACCTTACCGTCACTCTGAACTGCTCTGAAACCTTAAATCCGATACCCAACACCATGGTCACAAACTTCCAACCGTTTCAGAGCTTGGATTCCCTTTCTATCTGCGTGTCCTCTTAGAGTCATTGACATCTCAAGTCATTAATTCCTTCTATTTTTTCCCCCAATACACCTTCCCAATGTCTTCCATTCTTTCTCTTTTACCCCAGATTCCATGAAACTCTACGGGATTCTCGTTTGCCAGTAATCTCAAATCCCTGGAACCAAGCCCTCACACAACTCTATTTCTAATAACAACAAACAACAAAACTAGAAGCAACCAAGTAATATTCCTTCACTGCCCCCAGTACTTGCGTACTGAGCTTTGCTGGGTAAAAACTCAAAACTAGGCAGATTAGTTTGATTCTCAGTATATGGTGCCTTGTCCCAACAGGCCACTCCAAGTTTCCCCACGACAATAATTTCAAAGCCACTTACTCAACTCTCCTTTTTTGTATTCTCAGGGAAACATTAAGCTTCCTGTATCATAGAGAAATAGAGGCCATTAGGCTAAACCACTTCAACTTCCTGCCCTTCTGATTCCCTCCCATGCATACCTTCTTCTATCCCTCTCACAGGATGGAATATTTTCCTATCAGTGCAAGGATGATTCCCCCTACTGTTCTCTGTATCACATCTCTTCTGACTCGGAAAACCTCAAGCCACCATTTTCCCCTTCAACTCCAAGGAGAAAGTTTATAGTATATAAACATAGCCAGTATCTTTCATCTTAGATATGAGATTATAGTTCATTTTAAATCCTCCCTTATACCTGGTAAATTCCATGCAATGGGATAGTTGGCCATAAAGAGGAATGAAGTACTGATATATGCTACAACATGGAAGAACCTTGAAAACATTATGCTAAATGAAAGAAGCCAGACAAAGGGCCACATATTATATGATTCCATTTATGTGCAATTTCCGGAATAGGCAAACCCATAGAGATAGAGACTGATTGCTAGGGGCTGGAGGGAGTGGGGACTAGGAATTGACTGCTAATGGGTATGGACTTTATATTGGGAGTGATAATGTTCTAGAACTCACAACTTTGTGAAATGTACTAAGAATGCTGAATGATACACTTTTAAAGGAGGAATTTTATAGTATATGACCTATATCTCAATAAAGCTTTTATTTAAAAAATTGAGTTCATAGAACTGCTAATTCCCATATTATCAGACCAGCTAAGTAAATTGAACATCACTGTTTCTATCTTTAAGGGATAGACCCTTGACCAAATTACAGTTACCTAGATAGTCCACTTATACTAGTGATTTGCAATATAAAATATAACTACAGTAAATCATTCAATAACTCCCTAATGAAAAATGAGCTCCCATAATAATAGGTTATCAAAAATGTAAAAAAAATGTGTATCAAAATTAGTAGAAATTCATTTTATATATCAAAATTAAAATAGATACACCTTAATGCTAATTGAGATTTGGGGAAAGATTATATCATCAGTCATCTACATAACTTTTCCTAGAAAAAAATTAAAGCAATTATTTTAAGTGAAATATAATTTTAAATAAAATCTAAATAAGGTGAGATGTCTAATAAGGTCCCCAAGGTATTACATTGTACTTTATGTAACCTAACAATTTTTTTTATGAACCTAAATAAAGAGATAAACTTTCTGGGTGAGGAAAATAATAATTAACTCAAAGAAATGAACTTAGGTTTGATTCGCATTCATTCGCATATTGACTCATTTGAGAAACTTTTGAATGCTACTATTTACCAAGCCCTGTACAGGATTTAGTTAATTACTAATGATGCTTCTACAGCACATCATTGCTTCAAAAAGAAGAAATAATGTAGCATTCATTTATGCCTCTTCCACAATGTAGAACTTCCTAACGAAAGGAGGTCAATTGCTACTTGTTCCTTTTGGCTTCGCAGATGAGGACCACTTGTCCAATAAATGGACATCAAAACTTCGAGGAATATGAGGCTATGTTCAAGTGAATCGATTTGCCCTAACAGAGCATGGGAAGGGAAAAACTGTTTTATATTTTACTCAAGTCCAAATATCTTGAAAAGATTCCTTTTTGAATTGCGGTACTCTCAATTCTGCCAGTAGGTTGAAATGAGGAGTTACCTTTTTGATCAGCAAGGCTTATAAAGTATTCATTCACATAACCTGCCTGTTCGAGCCTCTCGCCTTTTCCACGTCTGTTCACTTGCTCAACATGGGATTTTAAATCGAATTATTTTTAGTTTAAAGATTTTTCCTCCCTCAAGACTTTCTCCAGCCTATAACTCTCAGCTCTTTCTTAAGGAAGGATTACATTCCCTTTTTGTCTCAGTTATGGATAGAATAGCAGTCCCTTAACTCAAGCTGCTCAGATGTTCTGCTTTTCTGTGTTGAAGGCATTTTCCTCAAGAGTTTCTATAATCATGATAGAATCTACTAAGTAGGTGATACTAGGAGATTAAAGGAGAGGCTCAGTGGCCATCAGATGTAGAATTCCACCTGCCCCCCCACCACCACCAAATACCACCTATAGTTTTGCCCGCAGAGAAACTGTATTTAAATCCACATAAAATAGTCAGAGCTCATAGACTCATTGACTCAACAACAAAATGAAAAAAAAAAGATTAATAAATTAGAACATGAACACATTTGTTCTTGATGAGAAAGGTCTCTGAACCCAAATCTTGTCAGTCCTGTCTTTTTGCCAGAAAACAAAGAATATATAAAAAATAGATAAATAAATAAAGCTAAGCAGTGAATAAAAAAGTAGGAAAAATAAGAAAAGTGATTTCATTTTAATTCATTTTTCTGATCATGAAAGTGATTCTTGGCTTCTGGGCAACATGGGATGATAGAGACCTGCTTTACCCTTCCTTCTGCGTGGTTTCTACATGTTCTTCATGCTTTTCAAAGCTACATTAGGCATAACCTCCCAAAAGCCTTCTTAGCCCATCTTCTTCTCTACTCATTGCCTGGTGTTTATGTTTGCTTTACTGTATTGTGATTTTCCGTTCACTTGCCTTTTCCCAAGTAGGCTATGAGGTCTCTGAAGGTAAGACTGTGCCCCTCATTTACATGCCTTGTAGGTAGTCGGCTGTCAATAAACATTAAACAGGGAAGGAGAGAGGAAGGATGGGAGGCAGGGAGGGAAGGAGGGAAGGAACTATATATGTATGATGATGCTTCAAAAAAAAATTCATACTCAACAACTACATTTTCTCTAGATTCCATAATAATTTTTTTCCTTTCTTTTTACCCTTACATGCTCTAAAAATTATTAACTTTTTTAACAGTGATTTTCATTTAGGCTAACTAATTCTTGCTGACATTTAGAGAAGCACATTTAAATATAATGGTGAAACTGTTTTTAAAACTCCATGTAGAGTGAGTTGTTTCTGGGGCACCTGGGTGGCTCAGTCAGTTAAGCATCCAACTTTGGCTCAGGTCATGATCTCACAGTTCTTGAGTTTGAGCCCAAATAGGGTTCTGGGCTGACGACTCAGAGCCTGGAGCCTGCTGCGGATTGTGAGAATCTTCCAATTCTTCTTCTTTGCCCCTTCCCTGCTCGTGCTATCTCTCTCAAAAATAAATAAACATTAAAAAACTTTTTTTGGAAGGAAGGAAGGAAGGAAGGAAGGAAGGAAGGAAGGAAGGAAGGAAGGAGTTTCTGAAAAGATTTTTGAGGACTGCAGGTATAATTTTTATGCGTGGATTTGTTTGTAATAGTACAAACAAGTTTTTCTGGGATTTTTTGTTTTTATCCACCTTCTCTTAATAAATCTGTCAACATGTACAATAAGCTACCATTTCCAAATTACTGTTACTCGTTCAAGCCACACCTCGTGTATGTCAGAATAAACCTCTTCTTACTTTCAAAATACTATTTTTCTAAACTCTACAGAAATGTCTTTGCATTTGAAAATGGCATCGAGAGAGGAGTTCATACAGAAGTAAACTCCAAAAAAGTTGAATCAACATGAAAATTAAAATCCTACACTGAGGTAGATACATTTAAGGTTTATCCAATCTTTTAAAAGACAACTTTCTTAGCTTTGTAGGTAGATTACTGAAAGAAATAATATAAAAATATTTACCACTGAAAAAATCTAAATAAAAAGACAACTTCTTAAGAAAATTTCTTTACAGTACATTAGACTGATATTTAGTACACACTCATCAAAATGTAAATAGAAGTACTTAAATCCCTAAATTTCATGCAGAAATATCTTAAAACTATAATTACCAAAAATATATATAACATCAGTGAGTCTGCTGATAAAATATATATACATGAACTGAAATGCTTATATAATGCAGATGGAAGTAAAAGTTAGCATAACACTTTAGGAGCTAATCTAGAAAGAGTTATTAAAATATTTATAACCCTTGGATCAAATATTTACCTTTGTTGGTATTCTGAATATATTATCCGAAAGTGAAAACAAATCACATGCATAAAAACTTCAATAGTAGTATTATGGTATGCAATATTATTCTGTACTATTATTTGCAATAGTATATAATACAAAGAACTGGGATATCTAACAATGGATTTTTCATTAAATACAAAAATCATAAAACACTGAGCTATTACACTTGAAAATATGAAAACCATTTAGCTAAGTGGAAAATGTTTACGATATAATGTTAATTGAAAAAAATAGGATATGACAAGTTCTACAGTATGATTATACCTGTATTGGAATTATGTATGGCCATGTTCTGGATCTAAATGGGAACATGAGAGGGGTGCCTGGGTGGCTCAGTCAATTAAGCACCTGACAACTTCAGCTCAGGTCGTGATCTCACAGGTTTGTGGGATCGAGCCCTGCATGGAGCCCCGCATCAGGCTCCACACTGACATTGCGGAGGCTGGTTGGGATTCTCTTTCTTCCTCTCTCTTCTCTCCCCCACTTGTGCACATGCCCTCTCTCTCCCAAAATAAATAAATATATAAGGAAATAAATGGGGACACGAGAAATCTAAACATTTGCTTTATTAGAACAGCAGAATCATAAGTTAATTTTTTAATTGACATATCAATTTAGATTATTGAATACACAATGTAATTTATGCATAATTTTTTTTTAATGAAATAAGAGAAAGCTAAATTTAAAGGATTCTTGCTTGGTAACTTTCTTGAAGCCAGGTTAGACCGTGTACGTGGCTAACGTTGCCAGATTTAGCAAATACAAAACCAGGGCCTGTAGTTAAAGGTGAGTTTCAGATAAACAATGAATACATTTTTGTTGGTGGAGAATTTTTTTCGCTGGTTTTTATAACTGTTCTGAAAATATTTCACCCCAAAGAGAACTGAACTCTTTGTCTGCCTTTTTTTTTTACTATAAGTATGTACATTTACATATTTGAAACACGATTTTACTACAAAAGTATTTGTTGATTGTTTAAAATTGAATGGAGTGATGAGGATTTTTTCTGGGAGCCCAATGTGTGCTACTTAGGATATACCCAGTCCAGCCATTAGCCATTCATAGTCAGCACTCGTGCTCCTGTTCGAGAAGGAAGGTGGGGTCAGGGAGGCAGATGAAACAGTCATAGGAAGAGGCAACCTAACTTTTACCAAATGCAAAAAGGTATAATTTTATTGCCATAATACATACACCCTCTAGGAAATCTTGATTTTACCCATGAGGGTCAGGAATCAGCACAAACTAACACAATACTGAGATAAGAATGACGAAGGAGCATGAAAAGTGAGATCACAGAAGACGAGAGGGACCATTATTTTCCTGTGTTTTCAGGTTTTCCCAGCTCAACTGCCTGTAACCGGTCTACAGAATACATTCTGATTAAGCCACTGCAACAGTCCCTCCTAATGTATAGTTTATGTTTTCAAAAAGCTCAGCTAAATGAAGCAGTTGGAGAAGATCCAGAATGGTCCAGGAACCACTGTCACTGATGGGTCTAATCAATTCTTTCCAGATTGTTTACTTTCATCAACAATATGCTCATGGTCATCTATGGCTGGATAAAGAATGTTGCCTAGAGGGTGATGTATAACTGCTTCCAGATTATAGCTTCATCAGCTAATGAGATGTGTCATGGAAATTTCGTATCCAGTTTCTTCTGGATATGTTATAAATCTCAGTATCTTTAGTCAGAGGTATGACTGGCCCAGGCAAAAGGGTTGGCTGCTTCAAGGACTCTAAAGCAATAATTAGCTTGTGGTGTTGCAAGCCTAGGAAGAAAGCTAGTGTGGCTGGGGCTTGGTGAACAAAAGAAGAGTGACAGATGAGTGCCGAGAGGTAGACAGGGGCCAAAATTCTGGACCAAGTGTTTGGATACCATCTGAACTGCCATGAGCAGCCCTGGAGGGATGCGGAGGGGGGATTGATAAATTCTGATTTGGAACAGGTGCCATAGTTTTATCTTCGCTAATTAGGAGTGATTTTAACAGACAGCTTAGTCCTATGTAATTATTGCTGTGAATAAGGGCTACAGATCAACTATTCTGAAAATGGATTCATGGGGTTTTTGGCAGACATCCTTCAACATTCAACTGGTTTGTGTTTAATAATCCTATGCAATGCTGTAAGTCAATTTAATAAACAGACTAATATTTTGCAAACAATAGGTTGCTGAGCCCAAACCATGAGTATTTGTCATCTTAACAACTGTAGTTGTTAATTAAATTAATTGGTGTTCTTATTTTCACTTTTGCCCTCCTCCTATCCAGTCAACACCCAGGAGTCAGTATCATTTTTTAAATGTAAATCAACCAAATCATGTAACATCCATGCTTAAAATATTCCAATATGGGGGTTCTGGGTTTCTTTTTGGATGTAAAGACCTGGAAAGATCATCACTCCCATCCTTATATTATGTAAAAGCTAAGCAACTTCAAGTTCATAGCATCAAACCCACCAGGTGTGGAAGGAAAGGCATACTCACTACTGGGCACCAGACCTATTTATTTCACTCTCCCCTGTCCTAACCAAAATATCCAGCTTTCAACAATAATCATGAGGCGTAAAAAAAGGCAACAGGGAACAACATATTGCCAAAATACAAAGCTATCAATACAACCATACTCGGATATGACATACATATTATATCTACCTGACAGGTAATTTAAAATAAGTCTTATATGTCAATGGCTCCAAAATATTCTTATTCATTAAAATCAGATAGCAGATGTCACCAGGGAATAGAAGGAAGGAACGAACAAACGAAGGAAGGAACGAAGAAAGGAAGGGAGGGGAGAAGGGAAAAGGAGGAAGTAGAGGAGAGAGAGAGAAAAAGAAACAACAGTGAAGAATGCCTTTGTAGACATGACACAACTGAGAATAAAATTAGTAAAATTGAAGATAAGTCAATAAAAAGCCTCAACAATAAGAAAGCAAACAACCCAATAAAAAATGTGCCAAAGATTTAGACCTTGCACCAAAGAAGATATATAGATGGCAAATAAGCATATAAAAAGATGCTCAGTATCCTTTTTTAAATTTTTTTTAATGTTTATTTTTAAGAGCACAAGAAGAGGAAGGGCAGAGAGAGAGGGAGACACAGAATCCAAAGCAGGCTCCAGGCTCTGAGCTGTCAGCACAGAGCCTGACACAGGGCTTGAACTCACAGACTGTGAGATCACGACCTGAGCCAAAGCCGAACGCTTAACCGACTGAGCCATCCAGGTGCCCCAAGATGCTCAGTATCCCTTAATGTAAAACAAAACCATAATGAGATACCACCAAGCACTTTTTAGAATGGCTAAAAAAAAATCTTTTTAATTGTTAATACCACGTACTTAGAAGGATGAAAAGCAATGGAACTCTCATGTATTGGGTATGTAAAATGTCATAGCTACTTTCAAAAATACTTTGACATTTTCTTAAAGTTAATGTGTACTTACAATATGACCCAGCAATCCCAATTCTAATGTTTACTTAAGAAAACTGAAAACAATGTTCATACATATGCCTTTATATTTATAGTGTTTGTTTTTAAACTCCAAAACCTGGGGATAACTCAGATACTCTTCAAATGGTAGATTGATCCACTGCAAGACATCCATTCAATGCAATATTACTCAACAATTGAAAAGAATGGACTTGATTCGCGTAACACGGATGAATTTCAAATACATCATGCCAAGAACAGGAAGCCATATCCACAAGACTACATATTGTATGACTCCATTTATATGGCTTTCTGTAAAAGACAAAACCGCAGGTAGGGACAGAGCTGTCATTGGTTGAGAGAATAGGAAGGAGTTGATGACAAATGCGCAGTCTGAAGGATCTGAGGGATGGGGCAGTGTTCTGCTTCATGGCTCTGGTGGGCGATGCACGACGTCGTGCCTTTGCCAAACTCCATACGACTATAAGGCCACAGAGAGTATATATAGTTCACTGTATCTAAAGTCAAATGAAACAAACAAAAACCTTTCCAATAGCCTCTACCACACATGGAAGTCCATTTCCATGTCCCGTAGCTGAGGATAACACCTCTTCTGCCTCTGGTTTCCATCCTCACCCCAGTGCTCACGACGCTCCAGCCACGCACCGCTTTCCCATTTCATGCTGTCGCACTTGCCCTCAAACTCCTGGAACATCTTTTCCCCAGGTCTTTATTTGGTGGGTTCCCTCTTACCCGTCACCTCTCGACTCTGCTGTCAACTCTCAGACACCCTTCCTTAACATTTACTCTAAGGCAGATTCCGCTCATTTTCCCTTCCCTCTGCCACGTTACCTTGCTTAGTAACTTTACCACAGTTATCAGAATTTGAAATTACCTCGTTTGCTTATTCATTTCTTAGCGTTTTTTCCCCTTGTTTGTTAATTGTCCCCATTTCTAGAATACGAGCTCCACGGAGGCAGGGCAGGGGGGTGTCTTCATGGTTACAAGAGCTTCTGGCGTATAATAAGCACTTGATAAGTTCTTTGTGACATGAGCGACTGAAACTAAAAACCATTGTGTTAAATCTTCTGACCTCCTTCCTCCACATTTCCCCCAGGTAACAACTGGACTTGTATAAAAAGGAAGGAAAAGTAATGTTTGTATGTAGCTACAACATTTCAAGAATAAGGTGGATTATTAATTCACTGGTGAAATAATTTCTAAAAGAGGCGTTAAGCAACATAAAAAAATCTCTAAACCACAGGCTTTGGTTATAATTTTGTCAGAACATGGACTCATTCATCATCGGACTCTGGAAGTGGTTGCTTGAGAACAAACACACTCAAATGCAGATTACTTTTTACCTGAAAAAATATACATAGTAAATCTCGCCATGAAAAATATGAGAGCAGAGACTTCTTTGTTTTCCCCATCCTGGCGTTTCGGATGCTCAGCACAGACCCATGCACGCAGTAGTAGCACAATCAGTGTGTGATGTATGCTATAAATAATTAACCAACACGATTCCTCGACAGGAAAACCAGTGTACAATGTGAAGCATGATAGAAAGATATCATGGGTTCTACTGCCAGGACCGCAACTAATTAGTGATGTGACCTTAACCTTTCTGAGCCTCACTTTGTATAGAGTGAAGGAGCTCAGCGAGATGAGTTCTCATGTCCTCTCCTAACCGCTCAGATTTTTTCCTATGTTGTATTCACAAATTCATTGTAAGACAGTTTTTAGGACTGAAAGTTTTCTCCTGCACAGTCAATGTTCGCAAACGAAGCAAAATCTCTCAACTGTCCCAAGAAAGCCTGGTTTCTCCTGAACTTAATGTATTAAAAGAAACCCGTGTGTGTGTGTGTGTGTGTGTGTGTGTGTGTGTGTGTGTGTAACCAAGCAATACAACTCTGGAATTGGATAAAACTGAAAAATAATAAAACTGAACATAGCTTATCTAACCAAACACAGTTTATCTTGGAAGCAGCTCCTTGAGGCAAAGTAATTTTAATTAGTGCAGAATGAGCTGGTAGATGGAAACTATTTTAGGAATTCTGAAAATGTTCTGAGCATTTTCAAGGCCTTTGATGACACCGTTTTGCTTAGTATTATTACATCTAATATTTCTAAATGTAGGAATTTTCTTTTTCTTGTGATATTGTACCTCTCTGTCATAATGTCTGTGCTTAACAGTCTTGCTAAGTTTTCTTTGACCTTCTCGATTGACCAGAGAAAGATAAAGGTGACTACAGATTGTCCAGAGGCGTGAGGCAGGCATGTGAGGGGCAAAGCGGAAGAGAATTAAAGACAACAGTCACAGTTTGTATTGGTGGTATAAGAAAGTAACCCTTTACAAGGAATTAACTAAACTTGTGGCTATAGAAAGAATAGCTATGGAATCGATGGGATTACTGAAGACAAAGAAGAGAGAAGGGAGGAAGGAGATATTGAGAAGGAAAGGTAGAGCGGCTTCAGGACAGGTGATTGGAAATAATTTTCTCTTTTTTGTTCTTTAAGCCTTTCCACCTGCTCCCTATGAAGTTGGGCTTCCTGCACCTTGTGCTGTTATTGTGGTCTGTCACCTCATGGAATCATAATAATGTTATCTACTATTAGTGTGTAACGATCATACATCATATGTTAGTCATCTATATATATGAATGCTCTATATATACTTCTGATCTACTATATATATATGAATGATCACATATAGTCAGCTTTCAGAGTCATATGGCATTCTTGTTAACATTTGCAAATTTTAAACCCTCGAGTCCTCTGCCTATAATATTTTATGTGACGTAAAGAGACACTGTCTCTTTACATTGTATCATTATGAACATGGACCTAGAAGGACACTTTAAATGTGGCAGAAAAAAGCCCTCGTCTAAATGACAACCTCATTGTTGACAAAGCAGCCATAATGCAAATATCACATCCTTTCGTTGGAAATTTATTCTAAATAAAAAATATCTGAAAATAAAAACAGGTCTATGTGTTCTGGTGAAAACTACCAGAAATCTAAATTTTGGCAGCTTACTCCCTCTTTGTCGAATAGGTCAAATGTGATGTTTCTCAAAGTGCGGTCCACAAGTCACCTGCATCAGAAACCCCTGTGAGCTTGTTAAAGTGCAGATGCCTGAAATCTACCCTGAGCTGCTGAGTCAGAATCTTTGGAGAGGAGCCTGATATCCTGGATTTCAGCAAGCTTCCTATATTACCTTTATGTTTGCTAAAATCTCCGCCTCTCCAGTGCAGTGCAGGATCCTGTTGTGTCAAAAGAGGCACCACGCCAGCGCCTGGCATAGAGTTTACCAACCACAAAGTAAACTGCCCTTCCTCTCTCCCCCCCACCCCACCGTGCTTCCAGACTCTTCTTGCCAATGACATAGATTAGATGCTTCCAAGCACTCAAAAGCCCAAAGGTTAATGAGGCATCTCATTCATATTTCATGATTGCTATTTGCCCTTCTCTGCCTTTGGGATACACAATAGAAACGTGCAATCAATAGAATAATATCAGGGGCACCAGACAATTAGAAGATACCAGAAATAATCCATAGACTCCTACTGTATTTAAAGCATATGCCCTGAATTAATAAATTATCAACAGAGATCATTATTTCCCCAGAATTTGTCAATGTGTGAAAAAAACAACAACAAAATATATCAACCCCTCAGAATAAATTGCACCTAGAATTTCTTTCTTCAATATCCCTTTCACAACATGGCTGTTTTTGTAATATCTGCTCTGTTCCTTGTCATGGAGGCCATCATTCTCCGACTTTGTTCTTTGTGCTTACAGACCATTTAGAACTCTTTACTCTCAGGCTAATATGCTTACACATGGGACCATGATGGAAAAGACAGGAGGAATTCAATATGTCTGTGTTAAAGACTAACACCTGTGACATTCACTTCCCAAATTCTCTAAATCTTCGCTACCCTTTCAGGCGCATTTATGGATAAGGTTTTCTTGAAACCTTCTGGGAGAGGGATTCTTTATTAATTATTATTCTTTGCATTTCCCCTTCTCTGGTGCCCTTTAGCTCTCCTAGAGAGTCCTTTGTTTTGTATCTTAAAAGGTGATTTATGATAGTAATAGAAACCATTACTGAGTATCTAAAATATTCCAGAAATTTTGTATGCATTATTTTTAAATCTTACACAGGCAGTTCCCAAAAATATGTTTTTTGCAGCCCAAGTCCTCCAAAATGTTCTTTTCAGAGAATAGGATTTGGGGATTAGGTAATTTAGGAACTGCTTCACACTGTATCTTGACTTTCTGATTCCCCAAACACGTTCACATATTAAATCATCTGAGAAAATCTACAGTGAAAGCAAAACACTGCAAAAACTATTTTCCCCAGAATTTCTTATGTTGATTTGATCATGAAACTTTTAGGCTTAAGTGAAATCACTTTGGAAAATGCTGCCTTAAGCCAAATTTGAAAACATTTAATATTATTATTGACATTGTTACTATTACTCTTTATTTAAAAAATTGTTTTAATGTTTATCTATCTTTGAGAGAGAGACAGAGTGTGAGTGGGCGAGGGGCAGAGAGAGGGACACACAGAATCCGAAGCAGGCTGCAGGCTCTGAGCCTGTCGGCACAGAGCCGGACCTGGGCCTCGAACCCACGAACCGTGAGATCATGACCTGAGCCGAAGTCGGACGCTTAACCCACTGAGCCACCCAGGCGCCCCCAGTCTTACTGTAAATAGAGGGCACAAGGTACTGGAAAAAATGATGATTTGCCCAGAGCCACGCAACCCAATGGGGTGCAGAGCTAAAATTCCGACTCAGAAATCCACTTTGTTTTCATCACTCCCACCATCTGCTTCCTTCTCCAAGTCATTTCTGAAATTCTGTAAACTCAAAGAAACTCACATCTACCAGTGGATATTGTAGATTCGAGGCAAAAATCCTCATTTATTGACTCTTCATAATTCCCCTAAGGGGAGACAAATTATTGGATCTTGTTTATGTAATAATGAAATGCAAAGCATTACTACACAACACTCGTTGGCTCCATAACCACTGTTTAATATTAAATTTTAAGACTGACGTTTGGAAGTAGCAATTCATCCCAGTGCAATTTTTTTAAAGTGTATTTATTTTGAGAGACAAAAAGAGACAGAGAGAGTAAGCAGAGAAGGGGAGAGAAGGAATCCCAAGTAGGCTCCATGCTGTCAGTGCAGAACCCAAATGTGGGGCTTGAACCCACGAACCATGAGAGCATGAGCTGAGCCGAAACCAAGAGTCAGGTGCTTAACCAACTGAGCCACCCCTGTGCCCCTCAGGGCAATTTTTAAAGAGTTGGTGACACTGAGACTGAATTTAGCAAGAAAGCATATTTTAGAGCAAGACCTCAGTGAGAAATCTTCCCAAAGGGAAGAAGGATGGGAGTGAGGGAATAAAGGAGGGAGGGAGGGAGGGAAAAGAACAGGAAAATTAAATAATTGAATTTGGGATGAGCAAGATGGGAGAACAGGATTGGAGGTCATGAGATCAGAGGACACAGCACCTCACTTCCAGGAAAATGTCTGCGTAGATATCTGCACAAGGAAATCCGAGCGACACAAACAAAAATGTTCGTTACAGCATTATGTGTAAGAAAAAAATCAGACACAGCCCATGTCCCAAAATAAGGAACTATGTGAATAAATTAGGATGTGGAATATGGAGACAGGTATATATGAGCAAATAGCAGATAGCCCGAAGGTATTTCTTTCTCCCACTAGAAAGAGGTCACAGAATAAGATGTGTAGCATGATCCCAAAATATGAAGGAAGAAGGTGGGAAGGGTGGACTCCTGCGTTGTTTATATTTAATAGAAATAGTCATGTGCTCCCAGATTACTTTTCTTAATAATAATTTTAAGAGCTCCAGGGAAGCCAGTGTGTGATGCAGGCAGAATACTGTAGTGAACGAAACATCATCCTTATCCAGACAACCTGAATTAAACTTCAGCTTGGCATCCTATTATCTGGGTAAGTGATCTCTGCTTACATTTAGCCGAGTCTTCCCTTTATCAACATAAAATGGGCTTAATTAATATGTGTCCTTCAGTATTCCAAGGCTCATGCAACGTACATAAAAGTGCCCGGTTTATGACATCTATTATTAATCGTAGCAAATCACATCAGAGAATTAACAGTATATCACATATTTTATTGTGTGTTGTTGTATATCTTTTGTTTCATTCATCGGTTCCTAGACGCAAGTCCCTTACACAAAGATTTTGTGACTCATACTCTTAAATCTCTGTCACCTCTGCCATATTGACTTACCACCACCTGGTAATATATTGGAATATTGCAGATTGGGGAAATAAAGTAGAATAGGCAAATTATACAGCTGGAAAATATCTTAGAGTTTACCTAGACTGATTTCCAATTTCACTACTAAGAGAACAATTGCTTGTCATGTTAATTAGTTCATTACATTTGTCAGATTTACAGCGTATATCCCAAGGTACTTTGTCTCGATGCTAACTGAGGTTTGTCCTCCTAGGAAATCTTCCCACGTAACTCACGCCACTGAGCTTCATTTCCTGGTAAAGTGGTTTTAGGTTTATTTTATGTTTTTTAGAGGGGAGACAAAATTCTTTATTAGAAAATATACCAAAGTCTCAGCCCCCTGAGCCAGGTTCGCAAGAGGAAGCCACTCCAACACTGGCAGAAAGTACCCAGGGTTTCCTTCACCAAACATGCTTCCTCAGAACCAGAAGTAGAATAAATATTCACAGAAGTACCAGGAAAAGCCAGATCACCTTTCTCTCCATGGAAGAGAAAGGGACTTGGGGTCCAGCCCTGTTCTTACTCCAGGGGCTGGGGACTCCTAGGAGTCATCACATAAAATCACGACTTCCAGGATTCAGAATCATAAGCCCTGGCAGGTGACCCGAGAAAGAGGGACCCCCGGGTCTGAAGGAGCCCAGCTTCAGTCCAGCAGTGAGAAGCAGCCCCCAGCACAGCACTGGAGGTCAGCCCCCCCCCATAAAGGGTTGATAAGTTGAGAACATGGAATATTTGAAAGTGTGCAAGTCTGAGAACCATCATTGCCTAAACTTTAAGAAGGCAAAGGTTGATTGGGGTAGAGAGGGAGAAAATCAGAATACTGGGACCAGAGACAGAGTTCATCTGTTTAGCTATTCTTTAATGTCACTTGCATCGTGTCACTTAAAACTAATGTCTTGTGTTTGCTTTGGTACATGTGTATGACGGACAGCTATGACATCTCAAGCAATAAAGGGAGGGAGCGGCAGATTGGGGAAAAAACATACTTTCTTGGCCTCCCTTGTACCTCAGTTAAGGAAGACCATTGAAATATTATGAACTGTTTTTCCAGTAGTGGATTTCAGAGTTACATTTTCGAGTTTTGTGCATTTCACTACAAATAGAAATGGCAACTGAGGGAAATATCCTAATGAAGTAAGTCTTTCATATTTCAGAGCCAGAGAATTAACTCCCTATGAAGCCAATACTTTTACTTTGGGCAACGTGCTCTATAGAAGTAATAGCCTCAAAGAGATTTTTTTCCCTATTATGCAACAATTTCATTCATATACAAAATGTATGGAAAATAACACAGTGAACCAGGTGTACTCCCCAAAATGAACAGACAAAACATTACGTATAGAAATGTGGCGCCTCTAATCAGTACTCCGATTCTGGCATTATTCAGTCCTTTCCTGTTTTTATACTTTGACTACTCTAAAGTTTATCCTTAAACTGTGTAGTATGGGTTGCAAGTATCCAAACTATATATCAATTGTATCACTCTTTATATGGCCTTATACAATTTGCTTTATTTGCTTCACGTTTTGTTTTTGAGATTTGTACATACTGATACATGTAGTTCTGGTTTATTCATTTAAACTGGTCTTGGCATTATTCACTCATGAGAACATACGATAATTTATCTATTCTCATAATGATGAGTATTTACGTTGTTTTCAGATGAATTGGAAACAACTCAGTGATAATATTCTGGTATCTCTATATCTCCTTCAGCTCCTGGCATGAATTATATAATTGCTGGTTGTAGGTTATGTGCATCTTAAACCTTGCTGGGTATTGTCCAATTATTCTTCAAACTCATTTGCCAATTTACACTCCTACTCACATACATAAGAGATTTTCTGTTGTTCTAAAATCCTCACCAATACATGGTAGGGTCCAACTTTCTAAATTTTAAAATAGCTAGTTTTCTTTTTCTTTAAGTAGGTATTATGGTAATGAAATTAGTCTGGGTTGTTTTTTTTTTTTTTCATCTGATACTCTATTTTGCAGATAACACGTAAAAGAGATGAAAAGGGAAATTGGACACAATTGGGATAAAATAAAAAATAATAACGATAAAACTTTGAAAGACATCTAAATATAAAAAACGAAATATTAAACATCCATTTTAAGGATTTTGACATCAGTGGAATTATGAATTCCCTTTGCAATTCAAAGGGACTCTCCAAGATGAAATCCTTTTTTCTTTTTTTTCTTTTCGTTTTTTTTAACATTTATTTATTTTTGAGAGACAGAGACAGAGTGTGAGTAGGGGAGGGGCAGAGAGGGAGGGAGACACAGAATCTGAAGTAGGCTCCAGGCTCCGAGCTGTCAGCACAGAGCCTTACTCTGGGCTCACACCCAGGAACCATGAGATCATGACCTGAGCTGGAGTCGGACGCTTAATCATTTCTCGTTTTGATCCTTCCTTTCTGGTTCACAGTAACAAAACTCTTCTAATGGTCTGTGATCTAAAGAAGGTCAGGAATCCGTATTCCTTTTCCTGGACAATTAGAGGTCCATAACTGTGAACTTTCTCTTGAATGCCAGACTTCATTCAGGATGTTTTCACTGGGTTTTTCACAGGCTAGTATTGATTTCCCTCTCCAGTGCAATATCTTTTCAAGTAGTAATGCCTTAAGCAGAGCAGAGATCCAAGAAGAATTTGAATTTTTATCTGTTGAATACTGATTTCCAAAACTTTTACATATATTGTCCCCTTCCTTCATACCAATCGAGCAGGGCTAAATCATTTTCCCCTCAGAATTGTATTTCACATTATAGGTTTGGAATTTCAAGTAGGTAAGAGGTTGTGTCACAATAACTTAGAGGGAAAGGAGTTGAATAAGCTAAGCAAAGACACCCCCAACTCCCAAGTGGTTTACAAGGTTGCACGCCCTTAGACAATTTGCCGCGGCCCAAGCAGGTTGATGGTGCTGAGTTATCAGTACAAAGATGGGGGCAGTCACATTAACCAAGCTCACAAAACTAACATATAAAATAAGCATACCAACTTATTGATCTACAGTGAGAATGACTGAAGGGGGGACTGATCGCTCAAATCCTTTGGTCCTTGTACTTTGCCCCACTGACTTGCTGCAAGAGAGGTCAAGTTGTATGGGGAACCTGGAAACCCTAGTCTTTAATTAGAATGCATGTAGAAATTCAAAGAGATAAAGGCTCATGCTTGACTATCACAAAAATGTCAGGGTTAAGAAGAAATCATGTAAGAATCCTAATCATTCTCCCACAAGCCTTGTAAGATGGTGTCTACTGAAGAAATTAAAGTCCTTCCCATAAATAAAACTCCAAATCCAGATAGTTTCACTTGATGAATTGGACCGGGAATTTAAAGACATAATACCTACCCTACATATACTCTTCCCCAAAAAAAGTAGGGGAGGGAACACTTCCCAGCTTATTTTATGAGGTCACCATTATCACGATACCAAAACTATACATAAAAATTATAAGAAAGGAGAACTACAGATTAATGTCCCTATGGCACAGATGAAAAATTGAATCCAGCAATATGTAAAAAGGGTAATGTATCCTGACCTAGTAAGGTTTGTCCCAGGAATGCAAAGCTGGTTTATGTTCAAAAGTCAATCAGTGTATGGGGCGCCTGGGTGGCACAGTCGGTTAAGCGTCCTACTTCAGCTCAGGTCACGATCTCGCAGTCCGTGAGTTCGAGCCCCGCGTCGGGCTCTGTGCTGATGGCTCGGAGCCTGGAGCCTGTTTCTGATTCTGTGTCTCCATCTCTCTCTGCCCCTCCCCCGTTCATGCTCTGTCTCTCTCTCTCTCTCTCTCAAAAATAAATAAACGTTAAAAAAAAATTTTTTTTTAAAAGTCAATCAATGTATAAGCAAATGAATAATGTATAAGCAATGTATAAGCAAATGGCAAATGAAACATGGTATATCCATACAGTAGACTGTCCGCAAGAAATAGAAATGGAGTATATGTTACCACATGAATGAAACTTAAAAATATTAGGCTACGTGAAGGAATCCAATTACAAAAGACCACTAAGATTCCACATAGGCAAAGGCATAAACACAAAAAATAGATCAGTGGTGGCATGGGGCTGGGGACACAGGGGAGAGGAAGTTGGGAGGGAATGGGGAGTGACCATTAATAGGTACAGGACTTTTGGGAGTGGTAAAAATTATCTAAAAGTGGTAACGGTTGTTCAACTCTGTGAATGTAAAAATCATTAAATTGAATTGTACAACATATAAGTAAAGCTCTTTAAAAAATAATCAATGTAGGGGCACCTGGGTGGCTCAGTCGGTTAAGCATCCGACTTTGGCTCAGGTCATGATCTTGCGGTTTGTGAGTTCTAGCCCCACGTCGGGTTCTGTGCTGACAGCTCGGAGCCTGGAGCCTGCTTCGGATTCTGTGTCTCCTTCTCTCTCTGCACCTTCCCCACTTGTGTTCTGTCTCTCTCTAGCAAAAATAAATAAATGTAAAAATAATAATAATAATAATAATAATAATAACCAATGTAATTTACGACATTTGCAAACTAAAAATGAAAATCATGATCATCTCAATTGAGACAGAAAAGCATTTGCCAAGATCTAAAATTCATTCCTCATAAAAACCTCAGCAAACAAGAAATAGAAAGGACTGTCCTCACTTGATGAAAAGCATCTAGGAAAAACCTACAGTTAACATCATACTTTTCTTTTTTAAATTTTCTTTAATGTTTATTTATTTTTGAGAGAAAGAACACGAGCTGGGGAGGGGCAGAGAGAGAGGGAGACAGGGATCAAATCAGGCCCTGCACTGTCCGCGCACAGGCCGACACGGGGCTCAAACTCATGGACTGCGAGACCGTGGCCGGAGCTGAAGTCGCACACTCAACCGACTGGGCCACCCAAGTGCCCCTTGGCTTTTATTTTCTAATATTTGTGCCACCCGGAAAAGTTGTACTCTTCCTGAGCAGCCAGAGGGGTTTTTATGGTTTGGTTTTTTATTTTGTGTTGTTTTTTTGTGTTGTCTTAATCTCACAGACACTACGAACTGTGTAATCTATTATGTTCCCTGTTCAGGTTGGTTACTTTTCGTATAAATGCATAACCTGGCTTCCAGGTTTTGTGTAGTAAGTACACTCATCCTTGTTTTATTTTATTTTTTCCACTCCAGTGTTCACTCTCTTCCCTCAACAGTTTTATTGTGGATGTTGTTTTATCTTGTCATAGCGTATCTTTTTAAAATGATGACAGCTGACATCATGTGAGGGTTCAAACACTATTATCTCAGAACCCAACCCAGCCTGCTGTGGGAAACATTCCCTCCCACCCTTTCCAGATGTTGGAGGATGGGGAAAAAGAAGTGGAGAGATATACAAAATCTTCCATTTCCTTTCGACAAGGATGCCTCTCAATTTCTGTTTCTAGCCAATTAATTCAGTTTATAGATAATCTTGCTTTCTTTATGGTGCTGACACTTTCTATGCAGCAATACTGAATGTAGGGCAACACTGATTTTTTTCATTGCTTCAAAATACCACTGACATAAGGCTATTATTGCCGAAGACAATTACTTCTCTAAAGAAAAGGGTGCTCCCCGTGGAGGCAGATTGGACCGAAGTAAATACTTCTCTATTTCCTGCCATTTTGTAAATTGCTTTAATTCCTTATCAAAATAAAGCAAGCATATGAACATGCAGTTAAAAATCCCTGTTTCTATCGCTGATGTACAAATCTGTATCCAAAAGCATTAAAAAAAACCCAGAAAGACTTCCTTCCTCAATTGCTTTTTTTTTGGGGGGGGGGGGAGAAAAGGCACAAAAGCAAAGGTGTCACCATACTGCCATAAATTTGATAATCTGGGAATACAAAATATTGGTGAGAAGTGGAGCTACATGAATTCAGACCTTGCTGTTGGTAGTGTAGATTGGCACATACACTTCAGGAAACAAAAGCTCCCTTGTAAGGTTGAGCACTCCCATATCCAACAACTTGGTAAGTCCGTTCCTAAGGGTGTAGCCTAGAGTTGTAGGGTCCAGTACAGAAGCCAGTAGCTGCCATGGCTACCATTTTTATTTTCAATTAAACAATAAAATACCCAGTAGGAATGAGAAGACCTAGTGCCCAGATCTTGACCTCTAATACTATTTTCTAATCAAAGGAACTGGGCTCCTTGGAGACATGGCTGGTTCTAGAATTGGGGCAGAAAACATTCAAGATGAGCCTGGAGCACACACTGTCTCTTTTTCTAATGAGGGTGTGTCAGAGATCCAGGAAGCAACTAAAAAAAGCCCCTGATGGCCAAAGGCGGAAAAACTTGAGCAACACATTAAGTTAGATGATTACCCAAAGTGGAAAATAAGCAGCCATATGAGCTAATACTGGTATAAACTATTTATTGAATGAAAAATAAATGGGAGAGAAAAGACAAATCTTCCTTGTAGAGGAATTTCCAAAGGACCCCCACTCCTTAACTGTGGGCTACCCATAGTGACTCCATTCCAAAAAATACAGCATGGAAAGGTAGGGCAGGGAGAGAGGGTAGAGAGTCAGTTTTACAGGGTAGAAACTTGACAAACACTAGCCCAGCCAGGTGATCAAGGCCAACAACAGCAGTGGTAAGTCTGGTTGATAGTATTCGTAGTATGTACCCTTGATATGATCTGATGAAAATGGCACTCTCCCTCTGTCGTCTTCCACCCCGAAACCCGTGACTCCAGTTTGACCATGAGGAAAACATCAGGAAATCCCAATAAAGGTACACTATACAAAATACGTGACCAGTACTCCTCAAAATTGCCAAAGTCATCAGAAACAAGGGAAGTCCCTATAATTGTCACAGTCATAAAATGCCTAAGGAAACGTGACTAAATTTAACGTGGTATCCTGGAGGGTGTTCTAGAACGGAAAAGGGGCTCTAGATAAAAAATATCAAAAGCAAATTATAATATAGGTAAGTATTAGTCCAGTATGGATTCCAGTTAATAATAATGTTCAATAATTGTTAGCAAATGCACAATACTGACATAAGATGTTGAAAACAGGAGACACTGGGTGAGGGACATACGGGAACTCTGTGCTACCTTTATAATTTTTCTATAAATCTAAAACTGTTCTAAAAACTTAAGTCTGTTTTAAAAAGAGATATGATCAGAGAAATAAAACACCAGTAAAAGTGTGTGAGGAAACTCTTAATGACATGTGCTATCCTCCTTTGGCACTAATCTTTGCATCAAATTTATTTCAACACTCCATGGACTGATTTTTCTTGGAAAATTAAATACATAAAATCAATTCTGTAAAAAATTTAAATTAAATAAAAAATCCTTTTTCTCAGTCATACTAGCCACATTGCAAGTATTCAAAAGCCCCATGTGGGCATTGGCATTGGGTGTTACTGGACACCATAGATAGAGAATATTTCCATCGTTGCAGAACGTTTGGTTAGATGCTGCTGCTCTGTAGAAACTCTTACAAATGTGCACCAGTAGATAAAAATAAGCATGTTTATAGAAGCATCGTTCATGACATTTTTTAATTGTAAAAACAAAACAATGCCCATCAACAGAAGAACGGATAAATAAATTATGACCTATTCATAAAGTAGAATCCCACACAATGGCAAAATTAATGGATTATAGGTTCATACGTCAACAATGAATGAATCTTTAAAATGTTGAGTGAAAGAGGCAATTTAAATGTCACATCTATTATGAAATCATTTTTTTAAATTCAGAAACTACAAAACCAAATAATGCATGGCTTACAGATGCATTTGTATCTGGTAAAATTCTAAGGAGAAGCAAGAGAATGATAATCACAAAATGCAGTTCAGTCTGGGATAGAAGATAAAGGAGGCATTTAACTGGGAGGAGAATTTGGAGCTTCAATGAATGGCATTGGCAAAACTGTTTTGCTAAGATTGGGTGGTGGTTCCAGAAATGGTTGTTTTATTATTATGCTTCCCAATTTTCATTTTTATTTCATACGCACTTGGACATCTCTCTGTCAAAGCCTACCTGATTTCTCCTTTACCTATATGTCACTTACAACTTTTCCTTCTTCTGGATTTCTCATTCCCATTATAAAGTGGTGTTCCACTAGAGCAATTGAAGTTAAAACTTGCTGGCTATTATGGGTTTCACTATTTGTTTCCTGACCCTGTAAATGGTTTTTGTGCTTCCAAATTTCCATTACTATATTGTAGTCTGGATTTGTAGCCTAATTTAGCAGTTCAAAACTCAAAATGAATATTAATATATGCTTCTCAATTCAGGGGACATTATCTTGCAAGTCAAATGAGCAAGGCCAATTCAGACAATCTATTGTTTAATCTTGTGTCATCCAAATATTGACTGTTCTTATAATGGAGCATCATTACCTAGAAGAATCAGCAGCACTTGAAATGCACAAAATGTTTCTGAACTCGTTTAGTAGACTTTATTAATATTCTTCTACAAAATACTGTTGATGCTGTTTCATTCATATTTCAAAATCCTCTCCTTGGTTTACTTAACTAAATCTCTACCCACTCTTTCCAATGCTTTATTAATTACTAACTTCCTTTTATATCCTGCTAGCGTTTCAAACATAATAGTCAGGTGGGAAAGCCTATTTGAAATAATGTTTTTAGTCATTTCCCATGCTGGTTTTCCAAATTACTATATTTCTCATATTCATATTTTAAAACAAATTATGTATTTAATCATAACAGATGGATATTCTGGTTATTTTTAATAATATGTAGATTTTTGAATTAGCCTATTTTATTTCTAATTATAATGTCTAAAGGTGCTCTACTGTTCAGAAATTAAATATAAAGAAAAACCATATCAGGTTAATAGAAAAATAAGCAGTCTCTTCCAATTAGCTAAGCATTTCTCACAAACGTAGAGAGAAAAGAAACTCTATAGTCTAAAGCTTTGGCTTTACACTGTGATCATTCCATTGTTTTTTGTTTTGTTTTGTTTTTTATGTACCCATTGAAGTATTTGCTGACTCTTCAGTACAAATAGTAAATCTCTATTTTCAAAGGGGAAAAACAATATTTTGGTCAAGAAATTACGGTACCTTTGACCCTTGAGTAACGTGGAGTTTAAGGACACTGACCCCCCCCCCCCCTTCCCGGGCCAGTCAAAAACCTACATATAACTTTTCACTATCCAAAACTTAACTACTAATAGCCTACTGTTGACTGGAAGCCTTACCAATAACATAAACCATGAATTAGCATCTGTTTTGTATTTTATGTGTATTATATGCTATATTCTTACAATAAAGTAAGCTAGAGAAAAGAAAATGTTATTTAGAAAACCATAAGAAAGAGAAAACACATTAAGGGTAGTTACTGTATTTATCAAAAACAAAAAATCCACATCTAAGTGGACCCACGCACCTCAAGCCCCTGCTGTTTAAGGGTGACTGTAACCAATACCCACTCTTTTTTTTAAGTTTATTGATTTATTTTGAGAGAGAGAAAGCATGAGCAGGAGAGGAGCAGAGAGAGAGAGAGGATCCCAAGCAGACTCCACACTACCAGCATGGAGCCCCACACGGGACTGGATCCTATGAAATGCAAGATCAGAACCCGAGCCAAAATCAAGAATAGGACACTTAACTGACTGAGCCACCCAAGGCACCCCCAATCAATACCTACTTTTATTTTTTTTTAATATTTTTAATATTTATTTATTATTGAGAGAGAGAGAGACACACACACACACACACACAGAGCATGAGCAGGGGAGGGGGAGAGACAGAGAGGGAGACACAGAATCCGAGGCAGGCTCCAGGCTCTGAGCTGTCCGCACAGAGCCCGACGCAGGGCTCGAACTCACAAACTGTGAGATCATGACCTGAGCCGAAGTCGGACGCCCAACCGACTGAGCCACCCAGGCGCCCCAATACCTCCTTTTAAACAACTCATGTCAGGGACCGAAACCAGCCTCATTTCCACTTTCACAGCATTAAGAAAATAAGAGGATGGAAACTCACATTATTGTGAACAAGCAGTGAAAGTTAACTAAATCTGTAATCAATCTCCCTCCATGGCAAGGCCAACAGAAGGGACGGAAGACCTGGGAGCCAGCTCTGCCATGCCCCCACCCACCTGGAAGTAAGTACAAATACTCCTCCTCCTCACCCCCTTTGTCCGTGTCTTGAACAACCAGAGGGGGAAGCGGCAAGATGGCGGCGTAGGAGGACGCTGGGCTCACCGCGCGTCCTGCTGATCACTTAGATTCCACCTACACCTGCCTAAATAACCCAGAAAACCGCCAGAGGATTAGCAGAACGGAGTCGCCGGAGCCAAACGCAGACGAGAGGCCCACGGAAGAGGGTAGGAAGGGCGGCGAGGCGGTGCGCGCTCCACGGACTGGCGGGAGGGAGCCTGGGCGGAGGGGCGGCTCGCCGGCCAAGCAGAGCCCCCGAGTCTGGCTGGCAAAAGCGGAGGGGCCTGACGGACTGTATTCCCACAACAAGCGCGACTTAGCGTCTGGGAGGTCATAAGTTAACAGCTCTGCTCGGAAAGCGGGAAGGCTGGAGGACAAAGGGAGGGAGAGCTGCTGAGCCCCCTGACGACAGAGCTCAGTTTGGTGGGGAACAAAGGCGCTCACCGGCGCCATCTCCCCCGCCCATCCCCCAGCCAAAATCCCAAAGACAACCAGTTCCTGCCAGGGAACTTGCTCGCTCCGCGCAAATACCCAACTCTGTGCTTCTGCGGAGCCAAACCTCCGGCAGCGGATCTGACTCCCTCCCGCTGCCACAGGGCCCCTCCTGAAAAGGATCACCTAAGGAGAAGCGAGCTAAGCCTGCCCCTCCTGCCCCTGTGCACCTTGCCTACCCACCCCAGCTAAAATGCCAGATCCCCAGCATCACAAGCCTGGCAGTGTGCAAGTAGCCCAGACGGGCCACGCCACCCCACGGTGAATCCCGCCCCTAGGAGAGGGGAAGAGAAGGCACACACCAGTCTGACTGTGGCCCCAGCGGTGGGCTGGGGGCAGACATCAGGTCTGACTGCGGCCCCGCCCACCAACTCCAGTTATACACCACAACACAGGGGAAGTGCCCTGCAGGTCCTCACCACGCCAGGGACTATCCAAAATGACCAAGCGGAAGAATTCCCCTCAGAAGAATCTCCAGGAAATAACAACAGCTAATGAGCTGATCAAAAAGGATTTAAATAATATAACAGAAAGTGAATTTAGAATAATAGTCATAAAATTAATCGCTGGGCTTGAAAACAGTATACAGGACAGCAGAGAATCTCTTGCTACAGAGATCAAGGGACTAAGGAACAGTCACGAGGAGCTGAAAAACGCTTTAAACGAAATGCATAACAAAATGGAAACCACCACAGCTTGGCTTGAAGAGGCAGAGGAGAGAATAGGTGAACTAGAAGATAAAGTTATGGAAAAAGAGGAAGCTGAGAAAAAGAGAGATAAAAAAATCCAGGAGTATGAGGGGAAAATTAGAGAACTAAGTGATACACTAAAAAGAAATAATATACGCATAATTGGTATCCCAGAGGAGGAAGAGAGAGGGAAAGGTGCTGAAGGGGTACTTGAAGAAATAATAGCTGAGAACTTCCCTGACCTGGGGAAGGAAAAAGGCATTGAAATCCAAGAGGCACAGAGAACTCCCTTCAGACGTAACTTGAATCGATCTTCTGCACGACATATCATAGTGAAACTGGCAAAATACAAGGATAAAGAGAAAATTCTGAAAGCAGCAAGGGGTAAACGTGCCCTCACATATAAAGGGAGACCTATAAGACTCGTGACTGATCTCTCTTTTGAAACTTGGCAGGCCAGAAAGAATTGGCACGAGATTTTCAGGGTGCTAGACAGAAAAAATATGCAGCCGAGAATCCTTTATCCAGCAAGTCTGTCATTTAGAATAGAAGGAGAGATAAAGGTCTTCCCAAACAAAAACTGAAGGAATTTGTCACCACTAAACCAGCCCTACAAGAGATCCTAAGGGGGACCCTGTGAGACAAAGTCCCAGAGACATCACTACAAGCATAAAACATACAGACATCACAATGACTCTAAACCCGTATCTTTCTATAATAATACTGAATGTAAATGGATTAAATGCGCCAACCAAAAGACATAGGGTATCAGAATGGATAAAAAAACAAGACCCATCTATTTGCTGTCTACAAGAGACTCATTTTAGACCTGAGGACACCTTTAGATTGAGAGTGAGGGGATGGAGAACTATTTATCATGCGACTGGAAGCCAAAAGAAAGCTGGAGTAGCCATACTTATATCAGACAAACTAGACTTTAAATTAAAGGCTGTAACAAGAGATGAAGAAGGACATTATATAATAGTTACAGGGTCTATCCATCAGGAAGAGCTAACAATTATAAACGTCTATGCGCCGAATACCGGAGCCCCCAAATATATAAAACAATTACTCATAAACATAAGCAACCTTATTGATAAGAATGTGGTAATTGCAGGGGACTTTATCACCCCACTTACAGAAATGGACAGATCATCTAGACACACGGTCAATAAAGAAACAAGGGCCCTGAATGAGACATTGGATCAGATGGACTTGACAGATATATTTACCACTCTACATCCCAAAGCAACAGAATATACTTTCTTCTCGAGTGCACATGGAACATTCTCCAAGATAGATCATATACTGGGTCACAAAACAGCCCTTCATAAGTTTACAAGAATTGAAATTATACCATGCATACTTTCAGACCACAATGCTATGAAGCTTGAAATCAACCACAGAAAAAAGTCTGGAAAACCTCCAAAGGCATGGAGGTTAAAGAACACCCTACTAACGAATGAGTGGGTCAACCAGGCAATTAGAGAAGAAATTAAAAAATATATGGAAACAAACGAAAATGAAAATACAACAATCCAAACGCTTTGGGATGCAGCGAAGGCAGTCCTGAGAGGAAAATACATTGCAATCCAGGCCTATCTCAAGAAACAAGAAAAATCCCAAATACAACATCTAACAGCACACCTAAAGGAAACAGAAGCAGAACAGCAAAGGTAGCCTAAACCCAGCAGAAGAAGAGAAATAATAAAGATCAGAGCAGAAATAAACAATATAGAATCTAAAAAAACTGTAGAGCAGATCAACGAAACCAAGAGTTGGTTTTTTGAAAAAATAAACAAAATTGACAAACCTCTAGCCAGGCTTCTCAAAAAGAAAAGGGAGATGACCCAAATAGATAAAATCATGAATGAAAATGGAATTATTACAACCAATCCCTCAGAGATACAAACAAGTATCAGGGAATACTATGAAAAATTATATGCCAACAAAGTGGACAACCTGGAAGAAATGGACAAATTCCTGAACACCCACACTCTTCCAAAACTCAATCAGGAGGAAATAGAAAGCTTGAACAGACCCATAACCAGCGAAGAAATTGAATCAGTTATCAAAAATCTCCCAACAAATAAGAGTCCAGGACCAGATGGCTTCCCAGGGGAGTTCTACCAGACGTTTAAAGCAGAGATAATACCTATCCTTCTCAAGCTATTCCAAGAAATAGAAAGGGAAGGAAAACTTCCAGACTCATTCTATGAAGCCAGTATTACTTTGATTCCTAAACCAGACAGAGACCCAGTAAAAAAAGAGAACTACAGGCCAATATCCCTGATGAATATGGATGCAAAAATTCTCAATAAGATACTAGCAAATCGAATTCAATGGCATATAAAAAGAATTCTTCACCATGATCAAGTGGGATTCATTCCTGGGATGCAGGGCTGGTTCAAAATTCGCAAATCAATCAACGTGATACATCTCATTAACAAAAAAAAAAGAGAAGAACCATATGATCCTGTCAATCGATGCAGAAAAGGCCTTTGACAAAATCCAGCACCCTTTCTTAATAAAAACCCTTGAGAAAGTCGGGATAGAAGGAACATACTTAAAGATCATAAAAGGCATTTATGAAAAGCCCACAGCTAACATCATCCTCAACGGGGAAAAACTGAGAGCTTTTTCCCTGAGATCAGGAACACGACAAGGATGCCCACTCTCACCGCTGCTGTTTAACATAGTGCTGGAAGTTCTAGCATCAGCAATCAGACAACAAAAGGAAATCAAAGGCATCAAAATTGGCAAAGATGAAGTCAAGCTTTCGCTTTTTGCAGATGACATGATATTATACATGGAAAATCCGATAGACTCCACCAAAAGTCTGCTAGAACTGATACAGGAATTCAGCAAAGTTGCAGGATACAAAATCAATGTACAGAAATCAGTTGCATTCTTATACACTAACAATGAAGCAACAGAAAGACAAATAAAGAAATTGATCCCATTCACAATTGCACCAAGAAGCATAAAATACCTAGGAATAAATCTAACCAAAAATGTAAAGGATCTGTATGCTGAAAACTATAGAAAGCTTATGAAGGAAATTGAAGAAGATTTAAAGAAGTGGAAAGACATTCCCTGCTCATGGATTGGAAAAATAAATATTGTCAAAATGTCAATACTACCCAAAGCTATCTACACATTCAATGCAATCCCAATCAAAATTGCACCAGCATTCTTCTCGAAACTAGAACAAGCCATCCTAAAATTCATATGGAACCACAAAATGCCCCGAATAGCCAAAGGAATTTTGAAGAAGAAGACCAAAGCAGGAGGCATCACAATCCCAGACTTTAGCCTCTACTACAAAGCTGTCATCATCAAGACAGCATGGTATTGGCACAAAAACAGACACATAGACCAATGGAACAGAATAGAAACCCCAGAACTAGACCCACAAACGTATGGCCAACTCATCTTTGACAAAGCAGGAAAGAACATCCAATGGAAAAAAGACAGCCTCTTTAACAAATGGTGCTGGGAGAACTGGACAGCAACATGCAGAAGGTTGAAACTAGACCACTTTCTCACACCATTCACAAAAATAAACTCAAAATGGATAAAGGACCTAAATGTGAGACAGGAAACCATCAAAACCTTAGAGGAGAAAGCAGGAAAAGACCTCTCTGACCTCAGCCATAGCAATCTCTTACTCGACACATCCCCAAAGGCAAGGGAATTAAAAGCAGAAGTGAATTACTGGGACCTTATGAAGATAAAAAGCTTCTGCACAGCAAAGGAAACAACCAACAAAACTAAAAGGCAACCAACGGAATGGGAAAAGATATTCGCAAATGACATATCGGACAAAGGGCTAGTATCCAAAATCTATAAAGAGCTCACCAAACTCCACACCTGAAAAACAAATAACCCAGTGAAGAAATGGGCAGAAAACATGAATAGACACTTCTCTAAAGAAGACATCCGGATGGCCAACAGGCACATGAAAAGATGTTCAGCGTCGCTCCTTATCAGGGAAATACAAATCAAAACCACACTCAGGTATCACCTCACACCAGTCAGAGTGGCCAAAATGAACAAATCAGGAGACTATAGATGCTGGAGAGGATGTGGAGAAATGGGAACCCTCTTGCACTGTTGGTGGGAATGCAAATTGGTGCAGCCACTCTGGAAAGCAGTGTGGAGGTTCCTCAGAAAATTAAAAATAGACCTACCCTATGACCCAGCAATAGCACTGCTAGGAATTTATCCAAGGGATACAGGAGTACTGATGCATAGGGCCACTTGTACCCCAATGTTCATAGCAGCACTCTCAACAATAGCCAAATTATGGAAAGAGCCTAAATGTCCATCAACTGATGAATGGATAAAGAAATTGTGGTTTATATACACAATGGAATATTACGTGGCAATGAGAAAAAATGAAATATGGCCTTTTGTAGCAACGTGGATGGAACTGGAGAGTGTGATGCTAAGTGAAATAAGCCATACAGAGAAAGACAGATACCATATGGTTTCACTCTTATGTGGATCCTGAGAAACTTAACAGGAACCCATGGGGGAGGGGAAGGAAAAAAAAAAAAGAGGTTAGAGTGGGAGAGAGCCAAAGCATAAGAGACTGTTAAAAACTGAGAACAAACTGAGGGTTGATGGGGGGTGGGAGGGAGGAGAGGGTGGGTGATGGGTATTGAGGAGGGCACCTTTTGGGATGTGCACTGGGTGTTGTATGGAAACCAATTTGTCAATAAATTTCATATTAAAAAAAAAAACAACCAGAAAATGACTCCAAATCCTGCAAAGTTCTGAGGTTGCCAAAGACATACTTACCCCCCGGTAATTCATTCCCTCCATCTGGTTAGAAACTCCAAATTCCAGCAAACAGATAAGCAGCAAGTGGAGGGAGTTAGCAGTGGCAGGACTGAGAGCTGTGATTCCAGCAGGTGGGAGGCAGGAAGGTGGGCAGTGGTAGAAACCAAGGCCTTAGCGGCCATGTTTATTGAGAACCGGACTTTCTATCTTCTGATTCGTTTATATTTGTGAAGAGCTGGGCATTTCGGTGGAAATTTCACCCCAGATGAACGCAAATAGACATCTAGTAAACGGAGTTCCTGGACAGCCATATACCCCAGCTGCCCTGGGCCCTGGCCCCATCCCGACACCAACAGCATACACGTCTCTGAGGACCATTTTTCTCCCCTAATCTGCATGGTAACAATGACTTTGATACTGTATGACTCCAGTCATGGACTGCAGCCCACTAGACCATGGGGGGGGGGGGGTGGTCAATAGCCGGGACAATATTCTTCCCTAGGTTATTTGGACTTGGGAATACGATTTCAGATCAGCCAGGTAAGCCTCATCACAGAAGAGAGATTCTTTGAGAGTTAATGACCGCAGTTTTAGACTATACCAGCTCTAATAGCAGAATTGAGTGGCTGAGAGGAGGCTAGCTGGAAAAGGAAGAGGAAGAGGGAAGGGATATTAGAAAGAGGAAGAGGAGGGGAAGGAAGGGAAAACAGGATGGAGGAGGGGAAGAGGAGTTAGCAAGCAGGAGGAGGGGTTGGAGGGAGGAAGGGGAAGGAACTGGAGGGGGAGGAGGGGGAGGAGCAAGAGAGTAGGAAGAGGAAGGAGGAGGAGGAGAGACAGAAAGTCCCAGTGGTATTTTATCCCTGGCCCAGTGGTTCCTGTCGCTCATTCGTTTCCAAGATACACTTCTGCCCCTTCATCTTCAACTTTAACTTAAGCTACCTAAGTAACTTTGTGCTACTTAAGTCCAATGTAGTTCCAGGAAATGCGTGGAGCTTGTTATGTAGAGAGAATGTAATTATTCTTTACACATCAACTTGCCAAACTACTGCAAATACACAAAGGAGCTTTAACCTGCTAAATAAACATGCAAAGCGGAATGCACGCTCATGGCTCTGCCAGAGGGAGGATGTTCCCCTCCGTGCTGTCTTCAAAGCCACCTTTGAATATGGCCGTAACGCAGCTGCCGTCCATTTCAGCTTTCACCCTCATAAGCTTCCTAAGCCAAACTTGGGCTTTTTCCTTCTTCCAATATACCAGACCCAGGGGAGGGGGCCGAGGAAGGGCAGTGGTGTTCCTGGGGCAGGTGTCTGGGAAACCTGCTTTTTCAGCTTGTTCATGGCCTCTGGCCCTTTCTGGACTCTACCCCGGGGGTGTCGTCCCCATCTTGCGATCGCCTGCTGCCGGGCTCACCAGCCTTTTTGACTCTGCCGACGCAACATAACGCAGCTCGTGGTGGACAGGTCTAGACACGGAGCCATTGATGCCTCGTGATCACGTGTCCCAGTAACAAGCCAGGAACTGTCTTTAAAATGATATAATTCTTTGCTGCATTTGGCATGGCCTTGCTACAAATTCCAGGGCACTGTGTTAGTACATTTGTTTTAAGTTTATTTTGAGAGAGAGAACAAGAGAAAGAGAAACAGAGAGAGGGAGAGAAAGAATCCCGAGCAGGCTCCGCACTAGCATCACAGAGTCCCATGTGGGGCTCAAACTCACGAACCTCAAGATCATGACCTGAGCTGAAACCAAGAGCCAGATGTTTAACTGACTGAGCCCCCAGGGCTAGTGGTTAGTAGTTTCTCACTGGGCCTCGCCATGAAATTCACACTGAGTTTTTTCCTACCGTTAACACCTATAACATCATAGGGTCTTTGGATCATATGACCCAAGTGCCAGGGTGGCCTGAACTTCCTCAGAGCCCTTTCCTGTTATGTGCGCCACTCAATGCTGACACTTTCCACACCACGCGGTGTCTGAGAAGGAGTGAAATTCCTGGTGTTCTTGGACCCCATCCACTAGGGTCCTTGATAAAGTATTAAATTCACGTTCCAAGAAAGAGGCACTGAGCAGATAGTGTTAGCTGCCTCGTCTTACGTTCTGGCCCCCTTCTTCCAGCACTTGAAGCTGACACAGGCATTACATCGGTAAGTGGCACAGAGATCTAGTAACATAATTTCAAGGACGTCTGTGGAGGCCATTCATGTCCCCAGCCATCTCCATATCGTGCAGAACATCACTCACAGAATGAGCTCTCTACTTCAGGACCGTGTCTATACTCAGGGCTTTCTTAAATGTAGATGATTCTGAAATCTAAATTTCTAGACCCAGTCTGGTCCAGGTCAAAACCATTGCCCTCTCCACTTGCCCTCCTGTTCTAGTACTTTCCCCGAACCCAGTCCTGCTTGACAGGGAAATCAAACAGAAAGCAGCATGAATAATGAAAACAACAGCAGAAATCAAAAAAGGCTTCACCAGTGTGCGATCACATTTGAGGCTGGCCTAGGTGAATGACTGAATTGAATCTCTATAACCAGAGAATGGAGTAAGGTAGGTCCGGGCGGAGGCAAGACAAATAGCAAAGGTACAAAAGGAACGATGAGACGGGGCATGTTTGAGGAACAGCAGTGATCCAGGGTGATGTGACAAGCCTTACAACTGTCCAGTTGGGTGGGTTAGTTTTGTTGCATTTCTTAAAATATGTTAGAGCCATTTCAAGGAACACAAACTCAGGGCCGTAGAAAAACTGAATATTGCATTTTCCATATGGATGCAGCACTGTGATTTAAATTTTTTTTTTCAAAAAAAGGACTGTGACTCCCCAGGTCCTATATATGACATGTCAGTTTATAATTTCTCATAATAGCATCTCATTTGTAAACTCACATCAGATTCATTGATGATGAGGACTTCAGCACTTTTTATCCCCACGTTAGTGACTCCAAACCTATAATTTTCTGGATTTCACTTCTCTTTTTTTTCCTTTTTCTTCAGATTCAGTCTTTCCTTAGTGAATTGGTTTCCATTTATCTTGATTCAACCTCACGCTATTGATTTTTGCCCTTTCTCGAACTTCCCAGAAACCTGCTATGTATTAATTCTGTTTTCTGTGATAGTAGCTGTCCTTCCTGGCACTGGGTAATGTTTAGGGAAGTTTTGAAATCTAACACACAGAGTACCTCCTGTTCAAATTTTAGATACTATATTTAATCCTAATAGGATGAGAAAATAGATGTGTGCATATTTCACCTTAGGATGGAAAATTCTTTGTGTTCTAATAATTAGCTCTTGCTTCATTGTAATATAACACTTAAGTAATTTATCCAACGTGATGCAGCAAGGTGAGATTTGAGCCCACATATTTCGGGCTCTTTTCCTACTGTGATCGTTTGCCCCACTTTTAATTAATTCATGCAACTTAGTAACGATTTTTTTCAGAATCTCCTATTTTCCACCCACACTGCTGGATGCTGAAGATATATAGTGTTGAACAGATGAATGTTCAGCCCTCATAGATCTTGTCTGTGAGGAAGACAAGTCTCTCTTCTTAGGTTTGTCCATATTCTTTTCTTTACTGCACAGAAAATGAAACCACCAGGCACGAGCTTCTTCAACTGACCTCTCTGCCCTTGAAATGTGTTTACAGCTGCCCATCTTTCCTCCTGTTTCATCTCAGAAGGAGAAATGTCCATCCTCTTCTCTTGGATCCACTGCCAGCGGCCAAAGCCTTGGCTTTGATCCCATGCACTTTCCAACATTTCTGGACATTCTTTTAGCTCTCACAAGCCTCTGTCTCATCTTCAATATCTCCCTCTCAACCGATTACTCCCTTTGGATGACATTCTCAAAAAAAATTTTTTTAAGTTTTATTTTTATTTATTTTGAGAGAGAGAGAGAACAAGTGGGGAAAGGGCAGAGAGAGAGAGAGAGAGAGAGAGAGAGAGAGAGAGAATCCCATGCAGGCTCCGTGCTGACAGCAGAGAGCCCGACTCAAGGCTCGAACTCACGAACTGTGAGACTGTGACGTGAGCCAAAGTCAGATGGTTAACCCAAATATTTTTTAACATTTGTTTTTGTTTTCTATCTTTCTCAAGGGACTGCTTTCGCTGTTGTCCTCAGCAATAGCTTTAACAGCTTTTCGACTTGTTTTGACACTTTTGCACATCCCATTTCTTTTTTAGACCAGTACGATATGACTTTTGCCTCTCCATTTTCCCACTTGAAGGCAAAGGGAAATAGACATAAAATGCGCCAGTCCCTCCCTCCCCTGTGTGATCCTTTTGGGGAATGTACTCTCTTCACCCGCTCGGGTCCTCGTCTCAGGTCTGCTTCGCAGAGAACCCCAACCGAGAGAAGAGATGCTTTCAAACGAAGCCCTGTCGACTCCCCTTCTGTACTTTCTCCCCCAGTCTTCCTCCCCACTCCTCTGTCATTGTTTTATTTCGAGAACTCATCTTCCAGCTCCTGTGCTGCCTTGTCTTACTGTCTCCACCACCTTCTCCCTCTAAACCATTCCCTACGTACTTTGAGTACACTTTGTTCTCTAAAATGTACACCTGCTCGTGTCACTTCTCGGCTCAAAAACTTTTGGTGTCTTCCTTAGTGCCGGCAGGATGAAGTTAACATTTCTGATGTGGACCATTACGCCCTTCGCACGTTCGCACCAACCTACGTTTTTGGTCTTAGGTCCTGCTATACTTCCCGTGGTCCAGCCACATCAAAGTAATTATACTTTCCCCGAACACACACCATTCATTTTCATAACCCTTGTCCTGGCACACAGTTGCTTCTTCATGGGGTGCCCCCACTCTCTTTCCCTCCCTCCCTCACCCAGAAACTGATTCATCCTTCAAGACTCCATTCAGATGCATCTAGAAATCGTTCCATAATTTCCCAAAACATGGCTACATGTCTGACGGGATGGTGTGGGACTCGGTTCAGATCTCTCTCCTGCGACTTATGTGTTATTGAAACGCGTGTGCACACGTCTGTGTCTCTCACTAGCCTGTGAGTTGAACCCAACACTTACTGATCTTGTTTCTGAACGCTAGCAACAACACAAATCAATAAGTACCCGGGTAAATGAGTGAATGATAGAAATTACAGTTAACTGACATGAAAGGAAAGAAGCAGGTAGGATTGCTCTAGGCTTTCCTACTTCTTCCCTCTTCCTCCTCCACCAGTACCACCACATCGAAACTAAAATTACTGAAGTATATTTAATTGCCAAGCCAATCTCAGGTACAGCATGATTTTTGAAACAAGAAGGCCACTCCATCCCTACAAACATCTCCCAGACTACCTCTCCAACTTATGAAAATCTTTTAAGACACAAACCTTTCAATATTAGAGGGAAAAAAAATGCTGACATTCAAATGATTTGGGAGTTAACGCATTCATGCAAATTAATTTTATTGCCAAGGTAAACATGAGGAAAGGACCAAAAACTGAGAAGGCATTGAGTCTCTGAAGAAACGGGGCTGCCGGTGCCCTGAATTCATTCCTTTGTACGGAGACAAATGAAATTTATTCACAGAAGTTTCATATTGTCTATTTCCACATGTTCTACTAAGTTTCAGTTCATCTCTTCCTCTGCCACCAAAATGTGTCTTAGGACCCTGCTCCGCCCTTCTCTAGGCTGGCAAATATACGACCTCTTTTATAGTATTTCATATAACTCAATTAAATAAATATTTACTGAGTGTTGGTTATATGCTTAGCCTAGAGGGATAATCTATCTAACATTTCACTCTGTACACGACCCCAGTTTTTCCATAACCCAAAGTGGGCATTCATTGCCTCTAGGGAGAGTTGTTGTGGGCAAACCAGTTTAAGAGGGCCAACCTAAGTCTCCATATCATAGGAAAATGATTGGAGAGAATGTGTTGCTTAACAGAGAGAATATTTCCCTTCCCTTTACCTTTACCCGCTCTCATTTCCTTAGACTACAAAGTTTGTGTACTAAGGATGAGGAGGGGAAAGTACAGAACCCCCAGAGAAGTTTAAATATTCAAGAGAAGAGGGCTTGAAAGAAAGAAGATCCAAAGCCATCCCCCTGTTCTCAACACCCCCCATCCACATATATGCAGTCCTGTGGTGTTACGGATTGTTAGAAGTAGCAGCATGGCCAGATACAGCCTCCCAGGCTTCCCTTGACCTAGCATATACTAGAAAAGCAAACAAATATTCCTGAGTCCTAGGGAGGATCAAGGAATTATCAGATAGGAGCCAGACCTGAGGATGTCCCGGACTCTGCATGACATCGTTACAACCCATGTGGTCTGATGCGATGGGACAAAGCCAGTCCGAACCAGTAATAAGCAGTTCACATACGCAGCCATCTCCCAAGATTTCTGGGCAGCCTCAGGGATGGGGACACCCAGGAGTGAGGACATCTTTAATTAACCGAGGTCAAATTTCTACCAAACCGAAGAAGGAGGGCAAAGCTAACATGGCATTGGTTCATAGCAAATGAGAGATACTTTTCTTGCAAAACTGAATCTGTGGTCTTGCCTTTATACCAGTAACTCAGCATTTACCTAAAATTGTGGGGTGACTCTAAAAACAGAGCAAAATACGGGATCCATTCCTTAAAAGGAGCCTGTGGAAGGACAACAGGCTTTGGAGTCAGACCCCGCCGGGGTGAATCCAGGTGTCCCTCCTGGAGTTAGGTGTTTATATTTACTGAGGCTCTTTCATCATCCGTAACGTGGAGATGGTGTTTCAGAATTAAGTGAGAGGTAGAAGTTAAAATCCTGGATACATGTTATGAGCTCAGTAAATGTTATTTCCTTTATTTCTTCTCAAATGTTTTTCTTCATGTAGAGGCCATATTTATACAAAAGAAAGAATAACGCCAAGGTACGATGACTCAGTCCTCTAATTTCTTACCAAGTGTGACTGCGGATTTCTGTCACTGTTGGAATCGGTGGGAAGGAGGTGATATTCTGCTGAATGTGGTGACAACTCTTTCCCTCCCACCAAGTTTCACAGTGCTGCTGATTTCACCCGTTCCTAAATTTCTGACGTGTTTGAATCCGATTTTAACCCGAATCACTCTGGTAGCGGTGGCTACAGGGAGCGAATCTGTAAACTCGGACTGTTGTTCTGATTACCGTATAATAGAGGGAAGCTTTCCATTTTTGCTCAGAGCGGCAAGATTTTGTGCAGCTGAATTTCAATCGTAGAACCCATTGCAAGCACACCCTCTTTAAGTACCGGTCTCTGCAGTTGAAAGAAGTAAAATGAGGTTTCTAATTTACAGTGAGTGTTATGATGCACAAGGTAGCCATAGCTTTCAGGAAAAGAAAGTCAGGACTTGACACAGCGATTTAGAATTTTTATAGTTAGTATCATTTTCTTGTTAGTGGGCCCATTGGCAGTCATCATACCGGGCCATAAAAGTTGGTGTTAACTTTACTTTGCTATTCCCAGATTTTCACCTTATTTTTCTCTTATTCAAACAATCATTGACAATTAGAGCTGAAGCGGATCGTAGAGCTCATGCAACCCAGGGACAGCAACGTGGCAGTTTCTAGGCAGAAGTCCACATACAGGTGTTTTTATTTTCTCCCAACAAAATGTTTCCCATAACCAATAACAAATTTTGACTTAGATCTCAGACTGGTCTTCCAGCCCAAGCCTCTTTCCACTGCATGGCCGTGCCACTCACGGATACGCAGTCCCCCTTCCGACTCTTCTCCCCACTTGTTAAATCCCACCTTGGGATAACTTGGTGAAAGAAAACACACCTTTCAACGATGTGCCTCACTTGGCACTATATTGTTGGCCTATGTCACAACACTTTCTATTGCTTCTTTTCTTGAACGATAAAATGGAAAGCATAAATTCAAATATGTGTTGGACAGAAGGTAGCATGCAGTAGTTTTAAAAAAAAAAGGCTGGAATGGAAATCACCTGATGACCTGATAGTTTTTACAATCTTTTTAAAAATTTTTTTAATGTTTATTTTTGATAGAGAAAGAGAGGGAGCAAGAGAGAGAGAGAGATCGGGAACAGGGGAGGGGCAGAGAGAGAGAGGGAGACATAGAATCCAAAGCAGGCTCCAGGCTCTGAGCCATCAGCACAGAGCCTGACGTGGGGCTCAAACTCGTGAACTGCAAGATCATGATCTGAGCCGAAGTCAGACGCTTAACCGACTGAGATACCCAGGGGCCCCGATAGTTTTTACAGTCTTGAGACAGAGGACCCTACTAATAATGGAAATAGGTGATTCTCATCCTGCTCACAACATCTTCATGGCAAAGTGTAGTGGCCTACTTGTAAGTATTTCTTCTAGTCTCCACCTTATTCATATAAACATTTGCCTAAAAGCAGGGAGGGGTATAAACAAAGCTATGTGAATGAATAAGGTATGACTTGAATTAGGCAGAGATTATTAAAGAAGGCTGAAAAATGGGGCGCCTGGGTGGTGCAGTCGGTTGAGCGTCTGACTTCAGCCAGGTCACGATCTCGCGGTCCGTGAGTTCGAGCCCCGCGTCAGGCTCTGGGCTGATGGCTCAGAGCCTGGAGCCTGTTTCTGATTCTGTGTCTCCCTCTCTCTCTGCCCCTCCCCCGTTCATGCTCTGTCTCTCTCTGTCCCAAAAATAAATAAACGTTGAAAAAAAAATTAAAAAAAAAAAAAGAAGGCTGAAAAGTAACCAAAGACACTGTGATGCTATCATTTTCCTCAGTTTCCTTATATATAAAATGAGGAGTTAGCTGAATTATTTTTAAGGTTGCCTCCAGCTTGGTAGTTCTGTGAATGGATTAACCATAAACATAATTTATACGATAGAGGGAAAACATAAAACAAACCCAGAGTTTATTTATGAGGATCTAGTTTGAGAAACAAACTTAATGATGTCAAATGGAGACAACTGTCGTCTGATAAGATGGCATTTCCATTAATTGGTCATTGACATGAACTTGTCTAATTATTTCATCATCAATCATTCTCCTTCTCCCTTCTCACCTGCCTTCCAACTGTATTTGGCTAAACAAATTTATGTTTAGTATTTGACAGAGAAATACTTTCTTTTCTTAGAGAGTTAACACTGTATCAAAGTGATATATTCCCTACTGGTTTAGCTGAGAAATATGGGATCAATTATTATGCTATACAAGAACAAAAATCTGAAAGCAATTAATCTATCTCAAATGAACAATATCAAATTGTATTTATAGAATCTGAAATGAAATTAACATTAGTCATCCTTCACGATTGATCTGAAGCATATTTCTTGTTCCAAAATGATCTGAAGCAATGGAGTAAAAACTCAGGAAGAACTTTCAGGATTTCTCATGACTAAACACAAAAATAAGACCTGTAAAAAAGCTACATTAAAATTACCAGGGAGTGTTTTGATTTGTTTTGACACATTGCAAACTCCAGTGATAAGACATTCAGTACCTTACTTAGGAATCACCTTTTCACCTTGTCATACGAGGATTCATGTTTTCTTTAATTAGAAATTGATCAGAAGCCTAATAAAGCTTGATGAGTGGTAGCACTAAAAATCCCTTTGCAAAAGGCTAAACTCTTATCTACTCACACATTTTCTTTCCTTGTACTTACTCCATGTCCAAAACCATGTCTGAAAAGGGATGAAGGGGAGAGGGGTGGAAATTCAACTTATTTTTCTTTGGACAGTTTCTCACTAGATGTTTAATTACCAGGAACAGTTATTTTTTTATTATTAATTTTTTTTTAATTTGCATCCAAATTAGTTAGCATATAGTGCGGCAATGATTTCAGGAGTAGATTCCTTAATGCTCCTTACCCATTTAGCCCATCCCCCCTCCCCCCCACCTCCAGCAACCCTCTGTTTGTTCTCCATATTTAAGAGTCTCATATGTTTTGTCCCCCTCCCTGGTTTTTTTTCAATATATGAAATTTACTGTCGAATTGGTTTCCATACAACACCCAGTGCTCATCCCAAAAGGTGCCCTCCTCAATACCCATCACCCACCCTCCCCTCTCTCCCACCCCCCATCAACCCTCAGTTTGTTCTCAGTTTTTAAGAGTCTGTTATGCTTTGGCTCTCTCCCACTCTAACTTCTTTTTTTTTTCCTTCCCCTCCCCCATGGGTTTCTGTTAAGTTTCTCAGGATCCACATAAGAGTGAAACCATATGGTGTCTGTCTTTCTCTGTATGGCTTATTTCACTTAGCATAACACTCTCCAGTTCCCTCCACATTGCTACAAAGAGCCATATTTCATTCTTGCTCATTGCCACATAGTACTCCATTGTGTATATAAACCACAATCTCTTTATCCATTCATCAGTTGATGGGCATTTAGGCTCTTTCCATAATTTGGCTATTGTTGAGAGTGCTGCTATAAATATTGGGGTACAAGTGCCCCTATGCATCAGTACTCCTGTATCCCTTGTCCCCCTCCCTATTTTTATATTATTTTTGTTTCCCTCCCCTTATGTTCATCTGTTTTATCTCTTAAAGTCCTCATATGAGTGAAGTCATGTAATATTTGTCTTTCTCTGACTAATTTCGGTTAGCATAATACCCTCCAGTTCCGTCCACGTAGTTGCAAATGGAAATATTTCATTCTTTTTGATTGCTGAGTAACACTCCATTGTGTGTGCATATATATATATATATATATATATATATATATACACCACATGTTCTTTATCCATTCATCCATCAATGAACATTTGCGCTCTTTCCATGCTTTGGCTATTGTTGATAGAGCTGCTATAAACATGGGGGTGCATGTTTACCTTCAAAACAGCACACCTGTATCCCTTGGATAAATACCTAGTAGTACAACTGCTGGGTCATAACCAGGAACGGTTCTAATGAGTAGGGCAGAGTAACAAAAAAACTGTAAATAATCTTTTTTTTTTTTTTTTGTACAGAGTGAAATGAATAAGTTTCAAGATTCACTTGAGGAAGTTTCTAGAGATTTATCGAAGTGGAGGAACATAGGATTAGCGGAGAGAAATACTTTACACAACATGAGCTGTGGCTTGTGATTCATTAAGACCAAAATCTTCAACTCTCCCTTTAGGGACAAATACATGCTTAAAGAATCAGAAATGTAGATTTGTGTGAGTCAATAAAATAGCATGAAAATCTGTTAAGCAAAAGCTATTGAGTAGAGTTCAAAGTCTTAGTTTTTAATGATGGTGTAAATGATCATACTGGGTCACATCTTCTTCATAGTCAGGCTCAGGATTTATTAGGTGTATACTCTGATGGAGATACAGAGAGAGAGCTATAGGTAAAACTTCTGTGGTAATGGGTAAGCAAGAGATCTTACTATTCTTTCCCAGAAAAATAAAACAAAAATTCCATGGGAAAAAAATAGATCAAATGAAAAAGTCTGACCCAGAAGTAAAGCAGGAAGAGCACAGTTAACCAAAGCAAAAACAAGATCTGGAGAAATGCCCTGGCTAGAAGGTTCTGTTTGGGTTCAGTAAGTGGAACACTCAGCTTCAGTTACCACCAGAGCAGTTACCTGAGCGAGAGTAGAACGGAGGAACAGACATGGATGTGGGCTCGTGACTAGGTGTCAGAGGAAGTGAGTAGACACAACAGGCTTGAGTGGAGTCACAAACAAGCGTCAAGAAGCTGGGGATTGAAGGGATCACTGTCAAAGAAGTAAAAACAGCAAAAGATATCTGAGAAGACACCGGAATTCTGTCTTTCCACGAATTCTCATTGTTTCCATAGTTCAACGTGGTAGTTGATTTATCTGAGGAAATGACAGACATCCCCTTGCAGGTCCTTCTTCCTCACTAGAAGGATCCGAAGCCCAGAGGAGTAGTTTTATTTTCATCTAATTAAACTTTTTCTAGGTCTATGCCCGGTGCTAGTCACCCTAGCCAACCCAGAGCCACACCCAAGATGCCAGTGGAGGCAGAATCCTTTGAATCTCCCTAAACCTTCTTTGTTCTCTTCTTTCTCAAGATACGAGTTCCAATATAATAGCTCCTCTCTTACCTGAGATTCTCACATAAACTAGAAAAACATTCAAAGAGTCATGGAAGCTGACTGTACCAAAATATGGAGCTCTAGAGAAAACAAAACTAACCAGTTGACTACTGTTTCCTTGAGAGTCCGTGGAAGATTGAACATGGATCCCGGATGGAATCTCTATGAAGCTACATAAGAATGAAAAATGTCTTAAATGTCCTTGGGGAGAAAAGTAAAGGCCATGAGGCAATGTACAGGCCAGGTATGGGAAGCAGACCAGGAGTGTTTGCTATAAGTCTCAGTGATTGCTCACCTGAAATAATTTATACTTTTTTTTTAAATAGTTATCTTTTGGGAGAGCGCAAGTGGGGGAGGGGTGGCAAGAAGGGGACAGAGGATCCGAAACGGGCTCTGCGCTGACAGCAGCCAGCCTGATGCAGGACTTAGCCCACAAACTGTGACATCATGACCTGAGCCAAAGTCAGACACTCAACCAACTGAGCCAACCAGGCGCCCCAAGAATTTATACTTTTAAAAATCTTCAGGTACTTTGGTTTGTGTTTCAAAATATCCTCCATAACCACAGTGAGGGGATTAGGAAAGAAAAGAACAAATTTCTGTGAATTTTTATAGCAGTATTTTAACTGGATATTTTTAGGCCTGAGACTAAAGGAATTAGGACACAAACACAGTACTCTAGTTAGTAAATTTGTTTCTTACCAGGCATGGTTAGCAATTTTGAATCTACTTAAGTATATACTAGTGTTAAACAAATAAGGAAATAGTTTATAGATAAAGGGAGCCAGGTTTTACACTGTTGGAGAAAGAAGTTTCAAGTACAGTAAGGAACAGACTGGAATGAGTCATGAACTTCTGGGTTAGGACTGGAGATATTGGCATGAACTCATGGTCTTTAGATGACACGGAGAGAAAGGCAGAGAGACAGGATCTTTTTATGCACATAGTTGGTACGGATTCGTACATCCCCTAAGGTTGTCTGCTGGGAGTGCCAGATGCAATAACACCCAGTAGAAATAAACACATCTTAGCACCACATCTTGGTTTAAATACACTGTTCTCCAGTAAAAAGAAACATTTAGAGAAGTGGTTAAATTCCAGGGCTGGGGCAGGGAAAACACAAAATGAGCCTGGAGACTCCTGAGGGGCTGTAAAGCAAGGAATTTCTCTGAAAAACTAGGGGTGCCTGTTGAAAGAGCACAGGAACCACCTGAAAAGCTGCAGATAGCCCAAACTGGGACATTTTGAGATGAATGAGTGAGTGGATGAGATTATAGCCCCATAAAATAAAACAAGTATCAATTAATAAATGTGGGAGAAGAAATAGCTCTTATTTATGGCAAAATTCTTTTTTTAACTTTTGAGAAAGAGAGAGAGAGAAAGAGATAAAGGGAGAGAGAGAATCCCAAACAGGCTCCTTACTGTCGGCACAGAGCCTGACTCAGGGCTCAAACTCACCAACTGCAAGGTCGTGACCTGAGTGTAAGCCAAGGAAGGGGCAAAAGCTTAACCAACTGAGCCACCCAGGCACCCAGAAAGAGAGAATCTTAAGCAGAGTCCGTGCTTTGCATAGCCCGACGTGGGGCTCAATCCCACAACCCTGGGATCATGACCTGAACTGAAATCAAGAATCGGATGCTCAACCGACTGAGCCACCCAGGCACCCCTACAGCAGAATCCTTTTTAAGAAATGTGGAAGACGTGAGGAAAATAGACCATCACAACCCCGCAGTAATTGTGCAGGCAAGACCCACCCGTGGATGGTAAAATTAGCGGATAAAGTTTAGGGAAACGGTAATTCCTCAAACGATCTTCCCGAGAGATTTATTCATTAAAAAAGAAAGCCAGTAACCTCGGAGGCAGACACTACCGTCACCTGTGATAAGGTACACCGTCATCATGCACTCCCTGACAAGGTGCACTGAGAAGGGCACATCACTTCCTTGGCACTCATCAAGGTGAGTGACCGTCATCTTGCACGTCACGGGTGGCTCACAGACTGTGCCAGAGGGACAGCTGAGGCTTGGAGGTTGTGAGGGTTAGAAGTTAGAGGGTTGCTACAGGTAATGCAACAGCCAAGGGGACTCTTTTCCGTACAACACGTCTCTCTCTCTCTCTCTCTCTCTCTCTCTCTCTCTCTCACACACACACACACACACACACACACACACACACAGTGTGTGTGTGTGTGTGTGTGTGTGTGTGTGTGTGTGTGTGTGTGTGTGCCTGTCTCTGCCTAAGAACAGGGACACATGGAACAGGAACCAGGCATTCTTGCTGCTTCCGCATGGGAAATGCCAGGCTTTGGAGGACTCAGGGATCCAGAAACATAAGATAGTCAAGCACATAGACTATCAGGAGTGGAGGCGAAGGGTCTCGTTGTGGCAGCAATGGCAGGGGAGGGAGGGGTGCTGATGGCACTTGTGTGGCAGAGAAAGGCAGAACTCGGGGTGGGGGGGCTGGGGGGCTCAGTCGGTTGAGCATCTGACTCTTGATTTCAGCTCAGGTCATGATCCCAGGGTCGTGGGATCCAGCCCCAGGTTGGGCTCCAGGCTCAGCGTGGAACCTGCTTAAGATTCTCTCTCTCTCCCTCCCTCGTTCCCTCTCCCCAGCTTGCACTTGATCTCTGTCTCTAAAAATTTTTTTTTCTTAAGTAAACAAAATAAAACAAAGGTGGGAGCCTGTAGCACCATGTCTGGAAGCACTCAGTGGCCCCGTGCACAGGCATAAAGCTTCTTGCAATTGTCAACAGAGCGTCTCAGCTATCCCGGCCTTGCAGACAGTTGCATAATGCTGGAAACCACACCGAATAGGCTGGAGAAGGCATGAAACGAACAAGGTGGCAGAACGAACATGTGTCCTGAGCATAATGTGCGATTCCTCCGAGGAGTCTGAGAAACGACTGGGGGCCCACTTGTGTGACTGCATATGCGTGGAGGTGCCGTGTGAGAGCTTGGGGTAGAAGGCGGTGAAAACTAACCACACAAGGAGTCGCGATGGCATAGAATTATGGGAGTGTAAGTTGATAAGTCATTCTACGAACATCTGGCAATATTTAGTGAAATAAAGTGTGGGTGCACCTCATGATCCCTTAACATGAGGGCAATTCTTACATGGTCTTATAAGAGGAAATGCTCATTACAGCTTGGTTTGTAATAGCACGAATTGGAAAGCAATCTAGGCATTCGTTATTAGTTTATTGGATAAATGTAGGGACATACGTCAGAGTGAGGAAACAGAACAAGAACTTACATGTGTGTCACAGTACAGGGTTTGATCATAAAAACAGAGTTGAGAGAAAACACAAATAAAATAGTGTAATGGCTAACACTTAGGTAACACTTATTATGTGTCAGGCGCTGTTCCAGGCACTCCATACTCATTCACTCACGTGCTCCTTGCAAAAACCTTCCAACGCAGGCACTGTCATTGTCCCCTGTTTACTTGTGAGGAAATTAAAGCACAAAGGGGTGAAATGACTTGTCCAAGATCAAATAGTTAATAAGTGGTAAGGAAAATATTTAGATCCAGGCCACCTACCTGTAAAATCCGTGCCCTTTACCACTACATGATACCAATTACCCTCCATCAATAAGAAATGGGAAGCGACTTTGAGCTAAATGCACTGTTGTAATTTTAAACCACACATGAGCCCCAGTGGCCCAGTTGGTTAAGCGTCCAACTCTTGGTTTCAGCTCAGGTCATGGTCTGCTCTGTCAGCGCAAAGCCTGCTTGGAAATCTCTCTCTCCCTCTGTCCCTACCCTGCACATGCTCAGTCTCTCTCTCTCTCCCAAAATAAATACAATAAGCTTAAAAGGGGCACCTGGGTGGCCCAGTCGGTTAAACATCCAACTTGGGGTCAGGTCACGATCTCACAGTTCATTAGTCCGAGCCCCCACGTCGGACTCTGGGCTAACAGCTCAGAGCCTGGAGCCTGCTTCCCTGTCTGTGTGTCCCTCTCTCTCTGCCCCTCCTCCACTCACGCTCTGTCTCTCTCTCTCCCTCTAAAAAATAAATAAACATTAAAAAAATTTTTAATTAAAAAATACAAATAAACTTTTAAAAAACATGTGTATCCCAAAACTAAAGTACAAGTATACAAAGATACATATATTTCTAAGAACACATAACAAGAAATAATAGAATGAATATGCCCGTTTGGGATAGAGCAGGCGAGGGTGAGTGAAGAATAGGATGGAAAGGGGGAAATAAACAAAATGAATGAAATACTGTAAAATAAACTACATAAAATGGGAGTAAGGCTTGGAACTGACGAGGCAGGCAGGGGAGTATTAAAAGAAAGCAAGGGGACCAGTGCCGGGAGTATAGGCTCAGTGTTGTCCAGGCTGAAAGAGAAACCAGCAAAGCCTGAAACTAATGGTCTACCCCATGAATCAGGATGCCCTCAGTAACAGAAGCAAGCCCTCCTCCAGGGGAGAGAGTCTTTTCTTTGGTCGGTAATTACTGTATAATATTCATTAAATTATTTGTCCATTTATTCACCAAAGCAAAATATTTTTTGAGTGGAGATATAGTTGACATATAACAATACGCAGTACCTCTGAGATTGCGAGTAACTTGTTCTGCGAGCGTTCTGCAAGATGAGCAAACATTTCTAATAAATTTTCACTTGATAAACGAGCGATGTCTTGGAATACGAGTAGTACGTGTCGCCAAACGTCACATGATCACAACTGAGCCAGTGGTTCTTGAAATTTGCTTTCCTATGCAAGTGCTTTGGATTACAAGCACGTTTCCAGAATGAATTATGCTACCTAACCAAGGTTTTACTGTATTAGTTTTAGATGTGCAATATAATAATTTGATATATGTATAAATTACAAAATGATTGCCATAATAAATTTAGTTAACATCCATCACCATAGTTACAACCAACATAGTTACAAACACTTTTTCTTGTGATGAGAATTTTTAAGATCTACCCTCTTCACAACTTCTGAATGTACAATAGAGTAATTGTTAACTGTAGTCACCATGCTGTACATTACATCGTCAGGATTCATTGATCTCTTAACTAGAAGTTTGTATGTTTTGAACACCTTCATTCACCCTTTTCCCCACCACACGTCCCCATCTTCCACCTCTGGTAAACACCAGTCTATTGTCCGTATCTGTGAGTGTGGGGGTTTTTTGGTTTCTGGTTGTTGTTGTTTTTCTCTTTTGGATTCCACATGCAAGTGAGATCATACAGTATTTGTCTTTCTCTGACTTATTTCACTTAGCTTAATGCCATCAAGGTGCACCCATGTTGTTGTAAATGGCAAGATTTTCTTCATTTCTATGGCTGAATAATATTTCACTATATATATATGTATATATACATATATATACATATATACATATATACATATATATACGTATATATATACACACTACACCTCCATTATCCATTCATCTGTTGATGGACACTTAAGTTGTTTCCATGTCTTAGCGCTTGTGAATAATGCTGCAGTGAACATGGGTACATATATCTTTTGAAAATAGTGGTTTCATTTCCTTTGGGTAAATATTCAGGAGTGTGGTTGTGGTATCATATGGTAGTTCTATTTTCAATTTTTGTGGTGAGCTCTATAGTATTTTCCATAGCAGCTGCACCAACTTACATCCCCACCAACAGGGCATAAGGGTTCCCTTTTCTGCACATCCTCATCAATGCTTGTGATTTCTTGTCTTTTGGTAATAGCCATTCTACCAAGTGTGAGATGATATGTCATTGTGGTTTTGATTTGCATTTCCCTGATGACGAGTGATGTTGAGCACCTTTTCATGTACCTGTTGACCATCTGTATGCCTTCTTTGGGGAAAAGTCTATGCAGTTACTCTGCTCATTTTTTAATCAAGTTGTTTGGTCTTGATTTTTTTCTTTTGAGTCGTGTGCATTTTTTTATATATTTTGGATATTAATTCTTTGTCAGATAGATGATTTGCAAATATTTTCTCCCATTCTGTCAGTTGCCTTTTCATTTCATTGATGGTTTCCCTTGCTATACAGAAACTGTTTAGTTTGATGTAATCTCACTGGTTTATTTTTGCTTTGTTGCCATCACTTTTGGTGTCAAATCAAAAAAAAAAAAAAAAAAAACATGCCAAGACCCATTTCAAGGAGGTTTTCCCCTTTGTTTTCTTCTAGGAGTTTTGTAGTTTCAGTCTTATATAAAGCAGAATATGTTGACCCCCAAATTTAATACCTGTATGCCTTAGATTCTATACCTTTGACCTACTAATTCTCTCTGTTCTTATTAATTATTAATAAGATTAATTATTAATCTTATACCCAATTCATAATGAATCTTTCTGATAGTAAAAATCAGTGCAAAATAAAACTAATGATTAAAGTTGTATCTTTAATTTTTACTAATGACTACATAATATTGGAAATATCAAACATTTCTTGAAAAATTCGATCTCAAAATTTAGCTCAAGAAAATTGGGTACTTTTGGACACAGGAAATAGTAGATTCAAAAGAAAATGGCAGTATTGGACTAATGGATGGATTTAATCTTTGTTGTAAAATTTATGCAGAAAATTGTTTTCAACTTAGTTTCATTAAAATAAAAATAGAATAGAATAGAAAAAAATTTTAATGGCTTTTACCCTACTATATAAAAAGTGATTAAGTAATTTAATTATAGTTAGCTCCAGGAAATTCTTTCTTACTGAAAATTCATCCATGATGGTAAAATACACATTGAACATACCTGTAGTAACATTAGGTATGAGCATTAGGTTCTCACAAGCATGCAAGCAACACCAGACGCCACGGGTGTGGTGGGGTAGGGCAGGCAAGCCCATCCAGATATATGCGAAATTCAATTAAAAGTTTAGATTTCAGAGCAAATACTGTTGGCTAAGGGAGAGCAGGAAAGGTTTTCTGATCTGGGTCTTAAATTATGAATAAGATTTTAAGGGATGCAGAGCAGGGGTCAGAGGAATCAGAATCGACTGAGAAAATTAATAGAATAGGGAAAATAGAAGACATGACCAAAACATCAAAAGGTAACCTCTTTGGCTTCATCATAGGTTTTATGTAGGACTTCAGGGGATCATGAAAACCAGTCTGCCTAGATAGGATGTTATTAGAGAAACCATTGAGCTACCTAAAAATTGTGTTGGTTTGATAAGCAAGCATTGACAAAAACAAAAACAAACAAACAAACAAACAAAAACCACCCAGAAGAAACCTGCAGAATCCGGGATGCTTTAGGAAAAAGTATTACAAATTATGCACTGAAAGATTGGATCCGGTGATGTAATTTTGCACTTGCTCAAGTCCTATAAAATATCACACCAGCCACAAGAGAATCCTCTAAGGTCCTTGTTCCGAGGATTGTCTCCCTCCCCCAGCAAGCGGAATAAATTTACTGCTCAGAAGCCACCCCAACTCTTTGACTCCGCTCTGACCCAGCAGCAACTCTGCTTTCGGTGTCGCCTTCTGAGGACTTGGGACTTGTGTCTGTGGCTGTCACTTCATGCTCAGGGCTCTTCCTCTCTGCTGCTGAACCGAGGCAACTGTCGCTGTGGTGGAAAAGAGCCTGGAACAGAGGACAGAGTTCGCTTCTCAGCTCAGCAGCCGCTCCAGAGCTTTGTAACCTGGGCGACTGCCTTACCCAAACTGGGCTTCATTATCTTTCCCTGCAAGGTGAAGAACTTGACCTGAGACGACCTCTCAGCTTCCTCAAGCCCTGACTTTTTATGTCTTGAAGACATTCCTTTAATAAGCTACCCCAGCATTTCCAGAACTGCTGTCTGCAGTGCAACACAGAAAGTTCTTGAAAACAGGCATTAAGAGATCAGTGTTCAGGACAAAATTATAAGGGCATTAAAGCAAAAGTAGCTCTTTCTATTTGCAGTTGAAAATATAGACCTCACCAATTTGCCTTGTTTCCATATACTTTCAAGTAAAATACAGCCAAGCTACCTGGGCACAGCCTGGGTCTGGTCTAGCATCATTCTGCCACACAGATTAGGAAACAAACAAACAAAAAGTGTTTAATTCCATTCTATTCTTTTCAGTCTGCTTTTAATACTAATCATGGCAGAATTAAATACAGTGATCAATAAATACAGAGATTAGGATCAGAAGACACATGTGTTTGACTATGATCACTTCCACTTACTAAATTACCCTGACCAAGTTAGTTAATCTCCCTAAGCCCCAGTTTCTACATGTATGAAGTGATATTTTGTGAGGATTAAGCAAGATAATGTAAGATTTGACATATAATAAGATCTCAGGAAACAGAATGTAATAATGATGTTAAATGCACAGAAAATATTGACTCCAAAAAAAGGGATGGCTTTTAATATGGCAACTTCCCTTTAAAAAAATGTCTGACTTGAAAAAGTTACCTGCTGACATTTCCTGTCATCCAATTAAGTTGTTCTCAATATTGGCTTCATGGTAGAATCATTAGGGAGGTTTTCAAAATTACCGATTCCCAAGCCCCACCCACACAGAGTAAATCAGAATATCTGACTCGCTGCGATGCAACGTGCTATAAAGCTGGGCTACTCAATTTGAGAGCTCTCGGGCCTCCAGATCTGGACATAATTTCAACGTTAGAGACTCCAATGTAATTGGGTTGCATCCTCCCATAAATACCTGAAATTTACAGACCTAGACTAGTTTACAGGTGAACTCGTGCTATGTTTCATACGGTGAAAAGCCACTGCTGGAAAGTAGTCACTTCCCCCAAAACCGGGGATTCTTATATGTGCTGTATATTCTGGGAGAATTTTCTTTTCAAATAGGCTGATGAATGTCTGAATTTGGAGCTTGGAATCAACTGTCTCTCATCCAGCTCAGACCTAAAAACAGAAAGCAGGCCTTAATGATATGTGATGGCAAGGTTAATATCAGAAAACATACTGGATGGTTTTATGTTGGTATACAAGTACGTGATCTGATAACAGGACAAGGGGTAATGCAGAAAGAAAAACACTTTAAAGTTTTTAATTCTTCGTATAAAGTGTAGGCTTCTTTCCCTCAATTTGATAAAGATATTTTGCACCTAGGAGCTTTTGTTATTAAAAATAAATTTTTAGGGGGCTCCAGCCTGGCTCCGTTGTTAGAGTGCGTGACTCTCCATCTCAGGGTTGTGAGTTCGATCCCCATGTTGGGTGTGGAGACTACTTAAAAAAAATTTTTTTAAGCTTTAAAAATAAATAAATAGGGGCGCCTGGGTGGCGCAGTCGGTTAAGCGTCCGACTTCAGCCAGGTCACGATCTCGCGGTCCGTGAGTTCGAGCCCCGCGTCAGGCTCTGGGCTGATGGCTCAGAGCCTGGAGCCTGTTTCCGATTCTGCGTCTCCCTCTCTCTCTGCCCCTCCCCCGTTCATGCTCTGTCTCTCTCTGTCCCAAATAAATAAATAAATAAATAAATAAATTTTTAGGAGTAATAAGGGCCAAATAACTAAATTAAAGAGAAAAAAATAAAAGGAAAAAATGTTAACAACAGACATGACTATTTCCATTTCAATTTTGAAAGCATAGTAATTATAATAGTGTTATTTTAATGATAATTTTTGTACACCGACATAACTTTCACTCATCATGAGCCATTCCTGTTATGATAGAAAGATAAGATGACAAACCATTTTTCCAGTAAAAATGCCACCGCTCACAATATTGAACCTCGCTATATCATTATCTATATTTAGAAATGATACGTGGTACTAAAGAACATTATCACTTCCCTGCAAAATAGATAATTCTCTTTAGGAATTAACCTGCAAGTTTGCCACGGGGAGATCCTAGATTATCTCCTATAGCATATCTTGAGTTAAATTGGCATGGCTAAATATATCACTATCAGTCAGCAAAAAATCTCGATGTCGTATCTTGACAAATTTTTCAAAATATAGTACATGTGGGGATGAAGCAGTTTGTATCACAGATGAAGATGTCTTTCACTAAAATATGAGCAAATTTAACATCCTGTAATTATTACAATGGAGATATTTAAAAGATTCTCTAAAAATTAAAAATTAAAAAAACAAAAACAAAAAACAGGACAGGGAATAAACCAGCACTGCTCAGAGCTAGCCCCTGATCTTTGTCTAATTAATAATGTGATTCTGGAGAGATTGCTTAAATTATCTGGGCCTCCATTTTCTTCCTCTGTCTCTCAAATCCTTGCAAGCTTCAATATTCCTTAATTCTTTAATTATATGTGCTGTCATGTTTATAATCAAGAGCACCAAAAGCTCATTTCCATGATGTACGAAGTGAGTGAATTTCTCCTTGGTTATGTGCTGATCTTTAACATGAGAATTTTGGTCTGCCTGGCACCGTATTTCTCCATTAAAATGAATAAACTCACTTCCTAGCCTAAGTTACTGTTCTGTGATTTGGGACAGCTATATTATTTAAGGAAAAGGTCAAGCTTCTATAATAAGGAGGCCCTAGAATACAATGGCCTAAATAAGATAGAAGTTTATTTCTCTTTCTTTCATGTCTATCATTCCAGGGGACCTGAAGAGGTGGGGAGGACAGCTCTTTTTCATGAGGTCATTCTGGCAGCCAATTTCTTTCCCTCATGCTACTCCTCCATGCTTCCAGGGTATCGTCCTCATCATAATTTGGGAGTCGAAAATTCCCTTAGTAAAAGGATTCTGGTTTTAAAACCTCAGTTTGCAGTGATTCATGGTGGGTAAGTGAATTTGCCCCGTGTAATACAACTACTCAGGGTTAGCATTAATCCAGTACTTTATCAACTTGGGCAATGTGTGTCTACCGATACTTCAAACTCAAAGCAGCCACTACTTAACAACGATGGAAAGATCAATGACTTAGGGTAAGCAAACATGTTTCTCTCTGAGCAAGCGACATAATGATGCATATTTGTAAGACGGAGATAATTCTTATTTCGTGGAGAAGTTGGTATGAAATCACATAAGGTCAATCAACTCACTTACCCTGGAACCAGACACATAGTAAATGCCATTTAATGCTCCTCAACCTTCCTCACAGACATGGAAGAAAATATTTCCCGTGCTCAAGTACCGCATTGTGGCAACAAGGTATTCTGCCGTGATCATCTCTTAAATGACCAACCTTCTGCGCCATACAATGATGGTTTACATTCATATCGTCCTCTACGGTTATCTGACCACATCTGTGTATATTATCTCATTTGCTCCCACACTGGGAGGCGAGTAGTGCCAGAAAAACCACCCTTGTCTTACAGCCCACACAAACCATGGTATCACACTTTGCATTTCCAAAGCCCTCCGGTACGCATTACTTCATGCGAGGATCACAACTTTGTGAAGTAGCAAGAGCGGATGTCATTGTCATTGTTTGACATCTAATAAAACTGAGCTTGGGAGAAGTCATTAGTTTTTATTGGAATACGAAGTTAAATCTTATCTAGTCAGTTCTCGAAAACTATTTGTTAAATGAAAAAAAGCAAAGGGATAAACCTGTCCCTTGATTTCAAATACTGTTTTATCTTGAAGTCTCAGAGAAAACTACATCCCACAGTTAAGACAAGATCTGATTTAAAAATGTATATATTGACCAGGATGCTTCCCACTCACTACACTGTACTAGAAGGTATCTGAGAGGTTAGAGCCACAAAATCATGGGATACCTTCAGCGTCTCTCTCTGAAAAGATAGAGACAACCACCTCTGTGACTGTGGAGCCTGCCTGCCTGTTCCGGTACTTTTACTCTCCTCCTCTCCTCCTTCAACAGGATGTCAATCAACACGATCAGCCTTGGGAGCTGGCAGTGTTGGTCTACCACAGTAGTGTCGTGGTTTCATTGGGCCAGGGAGGGATCTCTCCCTTAGGACCAGTGGAGTCTCTTAGTCCAGTGACTCTGGAAACTCTACCTCTAGGAGCATACTCTTTTATGATAAAGCCAAGAATGCTTTGAGCTGAAGGGGGTCTATTTTTATCAACTAGGGGTCTATTTAAAAGACACAGACAACGTTAAGGGGTTACTGTTCTTGGTTCAGTGGCTGTAATGATAGCAGGTGTGGTGTTTCCATGATTTTCCTGGCCTTTCATGGTGGCCATTTACCTGCTGCTGCAGCCGCAGCCCTTGCATCCATTTCAAGACATGACAAAATTGCACACTTGCAAACCCCTGCTTGACTACGTCTCTCACCGGCCAGAACTCTATCACATGGCCACTCTCACCTGCAAGAAAACTAATCAACTGGATATATGGGTCATAGGGAACTAGTTTTCTTCTGATTTCTTCCTGCCATTTTTTTCTTCTCAAAAGTAAAACAGAAAAAAAAGATAGTCTCCTAATCATTTTTGAAACATTGGTAAATAAATACGTACCAACATGGAAAAAGTTCAAATGTATTTTGTATATACACACATTTAAATGCCTAGAAGAGGGGCGCCTGGGTGGCGCAGTCGGTTAAGCGTCCGACTTCAGCCAGGTCACGATCTCGCGGTCCGTGAGTTCGAGCCCCGCGTCGGGCTCTGGGCTGATGGCTCGGAGCCTGGAGCCTGTTTCCGATTCTGTGTCTCCCTCTCTCTCTGCCCCTCCCCTGTTCACACTCTGTCTCTCTCTGTCCCAAAAATAAATAAATGTCGAAAAAAAAAAAATTTAAATGCCTAGAAGATGTACCAAACTTTTGCAAGTCGTAAACTGTGGGGAGAAAGATTAACTACATTTATTTTATTTAGTTTTTAAAAACATATTCAGGTGTCATTTGCATGCATCTTTTAAAGAAGATACTGCCCAAAAAAATTCTTGGAAACCAAGTTCTTGATGTTTTAATTATCACCTATCTTCTTCATGAATATTCTCCCTATATGGAAAAGAGGCTTCCATAGAGGAGATCTATACATTTAGCCTCTTTCCAAGTGATTTTAATGAAAATGATTTCTTCAGGAATTTTTGTCCTCTGTACTCTTCAATATTTAAAACCATAACTTAAGTAGAACAAAACAGACTTAGTTATACCATGAACTCCTCACATTAATTTCTTCTCCCTGGAAATAACATATAAGGCACTAATAAGATTTAGTCTATGATGTTTAGTCAAACTAATAATATAACACATTTAAGTGCCACATGTACTACAGGAAAGAGAATAATTATGTGTAATGAATCTATAAATTACACGAAACCAGTGGGCTGCAGTTGAACTTATTAGTGATAAAGAAATAGCATAATAAGTTCAACAGCTCAGTGATGTTCCATATGGGATTATTAAAGCAGCAATTTTTTAAAAGAGTATAAATGGAAAACTAAAAGTACAATTAGTCGTAGGAAAATATTGATTGCACCCAGTAGTTTTATAAAGAAATGACAAAATAAAAACATGCAGTTCTATGATTGGCTATTAAAATACCATGCAAGCAAAATGTAGAAGTCAAAAGGTCAGTATGCCTAAGAGAGTATCACCAATGGGAACAACGTGTGGCTTATCACAACCTGTCAATGACATTGCACACTTCCGATGTGTGCTTGAAGCTTGTTCCCTGTGAAGAAAGAAAAAGAAGTTGTTAAAAATACAAATAGAAATGTATATATACATTAAATATTGGAGTATTTTGGCAGTGTGATATATCTAGCTCCTAGAGCAATGTTGGAAAATAGGAGGCACACAATAACTATCGTCAAACCAATTACTAAGTTGAAATACGAATCCAAAAATGCTACCTTTCGGAAATGGGATTAGAAGGCATTTTCGTTTCTCTTTCTTTCTTTTTATCTTCTCTACAGCTTTTAAATTTGTATTGAATATATTTTTCTTCATCATCAGATAAAATAAATGATAAAGTAGTCTATAGAATAAAGCGAATTAAATGAGGCAAGCACCGTTTGACGACCTACCAGGTTCAGGTTACTGCGCAAGGCAGTTAGGAATATAACTCACGCTTGGGGTTATCTAAGGGAGACTCACAGCCAATGAGGTGAGGGCAGCAACAAGGAGAGGCCCAAACATAGGCCTTACCAGCTCACATTTTATGCCTGTTCTCATTTAGAAAGCAGATATCCCGGAACATGTTGTCCTTCTCTGAATATAAACCTGAAATCTCTTTGCTACCCTCAGGTTATAGTCATAAATGAGCCAGTAGCCTCAGGGCCTGGAAAAGAAAAAACAAACAACTAACTTGAAAGAAAGATTGAAATGCCAAGTTTGTGCTGCACATGCCTGTGTGGTCTGAATCCAAGCTCTCCACATAGAATGCAAGCCCAAAACAGTAATGTTAAATTGACTTCAAGGAGAGAAACCATGTAAGACCAATCCCTTGGCACAACTTCATGGCCGTCCTCACCTGTTAACCTCTGAAAATGATTCTCTCAGATGATGAGTGTGGATAAAGATTACAAAATATGTGAAGTAGTAAAAAACCATATTAGGCAGGGAAAAAAAATACAGATAGGATAATTCACAGAAATGTATTCAAATAGAATAAAGCAAACTGAAGAAAGAAAGAAAGAAAGAAAGAAAGAAAGAAAGAAAGAAAGAAAGAAAGAAAGAAAGAAACTTTACAATAGGATTATTTAAAGATTTCAGAGACACCATGCCAAAGAGTATCTTTCAACAGGAACAAGCAGTTATAAAATAAGGAAAGGAGAAAATATAAAAGAGCCAAGGTGGAAATCCTAAGCTTGAAACACAAAGTCATTGAAATAAAAGTAAAGTACTTATTAGACTAGTAAAAAAGCATGACAGACACTGGTAAAAAGAGCATTAGTACATTGGAAGAACAAAGTACATCTCCCTTAATAGAGCATACAGAAATGAAAGAGAAGTCAAGGCTTCGAGAGCAACGAGAATGAGAAGTTTTAGCATCTAAGGGAAGTTCCAGAAAGAGAGGAGAGAACATGACTGAGAGAAAGTATAAAAAACAACAATGGCTGACAGTTTCCTGGAAATTAGTTAAGAGGTAATCCCTTGGTCCAAACAGAGCTAAGGAAAATGTTTAAATCTACACCCAGATCCATGTAGGGAAAGAGAGATCATCCAAGATGAAGTGAAAACTATTTAAAGCCACTGGAGACCAGAGGGCAATTTTCTATCAAAGAACCAAAGTCAGACTAAAATAGATACCGTGTCAATAAAAACAGATACCAAAATGCAGTGGAGAAATATTTTCAAAGTACTGAAGTTAAATAATTTTGAATCTGAAATTTTTAAGCAATGAAACTATTATTTCAGAGTAAGGATAAAAAAGACATTGCAGAGATACAAGGATATAGAAATTCACAGGCCACAGAACGACTAAATCTATTTCTGCCTTGCTCACTTGGTGGCCAAGGTGCTATGTCAAATCTCTATCATTTAAAAACTTCTTCAGAGAGTAAAAATGAAGGAAAGCCATCGAATGCATTTTATGAGTCAATTATTAACATGACACTAAGACCAAATAAAACCGTTACTGAGAGAGAAAACTATAAACCCATTTTATTTATAATTTTAGAGTACAATTTCCTTATACATAAGGATACATAAAGAAGTATATTATGATAAAGTAGGATTTTTTCCAGGAATGCAAGTATGATTCGATATTAGACTGTTAATGTTTCTAACAATGAAAGATTAAAGGAAAAACTGTATAATCATCGAAACAGAGAAAAATTATTTGAAGAAATCAATAGTCATTTATTATTTTTAAAACGCTTAATAAACTATGAGTGTCAGGAGAGTTACTTTACATAATAAGGTGAATCTTGCAACAACCTAGAACAAATGCCACACTTGTTGGTGAAACTTGAGAAAATATTGTTATTAATGCTGGAAGCATAACAGGAAAGCCTGCTATTACTTCTAGTCAGTATTCTTTAGGAAAGAGTAATCAATACAATAAGATAAAAAGAAGGAAAATAAGAATAGGACGCTTAAAGGACAGGAAGTGTAAGTAAGTATAGGTCTTGCTATATCGCTGATAAGAAACTCCGACCCTGGACAAACTGGATGAAGCAACTGTTTCCAAGAACTGGGCAACAGACATGGAGGTGTGGTCTTTGAGAGAAAGGAAAAGCAAACTAAGCTCTACTTTCAAACTATGACGTAATGCAGGAAACCCAAACAGAATGCAATGGTCTGGGTGGACTGAGGAAATAGATTGGAAGTTGGGCTTTGAGGAAGCTGGAATTTGTGGGCAGGGAGCAGGAGAGAAGTCCTGGGCATCGCTAGAGGGGTGCCATTTTGTTCTTCACCAAATCGCATGCTGTGTGATGCAAAGAGCAAGTCTCCCTGAGGCCTGGTTGTGAGCAGCTCCTGGAGATGAGCTTGGGGCTGTGAGCTAAGCAGAGATTCTGTGGGTAAGGCCTTTGTGGAGAAAATTATACAAGTTTACTAAAAGTAATATAAAATAATTATGAATACATGAAGACATGTACCACGTTTGCCAGAAAAACATCCTGAATACATTTATTCTCTTCTAACTAATCTATAAATTCAATTGCATGTCAATAGAAATTTCTCCTAATATTAAACAGGGAAAAAATTAAAGTGTGTGCAAACTCAAGAGAATCTTTTAAGATTGAAAACAAATAGGGGGTGTTCACACTGGGGTAGAGAAGATATTAAGATACAGCCATCAAAAAGGAAGCAAAGGTAGAAGAGTTTGACTATATCACAATTCCCAATTTCTGTAAGGCAAAAGGAACTACAAACACAATAATCAAGATCAAGGAAAGGCCAGAAAAAAACTATTACCCAGAATATATGAAGAGTTTTGGAAATAAAAGTACATAAATAAAATGGTGAAAATTAGAAAAAGATTATTGGCAGAAGAGGGAATCCTAATGAAAAGTAAATATAAAAAGTTGCTCAACCTCAACAATAATCAAGGAGCCACTGATTGGAGACATGAGATACCACTCTTCTTCCTTCAAGTCAAATATAAATAAGTCTCATAGTACAAAGTGCTAGTGAAGATATGAGGAAAGGAAATTTTCATACACTGCAGGAGGGAGTAAAAGCAAGTGCAACCACTTCTGAGGATAATTAAGCAGATTTTGCAATAACGTTGAAAATACTCATAACCTTGAACCCCTGCCATTTCATTTCTGGATATATAACCTCTTCCATCCAGCAGTCCTCCACCCTAAAAGGTTGTATATTTTTGCGCCAGGAAACGTATTCAAAGATATTTTTTGCAGCATATTTTTAATAACAAAAATAAAGAGGAGACTAATGTGATTATACTTCAACCTAAGAATGACCAAATAGCAGTATCCTTGTGATAAAATGCTTTGTAGCAATTAAAAAGCGTGAACCAGATTTGGGGCACCTGGGTGGCTCAGTTGGTTAAGGGTCCGATCTTGATTTCGGCTCAGGGCATGATCTCATAGTTTGTGAGTTTGAGCCCTGCATTGGGTTCTGTGCTGAGTGTGGAGCCTGCTTGAATTCTCTCTCTCCCCCTGTCTCTCTTTGCCCCTCCCCTGCTCACACTCTTTCTCCCTCTCTCTCAAAATAAATACATAAACTTAATAAATAAATAAAATAAAAAGAATGAACTAGATTTATATACATATATATATAGTAGGAGATTAACATAATGGCAGATTGTAGAAAGCAAATAGAAAATAAGTATTTATATATACACATATACATAAATACACACTGTGTATTTATATATATACATACTTATACACATAAAACACAATAGATAGTATATGTGTGTGCATGTATTTGGCTTGTCTGTATTTAAGGAATGCAACAGTAAACATCACAGAATTTACTCCAAGTTCCAAATTATGAGTGGCTTAGCTAAATTTATGTTTCACTTAAGAAAAAAATACTAAAAGAGATTTGCAATAAAATATTAACATCTGTCAAGTTGGGGTGGAAAAAACTAATTGTATATTATTCTTGATCCTCTATTTTTTTTTACATATCTCGAAGCTTAAAAAGATCAATGTGTATGTAACAGGTGACAGAAATTTGTGGTGGTGGAAAATAGCTGAGAAAATCTTGGGTCATTGCAAATACCATCACAAGTCACAAGTCATTTGGGGGATCTTGTTTTGCTTGTCAGATACAGCTTTGAGATACCTAGATTTTCATTTTTTTATAAAAGAGGTAAATTAGGATGGCCTCAGCTTTAAAAAGAAACTTCTTGTTGGTTTACCTTAAATAACTCCCATCTGCAATGTTTGTTGGTAACACATAAACTTGGAAGAATTCTTTTGTTCCCTGTTCTCCAGCAGTGAAGTTTTCCCTGGGAACATTTTGAAGCAAAAGCCAGCCACAAGGCCATGCTCTTAACGGCACCATTAAATTGTTCAGTGCTTGCTCTGGTACTTACAGTAACCCTTAAAGCATTCCCCCAAGACCCATCAGAATAGAGCTGAGATATTATGTTCATTCAAACAAATGTCTTGCGATTTATACCTAATGAAATTTTCTCTAACATTGTTTCCTTCACTCCTCCCTCGTTAATCAATTAAGAAGAAGTAGAATTAAAATACCAACTGTAGCATAATAGGAGAAAGTTTTCCAGCATTCCGTAACTGGGGAGTAAGCAAATGACACATGGTTTTTTAAGTGTGTGCAATCTATCAGAAATGGACAGAGGAAATTAATGTGAACTTGGGGGAAGTAATAAAGCTAATATTGTTCAGCGGCAGATCTTGGATTTGTTTTTCTCTTTGATTTTGAAATTATTGGATACTTTTATGGACTTTGCCAGTAAAATAATTCCAGTTTTATTGCCATCCATATCCTGTGGTTTTATTTCCTAATAAAAAGATGTGTAGTGTTAGTGTTGTCCTGAAATGTAATTGATTTCTGAGAGGTATAATTTGCTATCTGGGAAATGGTCTTTTGAATTTCTATAAAATAGTACATGGATGAATGAGATGCTGAGAAAGGCTTCCGTGCCAAAAAGTGATAATGGAGATAAAAATTATTTTCCATTATTTTAGTACTGGATAATTTTGACTTTAATTTACGGAGCTTTTTAAAGCTTTTATCAAAATTGCGTGTTCAATAGAAATCTTCAAAAATTAGCTTTGATGTCATCGAATTCTTTTCATTCCTCAAATCATTATGAGCCCCCCCCCCCCCCGCCAGAAATGCAGACAGATATATCTGGGATGAAATCAAAGATCACAAGAAATTTAATTGGGCAGTCTTGGAACGTGACAATTCCTCATTTGTTTAGGATCTCACCACAGGAAGCTGCTGAAACATTCCAAAGAACTTAAAATACATACTGAGGGCTTATGTGAAGCCTTCATGCTAAGCATTAAGGGGGGCATGTAGACAGAAGATCTAACTGGGAGGAAAGATGTTATCCCAGCCCCCCCCCCCCCCAAAACAGGAAGAGAATGCCCTCCTCCTGCACTGGCCCACAGATCCCAGCCCCAGCCTTCAAACCTTTCAGCAGCCTCGCAAAGCCCCCCCCCCGCTCTCTGTTGGGGGTCACCTGTGTAAGTCAGAGTTTGGGAAGTAGCCCCAGGGAGAGCGCTGACTTTGTGGACTTGCTTTCTCTTAAGAACCACACCCTGCACATTTGTTGTCAAATACTTGAAGACACTTGCTTTGCCTGTTTTGTGCCGTATTGTAGTTGTTTATGACAGCGGAGCACATCTGATACTCATTTCTACTTCGGTCAGAACTGCAAGTCTGTTCCCCTCTCTTTATATCCATATAACTCTTTTTTCTTTTTTCCTTCTCCCACGCCATGGCGTGAGCTACCTGAGGGTTGGAATTACGTGTTTCCTTATGATATCGACCCAGGGCCCAGTGAAATGTATATTGCATGAAACTAAAGGGACCAAAAATCTGAATATGATTGATGGCCAAAGGTTTTTCCAACCCTAGGTTTTTATTATTTCCTTCGAACAAGAGATGATTTTGTTTTGGATTTCTCTTCGGAATAAGAATAAAATGATCAGAGGTAACAGTCTCCAGATACAGATACATAATCCCTTGTCCACAATTCTGAAAACCACTAAAACTCATTCTTTTTCCCAATTTTGTGCCAAAACTCATTCGGCAGCAAAACCACACCTGAAATGCCACAAGTGGTCAGGTAGGGCTCCATATTCCAGCCACAGGCCCCAGTACTGATTATCAGTTTCCTTTATCTTGTAAATTTTTGGTTTAATTGAACAATGAAGACATCAGAGTGAAAATTTGGGTAACATTGAAAAGAAAAGGAAGCATCCGGTTGTGCCTAAGCAAACCAAACACATTTACCTTTCTGTTCTTCAAAAAATGGACTCTTAAGAAAATGGGACATTGTCAAAATTTCTACATAATGCTGAAGTTTCAGTTGCTCAGTCTTGAGCAACTACTGTTCTCCTGGGGAAATGCCAAGCAATACGATCCTGAGACTTACTTCTAGAATTGGGCTAGCCCAATCACACCCTACTAGCATTCCAAAATGTTATTTTTTTTTAAATATTTTAATGTTTATTTTATTTTTGAGAGAGAGTGAGGGGAGGGGCAGAGAGAGAGGGGAAAAGAGGACCCCGAGCGGGCTCTTTGCAGACATCAGAGAGCTCAGTGTGGGGCTTGAACTCATGAACCGCGAGATCGTTACCTGAGCCCAAGTAGGAGGCTTTACCGACTGAGCCACCCAGGCGGCCCTAGAATATTGTTTTTAATGCATGCGAGTTGATGAAAATATAAAAATAAATATTAAAAGATACCATAAATCAAAATTTGACTTATCAAAACAAATAATATGTGAATTTAGATGTATTCATTATGTAAGTGATGAATCACTAAATTCTACTTTTGAAACCAATGTTGTACTGTATGTTAACTAACAGGAATTTAAATTTAAAAATAATTATGTTGTTATTAGAAGTGGGTTTTTGTTTTAGTATATCTATGAGCAGTTCCCTCTCACTTTTCTAGCTTGCTTATTGGGTCAGCCTGTGGCACAGATATAACACAAGTGGAACCTGGTACAGAGAGAAGGAAAGGACAGAGCTATGATTTTTTTGTGTGTGTGAATTAGACCACAATACTATGAAGCTAAATTGTAATGCTGTCATGTTGCTGCTAAGTTCTTTGATAAGAGAGGGGGGTAAGAATTGCAGAAATTTTGATGTATTCACCCACATGAAAACTGGTTTTTTCATCCTCTACCTTTTTTATTTATGCCATTAATTATATCTAATATTATTGGGGGAGATCATAGCCCACAGAGTATTCTAGAACATTTTTTCTGCACCATGTTAGTTTTAAGGAAGTGATATGATTTTCACATGTTTTATATAATTTTGTTTGTATAGATGCAGCCAAGTGGGTTTTTTTTCTGCTTTCTTGGATTTAACACCAATTTAGTAAACCCTATCTTGATCCAAATTGCCATTTGGAAATGTAGATACTATTGATTTATTTTTTGATTTCCCTAGTATAAACACAACTCTGAAAAATGTACCTAATTTCATGAGTTGTTTTCTAAGTATATGAAGCCTTTCCTTTCATACCTAATGATTTAATGAAATGTATATAAATAAATTTCCTCTTTCTCTAATAAATGTTTTAAAAGACATAAAAAGTTTGTATTCTGACATAAACCAGGTTCTTGTCAATCTATGCAGATACAACTCCAAATGGTAAAACAAACAAACAAACAAACACTGAATGCCTTCTTTATTCACTGAAAAAAATATATATACAGATTATAAAATCTGTTAACAAGACACAAAGTGATCTTATCCTAAACAGTAATAAAAGACCAACAGATCTCAGCAAACTTGAGATATCACTTTGCCTCACTAAATTAGCAAAAGAAATTCTAAGAGCCTGGAGCGTGCTTCAGATTCTGTGTTTCCCTCTCTTTCTGCCCCTCCCCCACTCGTGGTCTGTCTCTCTCTCTCTCTCTCTTTCAAAAATAAATAAACATTTTTTAAAAATTTAACTTTGGGGCGCCTGGGTGGCTCAGTTGGCCAAGCCTCCAACTTCAGCTCAGGTCACGATCTCATGGTCCATGAGTTTGAGCCCCGCGTGGGGCTCTGTGCTGACAGCTCAGAGCCTGGAGCCTGCTTCGGATTCTGTATCTCCCTCTCTCTCTGACCCTCCCCCCTTCATGCTCTCTCTCTGTCTCAAAATTAATAAACATTAAAAAAAATTTAATAAAAAAATTTTTTTTAATTTAATTTTGTTAAAGTTGTGTAAAACTAATATACCCTTCTACTGTTATAAGCTTCCTTGGAAAGCAGTACAACAACAGATATTGCATCATAAAAATGTTCATATATCAATTATTTAAAATAATGCTGGTGAAAATAATAGTCTCATATAAGGTTATTTAGTATCTAACATGATTGAAAGTATCACAATAATAAATGTTATGTTCACTATAATCGCATCTGTCAGTAAAAATACAAAATGTTGCTCTTACACACAGATTTAAGAGAAAGCTAGAGCGTTATTGATCAAAAACAATCAAAGCATTACCTGTGGATTTTCTCTCCATTTTTTAAAAAATGGCAAAAAGGATGGGGTGCCTGGGTGGATCAGTCGGTTGGGCATCCGACTTTGGCTCAGGTCATGATCTCACAGCTCCTGGGTTCAAGCCCCGCATCGGGCTCTGTGCTGACAGCTGGGAGCCTGAAGGCTGCTTCAAATTCTGTCTCTCTCTCTCTCTCTCTCTCTCTCTCTCTCTCTCTGTCTCTCTCAAAAATAAATAAACATTGAATTTTTTTTTAATGGCAAAAAGGAAATTATTTTCAGGCTCTAGAGCTGCAATATCCAATAGGGTAGCCCGTAGCCACATGTAGCTGTTGAGCACCTGTAAAGTGGCTGGTTCAAACTGAGACATGCCATAAATATAAAATATACTCTGGATTTCAAAAACTTAGCATGAAAAAGAATGTAAAATATATCATTAATAATTGTTATATTGATTACATGTTCTATTTATAATATTTAGCTATATTGGGTTAAATACTATATTATTAAATTAATTTTGCCTGTTCCTGTATACATTTTAAGATGTGACTACTAGGTCATTAAGCATGATTCTAAACTAAAGAAAGCCCTTGAACAAAAAAATTGCAGATTCTTTTTTTAAATGTTTATTTGTTTTTTAGAGAGAGAGAGAGAGAGAGAGAGAGAGAGAGAGAGAGAGTTGGGGAGGGGCAGGGAGAGAGGGAAACACAGAATCCGAAGCAGGCTCCAGGCTCCCAGCTGTCAGCACAGAGCCCGACATGGGCCTGGAACTTACAACCTGTGAGATCATGACCTGAGCTGAAGTTGGATGCCTGACTAACTGAGCCACCCATGCATCCCCTCAAAATTGCAGAATCTTGAGAAAGGAATCCACCAAAGCTGCAGGTGACCTACACAAGTGGACCAAGAAGGTATGGGCAGGGTACTTTCTGCTGGGAGAATGTTTGACTGGATCCACCTATATTAGTGAGACTGCCTTTGACTGCAAGCAGCATAAAATTCAATTCCAACTATATTAAATAATAAACAGAATGTATTATTACATGGAACTCAAAAGTGCACAGATAGTCCAGGTACCTTTTGATGCCATAATTTCATAGTTCAACAGTGCCACAAAAATCCAATGTCCTACTGTATACAATGTCGAAGTCACCCTAACAAGAGTCCCCTGGTGGCAGTAAGAGGATTGCCAAGTGATAATGGGGGCTCGCTCTGTGCTTTAGACTTCCTACTTCAAGAGCAGCCAGTGAAAGAGAATGTGTCCTTATTTTCTTGTTGTTGTTATTGTCATTGCCCTCATGGAATGGATAGGAAGTTTCTTTCCCAAAAGACTCTAACAAATGCCTCTCATTAGCCTTAATTGCATCCCAGTTCCATCTCTAAACCAGTCACTGTTGCCAAGTGTTAAGATGAGCTGAATGGCTTAAGGCAATCAGGGGTCACCACCTGTGTCTGAGAGCTCAAGGCTAGGGGTCAGTCCTGCCCAAACTACACAGTTGGGAAACTCAGAGTTGTTGAGAAAACGATAAAAAGGAAAATGGATACTAGGATGTACCCAACAAACATCCACTTTACAACCTCAGGCATAAACACAAAGGCAGGAATTCTGATGGGAATTTTAATTAACATCTTAGCATAAGGAAAAAATACCCACAGAGGAAAATGAATATATAAACTTTGTTAGATTTTTTAAAAACTTTGTACTATCTCCAAGGTCTTTGCTTTTCATCTCATTTTTTTTTCTCATAGTCCAAACAATATAACCCTTAAACTTAACAGGCATGAGTATTTTTTTTCTCATTATCAAGAAAGGAACTAGTGAGGCGATATTGAGCTAAAGAGCTAAGAGAACAGTGACACAAAACTGAGCAAGTATCAATAGTTTGGAAGGACAGGGGTGCCTGGGTGGCTCAGTCAGTTAAGCATCTAGCTTCAGATCAGGGCATGATCTCATGGTTTGTAGGTTTGAGTCCCACATTGGGGTGACAGCTCGGAGCCTGGTGCCTGCTTCAGATTCTCTGTCTCCCTCTCTCTCTGCCCCTCCTCCTCCCCCCGCCTCAAAAATAAATAACCATTAAAAAAAAAAGTAAATTGGTGGAGAAGCGCCTGTGCGGCTCAGTCGCGTAAGCGTCTGACTCTTGATTTCAACTCATGTCATGATCTCACAGTCATGGGATTGAGCCCCATGTCAGGCTGTACTGACAGTGTGGAGCCAACTTGGGGTTCTCTCTCTCCCTCTCTCTGCCCCTCCCCCTCCTCAAAATAAGTAAACTTAAAAATAAAAATAAAATAAAAACATAAACCCAAAGGAATAAGAACAAGTAGAAGTTCAACAATAATCCCCAAACAAAAATGGAGACGGTTCCCCCCAAAAAGGGGAGGAAACAGCTTAAACGACTGGAATGGGTAGCGGCAGATAAAGAGGAAAGAAAGTCAAGAGTGAACCCTAGAAATGAAAGGATTTGAGGATACTGGCAGAGATCAAGGTGGTTCTGGAGGATCAATAGTAGAAAAGCACACAGAAAGATGAAAATATGAAAATAATGTTTCTGTTAGATTGGTGGCTTTTCTATGGTTGTATTAAATCCAATCATTGCTTGCAAGTAAGACCGAAAGATACTTGACTTGGCTGATGCAAACCAAAGGACAGACAGCAGAGTTCCACTTTAGGCACTGGCAAGCTGGCTTATTTGTGACCAGCCATTCCACTAAGAATAATTCAATAACATCAAAAAGATATCTTCAAATTCTGTTTGAATGCTTCAGAAAACTACTATAGGGGATGTCACACTACACTCCCTATTTGCCCCACTCTGTCACTGAAGTGCTCGGTAATTATCCCGGCTGCTAAGAGTGTTGGCTGCCTTCAGCTTTCAACTGTGTCCCTCTCAAGGACTTGAAGAGAGCCACCTCATCTCAGGCTAGGTTCCTTCCTGGGCGTGCCCTCATCCAATGACCAACATGATGAGGGAGGAAAAAGCATCTTTACCCCAATGGGATTCAACTCCAAAGGGCCATGCTTGCAGCAGAATACCATGTAAGGTTGGCTCAGATCTTTATCGCAACTGCATTGTAGTTCAACTTCTGCTTCTTACTCCCCCACAGGTGTCAATCCCCAAGGAATTCATCAATAAATGTACAGTATGAAAATCTACATCTCAGATTTAGCTTCACACTAGTGGATAGTTGCAGGCATGTGGCGGTAATGCTATTGTTAAAACTTCCACTGATGAGGAGCTAGGAAGGGATACAAGTGAGAAAAACATCCGCTGGTGGTAACAATGTATCCAACATTGAGAAATGCAAGGAAACAGAAATTATAAGGATGCTGGGGTGGCTGTTGCTGGGGAATATTAATATTTTAGAGAAAGACAATGAAAGGCTGAGGGTTATTAATTGCCAATTTAATGGAATGTGTGAAAGCTAGTGGACATCCTTGTCAGCATTTTAAAACTCTCCCACAGCCAGAAGGTAGAAAATAGTGAAGAATAATTCCAAGGCTTAATTATAAAAGCAGCAGAGCTCTAGAGTGAATGAATTCTCAAACTCCAAAAATCTGCTATGTCAAACTGTTGGGGGGAAAATGGGACTCTGAACCTCTTCCTCAAGACAAGAGGACTTAGGGGCTTCAAGAATTTTAAGCACATCAGTTCAGACATCTTCATTCCATATCTGAACATAGGTCCCTTGGACTCCCAAGCAAGGTCATGCCACCTGCAGTGAGGAATTTTACACCCTTGGAAAGAAAACATTCTAAATAGAAACAGAGCAGATAACTATGGGACATCAAAGAGCCATATAACCAAAGTTTCCCATGTGAAGCTGAATTCTGTCAGGCCCACAAAAGGCAGGAGGGCATAGCAGCAATTCACTTAATTATAAGTAGTTAATTCAGAATTCATCATGAGCAGGACTAGAAGGTACAAGTAAGACCCTGATGTCATTTACCACTAGTGCACTAGCTCCTCTCCTTCACCTGACATCTAGGTCTTACGTGTGGTCCCTTATAACCAACTGATGGAGGAGGAAAAATGCTAGCTTCCTTTACAGACAGGTTGTCCTCAAGCAGAGATGGCCCTGAAAGACATCAGTGGAAGTGAATTGTACTTGAGAGCAGTACCTTGGACAGTTCACTTCACACCCAGTCTGTGGAAGGGGAAGTCATTGCAGGTTAGAATGCTTGCATGCTGGTGGGCCATGGGGAGTTATTGAGCTGGTTGATCTGGGGAGGGGCCTGGAAGGAGAGAAACGGAAAGACCAGAGAAAGAAGGGGGGTGTGAGGAGGGTGTGCAGAGGATCTGTGGGAGTGTGCATGAGATGTGAAGTTCTCTGAAGCACGCACTTTGATGGCTTTGTGATGTGTCAACTAGGCTAGACTGCATTCCCCTGGATTCCCTTTCTCATATGTTTCCAATTAGGATAGGCTACAGGCGAGATTCTCTCTTGCTAACTGGCAGACTGAATTGGGGGGTGGGGGCAACCATAAGAATAACAAGAAACATTTAGGTGTGCCTGGGTGGCTCAGTCGGTTAAGCGTCCGACTTCAGCTCAGGTCATGATCTCACAGTCTGTAGGAGTCTGCTTCAGATTCTGTGTCTCCATCTCTCTGTCCCTCCCCAGCTTGTGTTCTCTCTCTCTCAATAACAAATAAACTTTAAAAATTATTTTAAAAAAAGAATAACAAGCGACTATTCTTCTAGTTGTTCAGTCAAACACCAGTCCAGGTGCTGCTGTACTGAGATTTATGCAGATGTGATCAAAGTCCCGTAAATTTTGGGTTACTCAAAAGGGAGAATAGCCAGGACTAGAGATGGGTGGAAGCCATTTAAAGAGACTAGGCCTTCCCTGAGGTTTAGAGACTCCAGGTGGCAAAGGAGAAGAAAAACTATAAAGTAATCTCTACATTCTGGAAGTTGTGCCCTCACCTCATCACTCCCCACCTGCCAAGCCACCTCACAGGCATAAAGTAGCAACTGGGACCACAGTTGTTCTTTCTTCAGCTTGGATCTTCTTTCCTTGTTGTTTCCTTGACTGATAGGCCATATTTGTGTGTAAAGTTCTCTGGTGAAAGGCTCCGGCTTCAGCAATGCACCCTCATCATCAGGATCAGAGGCAACACGATCAGATACGGCTTCAGTTTGTCCTTTTGGGGCTCCGCCTCATGCCTATGGGTTTTCAGCCCGCTCACAATCTTGCCAAATCCTGTCTGTGGTCTTTGGGCTCAAGCATTAGATGTGGAGACTACATAGGCAGCCCTCACAAGTGTGCCAACCAGTTCACCATGATAACTGATGGGCACATGGGGCAAAGTTCTAGGGAGAAAGGAAATCCAGAGAGGTAAACGTGAACTTGGCTTTTTACTTTTTCCCGTGATGGATTTGTTGATTTAAATCAGCAGTGCAAAGACTTAGAAGACAGGAATAAAGCAGAGGCTGAGCAGAGCTTTTAAAGTTTCACTGAGGGTAGAGGCAGGAGGAGTTTTTACTTCAGGGCTAGTATAGGAGACAGAGCCTGGTAAGTACCCCCTGCTTTCATTTGTCAGCACAAAGAACTATAGCTTAGGAATAAGAGTGTACTAGAAATTGAACATCTTCAAGGACTGAAGACCAGCTTTGACTTGGTGCAATTTTTTTAAGTGTATTTATTTATTTTGAAAGAGAGAGGGAGCAGGGGAGGGGCAGAGAGAGAGAAAGAATCCCAAGCAAGCTCTTCACTGTCAACAGAGAGCCCAACGTGGGGCTCGATCTCACCAACCGTGAGCTCATGACCTGAGCTGAGATCAAGTCGGATGCTTAACTGACTAAGCCACCCAGGCACACCAGTGCAATTTCTGATTAATGTGATCTGCCCTTAGCCCAATTGTTTGCCAGAAAAAGAAGAAGGTCTTTAGCAGAGGAAAATAAGGCCAAGAGCCAAAAAATTATCCTCATAATATTGTTTTAAATACATTAAAAAAATAATCAGTAATTTTTTTAAAAACCTACAATTAAGAAAAACGAGAAAAAATATGAAGGTTCGATATTAGTATTACCAGATGGAGATTTTAAAATGTTGATCACAGGAAGGCACCTGGATGGCTCAGTTGGTTAAGCATCCAGCTCTTGATTTTGGTTCAGGTCATGATCTCATGGTTGTCAGATCAAGCCCTGCATAGGGCTCCATGCTGAGCATGGCTTACGATTCTCTCCCTCTCCTTTCTCTCCTCCCCCACTCACATGCATGGTCTCTCTGTTTCTCTCTCTCTCTCTCAAAAATAAAGGGTAAAATGCTGATCATATGTATAATATATTTACTAAGATAGAAAACAATGATAAAGGGTAGAAAAGTATAAAATAAAAATCATATTGAAATTCCAGAACTGTAAAATCAATAAATGCTAATAGAATTCAATGGATGAATGGTCTTACAAACAGATTAACAACAGAGAAGATTTAGTGAACTAGAAGATATGTCAGGAGAAAGTGATTCAAAAAGGAGTACAGAGAAGCAAAAAGATTAAAAATGCAGAAAAGCAGCATAAGATACATGAAAGACACAACAAAACTGGAATTCCAGAAGGCAAGGAGATGGGGAGAATTTGGGATCTGAGTCTAGAACTTTTTCAAAAATTTCCAAATCAAGATATCAACCCAGAGGTACTTATGTGTCTCAGTCGGTTGAGCATCTGACTCATAATCTCAGCTCAGGTTATGATCTCACCGTCCATGAGATCGGACCCCACATCGGGCTATGAGCTACCAGCACAGAGCCTGCTTGGGATTTTCTCTCTCTCTCCCTCTCTGTCTCTGCCCTTCCCCTATTCTCTCTCTCTCTCTCTCTCTGTCTCTCTCTCTCTCTCTCTCTCTCTCTCTCTCTCTCTCTGTCTCTCTCTCTCAAAATAAATAAATAAACATTAAAAATACATATATAGCAATCCACAGGTTGAAAATCTACAGTGAACCCCAAGCAGGAATAACAACAAATGGTCTAAGAGATAAGAGAAGTTTGATTATCCTTTTGGATCAGAGCAAGTAGCTCCTTCATTAGGAAAATAAATGGCTACAGAGATAATCTTTATGGTATGTGAATATGTTTCTAAGGCAAGTGAAAGCGAAACATCTCTAAATTTATAGCATATTTGTTCCCACAGCTAGGACTTTTTCCATGAACGCTGAAAAATCCAGGATGTTTTATTTCCCCCCTATTATATATCCAACCGAAATGTGTATGCATGTGTACCAAAGACATATATTCAAGAATGTTCACTGCAGCATTATTCTCCAGAGACCCAATCTGGAAACCACTCAAATATCTATCAACAGTAGAATGAATAATTACCTTTCACAGGTATTGTAAATTGATACCATAGAATTCAACATAGCAATTAAAAATGAATGAACCTTTGCTATATGCAGCAACATGATGATTCTCACACACATAGCTTTAATCCAATGAAGCCAACATAAAAAGAATATACAGTATGATTCCACTGAAATAAAATTCAAAAATAGGCAAAACTAATCTATGATGTTGGAAGTCAGGATCATGCTCACCTTTGAAAAAAAAAAATGGGACAGCAAGTGGGAGGGAAGCAAGACAGGGACCTCTGAGTAATATGGTTTATGTTCATCCGGGTAGTGGTTACACAGGTGTATTCATTTTGTAAAACTTGATGAGCTGTTCAGTTATGATTTGTACTTTTCTGTATATGTGTTATATTCAAAAATTTATTTTAAAGCAGGGGAGGATTTTTCATAAGGGCACAGCAGTTCTGACAGAATTTAAGGTCGCAAACATTCTGGCCTCTGGAAATGCTAAAACAGAGGCTAGAAGGCGATACGACCCAAATGCTCACCTTCCTCTGCCTCTCCTCCCTGCTTCTCGCGACTCCCCTGCCTCTCTCTTTCCTTTCTCTCAAGCCCACTTGCCAGAGCAAGATAGATGAAGGAGTAAGAGTAGTTAATAGTGTGGTTAATACCATGTATTCCTAAAGGGTTTTCTTAATGGAAAATGTACAGCATTTGAAGTTCTCTTGTTTGTTTTACCCCCGCTAGGAATTAGAACAGAGCTGCTATTCTTAGCCTCAGTGTACAGGCAGGGTGACCATTTATTCGGATTGGTGTAGCCCGTTCTATATTCTCATTAAATAGTTTGACTATGATCTCTGGCATAGACTTTTTTAAGTAAATAAAGGGGAAAAAACCCTTCATTTCAAAGCAAACAGACACTAATTATAAATTTACACGTTAAGTTTTCTGTAATGAAAAGATTTTGATCACTGAAAGAATAAAATAAAGCGATCTGACAGTTTTCTATGCCAAAGGGACTACAGGTGATAGCTAGTAAATGGAGAGATATCTCTAATGTTCCAAAGCAATTTTCTAAAGCCGGAATCATTCCTTCACACACCTGCAAAAGATTCAGAAGCCCATGGGGAAGTAAACATTTATTTCAAAAATAAACTTTAAAGTTGGGAAATAAAAACAGACAAGCTGTTTTCGTCTATAAGAAAATGTGGCTCGATGCTACCAGAGGCACTGTAATCAGGATTTCAAAGAGCGGAAATAACAGGTGACAACTTCCTCTGAGACGCTCAAACCAAGCGAACTGCAGAACAAGTGTAATTTACATCCAGGAAACACCAAATAAGCAGAGAAAACTAGAAATAAGGAGGCAGGGGTTCTAACTCCCGTTTGCCGCTGACTCCAGATTTTCTCCTCTGTAAAATGGGAATAAGCACTCATGGTCTATCAAGAGAAACAAACGATGGAGGTGAAAATTCTCCCGAAGGAAGTTACCAACAACTTTTATTTGTAATTATTATTAAAATCTTCTGAGGCCTCTTTCTGTCTCTTTGCCTTTTCCTCCCTCTCTTTTCAGACTTTCTCTTTACCTTTTTCTTTCTTCTTTTTTAAAGATTTTATTTTTAAGTAATGTCTACACCCAATGTGGGGCTCGAACTCACAACCCTGAGATCAAGAGTCACATGGTCCACCAACTGAGCCAGCCAGGCACCTCTACTTTTTTCTTTCCTTTCTACCTTCTCTTTCATGGCTGTAACTGTCCATAGTATGCTATTTTGATTAATATATAATATATATGTGCATTTGTATATACAATATACATATATATACATATATGTATACATATATGCATATATACATGTATGTATACATACATGTATATATGCATATATGTATACATATATACATCTATGTATACATGTATACATCTATGTATACATGTATACATAGATGTATACATGTATACATAGATGTATACATAGATGTATACATATATACATATATACTATATATATATATTTGTATTTCTCTCTTAAAAATCAACTAAATTGTTATTTTTACTCGTTTGAGACCCAAAATTAATTTAGTTTCAATGGGTCACTGGTTTATAAGAGATAAATAAAAAAAACTTTCTTTACCCTAATCTGAAAGAGTCATCCTTGGGTTTATTGAAATAAAAGATTTCGTTTGTTGGTGAACGATATTTCAGGGTCACAAAGAGCCGAGCTCTTAGTGATTTTCCTTTCAGAGACACTTAACCAAACACCACCTCATTTCTTTGGCTGCCCTGCATCCTACCCTTGGGTGAGTATGTATCTAGCATGCCTCCCCTCCGTGTCCACTTACTGAATGTTAAATGAGATCCCAGGATCTCTGATCAATGTTAATCAATCAATAAACACTTTCTTAGCATTCATGGTATGCATGGCTTCTGTTAGATCTTTGGGAAACTGGAGTTAAGAGAGATGTGGTTTGTCACTTCAAGTATCTCACTACACATTTATACTGGGAAATAGTATAAATATAATCTTATAAATAAGAACAGATGCATTAGGTTTCATTCACTCTTTCAACAAACCCGGAGAACCTTTTACTGAGTACTATTTCGCAGGTGGGGAGACCAAGAAAATTAGGGGAGGCTCGCTACACTCAACACATGTGTCATCTAAAAGGGAAGAAGGACAGGTAAACAAGTGTATCAGAATACAATGTAATACGTATCATAATAGCGGATTAGGAGTAAATAGGATGAGGAAGGATTAACTCTGCCTGAGAAAGTCAAGGCTTTGGAGAAGAGGAAGCATTCAGCCGAGGTTAAGGAAACTCACGTGGTGAAGGAGAGAGGAACACACAGGTGAGCTGGGGTTTTGTCGTGTTAGCTTCTCCTGCCCACCCCTCAGATGCCGGTATTCGTCAGAGCTCTCTACGGGTCCTCACCACTTCCTACTCTGAGCACCCTGTTAGAGTGACTTCATCCCGCTCATGACCTCTTTGCAAGGGCTCCCAAACCTGCATCTTTAGCCTTGGAACCCTATGTTGAACTCCCAGCCAGAATTCTACATTTAAAGGGTCCAGAACAGCTTCATATTCATCATTTCAAACTGAGCTTACCTTTCTTGGTGCTTCCCACCTGTAATAATGCATCAGCCCCTTGACTGGTCTACTCTCATCCATTCTCACTACTAAGGACACAGTGATATTTCCAAAACATGAACTTGGTCATGACGTTTTCCCTTTTCAGCTTTTCCAAGTTTCTCCATTAGTCTTGGGGAAAAGTCCAACATCTTTTTTTACTAAGATGCTGGATTATCTGGTTATAATTTATCCCTCCAGCAATCTTTCTTGTTCTCCTGACCTCTCCTTTTACATCCTGGTGATACTGAGCTTCCTCGAATTCCTCAGATCAAACATAATTTTGGGACTTCTCTGTTTATATGTTCTCCACCTTCAATACAATCTGCTCCTGTGTTATGGCCCGGGTAAGGCCTTCTCATTCCCCGGGTGTCAGATTAAAGCGTTCTGCCTCTGGAATGCCATTCTTGGCCCCACAGTGCAGGCTGGCTCCCATCCACTAGGGTACCCTCTAAAGATCTTATTACACAAATTGCCATCGCCCACTTACTCCTTCGGCTATCCCCTCTCCACTGAAAGTCCCCAGAGGGCTAATATGTCAGTCTTGAATAAGGTTCTACCCCTCGGCACGTCAGTTCTCAACACGTCAGAGGAAAGACAGACCAGTACTGGTGAAGATAAGGCCAATGTGAGAGAGCAGAAAAAGGAAGAAGCCAGCAGTTGAAAGAGTGTCAGGTGCAGGTAAACCACAAGAAGGAAAGCTCACCTAGACATAGAGTGCATGGTGTGGAGTCCAGAGAGAAAGCAAACGCATAAAAACTGGTGAGCCGGTTTAGAGATAATGTTTACAAGCTCATGTGAAAGGGGCTGGTTTAGGCACTACCAAATTCATGGCTATTTCCAATTCTCATTTTCATTCAGATGCTCCCTTAAAGAGGAGGATTACAGTCACCTAAGAGATCACCTAAAGATTCTTGAGTGTTCGCCCCTCCTGAGAAGTCTTATATTTGGTTGCTCGGCTTACAATGAACTCGTGGACGGCTTCAACCCGCACCCAGAATCCACACAGTACTGGCTGGCACAGTGCACCCTCTAGTTTAATGAAGACAACATTCCTATCTTAATTGATGAAAACAGATTTACCTACCTGTGCAAATGGAGTAAAACAGGTAAGAGTTGGAAAAGGACTTGGTTATTTCTTGAGGTATCAGCATGTTAGTTAAATAAATATAAAATAAATGATACATTTCTTTGTTCCTGTTCGTGTAAAGCTTAGAGAAGTGACTGGATCTTATTTTCAGTTTTGCTATTATTAGTCATCAGCTGATCTATAAATACAGAGCAGGGCTATAATAGCTATAAAAGGTTTACCTAAAACATAATTACTTCTTCCATAAACAGCATTACTCAAATATGTGTCATTCTGGAGAGCGGTATGGAGCCATCATAGAATTGTCTCCAAAACTAAATTGTCAAATTACTAAAATGCGCCAATGCAAAACAAACTCAGGGTATTTCTTCTGGTTTTGGTTTTTGTTTTTGTTTTTTTTAAGTTTTGCAGTGCTCAAGAGATCAATTTTGTATGTTTCTATGGATGGGCTTTTGGTATGTCGATAATGGAGAAAATGATAAAAGCTGAGTAATCACATGCGAATAGATTTTCAGCGCGTAGCCAGAGAAAGCAAACAGCTTGGGACCCACTTATTAGAAAGGTCCCAACAAGATGAGAGGGCATGGTATTATTCCATCTCAGGGAGAGGACCCTTCTGGAAATGGATGACATGTGAATCAATACAAGACACTCAGGGAAGAATCCAATTCCAGGATCTAGGGAGCAGTGAGGCCTAAGCAGAGCTTCCTTATGGGGATACTAGGCTTCGGGGAAGCCTCAGTCGCTTAAAAAATGTGAACTGGACCCAATTTCTTTCTGTCAATTTCTTTGTTCTGCCTTTGGTTTTTAAAAGATAATCTTAGGGGCGCCTGGGTGGCGCAGTCGGTTAAGCGTCCGACTTCAGCCAGGTCACGATCTCGCGGTCCGTGAGTTCGAGCCCCGCGTCAGGCTCTGGGCTGATGGCTCGGAGCCTGGAGCCTGCTTCCAATTCTGTGTCTCCCTCTCTCTCTGCCCCTCCCCGTTCATGCTCTGTCTCTCTCTGTCCCAAAAATAAATAAACGTTGAAAAAAAAAAAAAATTTAAAAAAAAAAAAAAGATAATCTTATTTATTTATGTATTTATTTGAGAGAGTGAATGAGTGCTGGAGAGGGGCAGAGAGAGACACAGACGTAACGACAGAGAGAGAGAGAGAGAGAGAGAGAGAGAGAGAGAGAGAATACCAAACAGGCTCCACGCTCCGCACAGAGCCCTACATCGGGCTTAGTCACACAACCCTGGGATACCTGAGACAAAATCAAGAGTCAGAGACTCAACTAACCGAGCCACCCAGGCACCCCACTGCCTTCTTTTTTTAATTTTTTGTAATGTTTATTTATTTTTGAGAGAGACAGAGCATGAGTGGGGGAGGAGCAGAGAGACAGGGAGACACAGAATCCGAAGCAGGGTCTAGGCTTTGAGCTGTCAGCACAGAGCCTGATGCGGGGCTCAAACTCATGAACCATGAGATCAAGACCTGAGCCAAAAACAGTCACTTAACCAACTGAGCCACCCAGGCGCCCCTCCACTGCCTTCTTAAGATAGACTCTATTTTGGATAGACTGTGATCTTGAGATCCTAAAGTAGCTTCCACATCTCACTGAGCTACACACACCACGGTTAAATTCCAAGAAAATCTATGGCTTGGAGAGTTCAAATAAAACTCCTGGTTTTGAGTCCCTTTGGACCTTTTTGGCCAGACTTGAGACAAATGTCCTAACCAACCATTGTGACCAAAGGGATGGGATCTGTTGATTGGCTTAAGCCAGTTGGGTTCTAACTTAGGGGTTGACAGTGGGTTTCTTCTCATCTAACTCACATGGCTGGAAAATGCAGGGTATTTTTAGGAAAGGAGCAAAAAGGCTACATTCTAGGAAAGTGTCCAAGAAATATCCTTTTTCATATCACTTCAGTCACACCAAACAGTTATTATGTACATAGAATATGCCAGAGACTGTACTAGGTGCTGGGCTTGGAGAAGATTTGGAATGAGATATAGGGAATGTGCAAGATATAAACATGAATATGACATGGTCAGTCATTTCTAGGACCCTAACCCTCTGTTTGGGGAGACAAATAATTTCCTTGTCAGATCATGCTAGGGTGTTGACAAACATGGGTCCATCATATAGCCACAGTGGAAACACCTGCAGGACAACTTGGCAATGAACTTGGGTCCCCTTCCTGCCTTCATGTTCGTGGTTCCCACATCCTCTGTATTAAGGTCTTCTATGTGGCGTCTTTTGACAAAGCAGGAAATGTCCGGACTATTGTGAGATTGAGAAATCCATAGGGAAGGAAGCAAAGATTTTCATTTTAAATCTTGAAAGATTTTATGAAACCGGTGATTGCCTGAGATAACAGTACTCATTTATTTAAATCACCCTCTATGTTTTCTTTCATGGTTTTCTTTAAATTTAATTTAAACAGTGATTATTCTTTCTCCAGCATGATGTCTTGCCTGTCTCCCCTCCTGCTGATGGTGTTTTTAAACAATGACAAAATGACATTAAAAATTCAATCAAAATGGCTATTTTTCATCACTATTCAACTAGAATTATGTATTAACTGTGAAGAATAGCCTTTTCCTTGGCATGAGGAACATTTTTAGAATCTATCACCAAGATTCACAGGGTTTCTCTTAAAATGCTAGGTCTTGTGTTTTATAAAGTCACATTTTCTGTGACTAGACCATAGTATAACCTAAATATGTAGTTATCCCATGAATTACCAAAACTTTTGCAGTATTCTGTTAATTTTTTTTTTTTGACGTATTATAGAATATCTGCTATAGGGAACCTGGTTGGTAGAGGGTTATCCAACATTAAAAGGGACACAGGCTTCTTTACTGCCCCCTAGTGCCACTGTTCAGGTTTGCATGAGAGACCATGGGAACTGGTAAAGCCATTTTAGACAGGAAAGTAGAAATGAAATAAACCCCTAAGGATAAGTGTAAGCATCCTAAGAAATCCTAAGGAAGAGCAGGAAGGCCAGCAGGGGCGTCCAGACTCAATAAGATAAATGCCAACGAGGTTGTCAGCCTCTGGGTGGAGAACAAGTACAGAATGCGAGAACATAGCTGGGGGCAGGGGCGTGGGGCGTGGAGGTGGGGGCATAGGAGAAACTAGGTGTGCACAGGAAGGGAAGGACTGGAGAGGAGCCCCTGGAAGAGGCCCGTGGAGCCCCAGGGGAGCAGCATCGGAGGAGAGTGAAGTAAGGATTTCACCTTTCTGCTTCCCAATCTGTGGCCTAGCAGGCATCCAGTTTTGAATGACTGATGCCACCTGCTCCCCCTCCCCTCCCCACCCTCTCCCCCCTGCCTCCCCCCCCCCCCCCGAGCTGCCATCCAACCCCACAAGCCAATAAATCCTTACAAGCTTAGTTCTGAAGCTTTGGAATTCATATAAGGTGGTCCTGTCCACGGAAAGATGCTGCTAGCGGAACAAGAACAGTAAAAAGTTGTAAATTAAAACACACAGTCCCCTTTCATCCCCTTAATTAACTCTGAGACATAGATTACAGACGAACTCTGTCTCATTTCCCAGTTGTCTTGTCTGAGCTCAGAGTTAGTAGTAAAGAGGACCTCTACATTTTCCTTCCCATCTACAACAGAAACTACGTGGCCTCTCCTCCTAGACCAGATGCCAAGTTTACATGGCCACTTTCTCATCTGGGTTCCAGGAGATGTCAAAATATCCCTGATGATGTGCAAAAAAAAAAAAAAAAATGCTCTTCTGTGCTTGCGATCTCTTGCCAGGGTTAAAGTCTGTGTATCTCATATGGAATCTTTCTCCTTTATTTTCCCCTGTGAACTTCATCTCTCATCCTCTGTCAGAATCTCTAACTTTGTTAAGTCCCGCCTCCCCCCCCCCACCATATCCAATAACCAGAGAATATAAGGATGCTTCTGTGTTTTGACAGACCAGCCAGGTTGGTTAGATTACTTGAAGTTAAGTATGTTAGTAACCAATAATAGTTTAATAATTTTTTTGGATATAGACATATACATTTTTAATAGAACTCTTCAATATTTGCTCAGAAAGTGTTATCAGGGGATGTCAAAAGAGCAGTCTTTCAATATCTCTCACATAAACCATGGCTGCCTACCCTATTATATACAAGACCCCTTCTCCCTGCCAGGATATCTTTGTATTTTCTCCTACTGCTTGAGTGTCCGCAAGTTAATTTTATATATATGTGCCTATTTGATTTTTGTTTATTGGCCTTTCTGCCCTTTAAATCCATGTGTCTCCTCGATGATGCCTTAAATTCCTTACGTTGTAGATCAGGAGAGGAGAGGGAATCTGCCAAATTCAACCTAATACAGTGTCACATTTAGGTAAATGTATTTAGTAAGTGCCTTTTATTATCAAAAAATTATGTGCAATATTATGTCACAGAATTATTTCTTCATGATGTCCTTTAGGGGGGTCTACTGTTCACCTGCCTTTACATTAAACTTTTTTTAAGTCTCTCTTAATAGTGTCCCCAAGGTAGAGGACAAGAAGTAGCAGTCCTTTAAAAAGTGGGGAAAATAGCAGGCAGGGTCCCCTCACGTCTGTTGTGTCCCTGGTCACAGGACTCTGAGCTGTGTTTCCTCGGTATGCGATGCAGATCACATAGTTTTATAAGACACACGTTTCCCCTGAGAATTGAAGATGACAGCTTTCTACTCAAGCCACCAACTTCGACATCTCTGTATGTCAAAAATGCATCTCTTCTTTTTTTTTAGTCTTTCATTTTACAAACGAGGGAATCAAGATCTTTAGAGGTTAAATGGCTTGTTCATGGGGACACAGCTAATTAGCAGACTTGCAGACATCATTCATCAACCTTAAAATGTCCTTTCAGTACTTTGCCAAGTATAACCTATTACCCTTAAGAAAGCTCCTTTCCTGAGAACCAGGAGTTTGTCAATACTGCCCACCTTCCTTTATAATTAACTTTTGTTTTATCTCTCTGAATAGAGTCCATAAAATAGAGGACAAACACCAGGAGGTATTTTTAACCTGTTATAGTTTCTGTATGTTATCAAGCCAACTTTAAAACAATGTAAAATATTTAAAATAAGAAGCAGCCGTAGTCTCACCAACATAAGAAAACCGCAAGTATTTGATATTAGGTTCCTTCCCAAACTTTTTTTTTAAAATCTGACAATATATACTTTTTAGAAGGCTGCAGAATATTTGTTATATGTGTATTTATGTATATTAATGTTCTATTTTTTCTCTTAATACTATCTTGTTCGTTTTTTCTATCCTTCCATGAAACTCTACAGAAATTTCTGCAAAATGCATAATCACGATAAAGAGCATAAATCACATAAAGAGGATAATTAATTTAACCTCCCCTACTTTTGGATGCTTAGGGTATTTCCAGTTATTCACGATTATGAACAATGCAGAAGAGAACGCGTTTGCACAAGTAGAAGCATGGAAGTCTTTCCGTGGAAGTCTTGCCTGGGACAAATGCCCTCATGCCAAGTGAAAAATCTGGTTCAGACTGACCTGTGAAAAACAACATGCAGATATTGAGCATTGTTTTGACATGGAACACATTTGCTTCGCCGTGAGGATAGAATGAACTTCTCTTCAAAACATTCTAAAGTTTTTCTTGGGTAGTAGACTCCTTAATTGAACTGTAATCTCTGTATGGGTAAATATTTCTGTTTCCTCCATTTAGACAAGGATAGGCACTTATAAGTTATTCTGTTGTGTACGTATTACCGGCCAAGTACTTAATATATGTTATACAGAACCTTCCCAGAAACTCTATAAGGGAAGTGCTATTACTCTGTTTTATAAGTTTACAAATGCGGGACCTGAGGCTCAGAGAACTTCAGGGACAACAGGAGCCAATTGCCAGTTAATTGACATCAAGCCCACATTCTTGACATTGGACTGTCTCACCCCACATCACAACTGAGCAGAGATGAGAGGAAATAATACCCAGTTGTTTTATTTAAACAGCTTCGTTGAGATGTAATCCACATGCTGTACAATTCACGCATGTGAATTACAGTTCAATGGTTTTTGAGTAGATTCACGGATATGGCAACGACACACAGTCTATTTTACAACACTTTCATCACCTCAGAAAGAAACCCAATACCTTTTAGCTATCGTGCCATCCAGTCCCCCCAACCCCAACCCAACCCTAAGAAATAATCTATTTTCTGTCTCTAGGATTTCTGTACCTCAAATGTCCTATCACTGGAATCATATAACATGGGGAATTTTGTGTCTGGCTTCTTTCACTTAGCATAATGTCTTCAAGGTTCATCCAACGCGTAGCATGTGTCAGTAATTCTTTCCTTTTCACGGTCGAGTAATATTCTATTGCGTGGATATACCACATTTTGCTTACATGTTAATCCATTGATGGACATTTGGGTGGTTTCTACCTTTGGCTATTATGTATGAATAATGCTGTGATAAACATTTGTATACAAGTTGTAGTGTGGACATACATTTTTATTTTTCTTGGCTATATATCTGAGAATGGAATCGTGAGGCCATATGATAATTCTGCTTAATTACTTGAAAAGGTACCAGACTTTTCAAAGCAGCTGTGCCATTTTATATTTTTACCAGAAGTGTCTGCGGGTTTCAACATCTCCACATCCTCATCAACACTTCTTATAATCTGACTTTTTGATTCTAGCCATTCTAGTGGGTGTTTTTTAACTTCATTTTCTGTCACCTGGAGATGCCAGAACTATATTCAGAAGGATGCAGAGAATTTACGTCACTGTCTCTCAACTCCCCCTTTGGAGATCAAGCAGATCTGGCCAATCACATAAAAAGTTCAACGCCAAAGAAAAAGCCAAAAGCAAGACAACTCAAAAATGTATTTTGTTTTTGTCAGACAGATGGGATTCATTTTAAAGAATATTTATGTAATCTACCTATCTAATATATCCTAAATATAGGATGTATTTATCCTAGAAGTGGTTATTTATAACTATGAACCTTATGAACTTATTTCAGTTGCAAAGCGGTTATTTCTCGAATATATTCCTTTATCTCCATCACCACCCCCACCTTCATTGCCTCCCCTTTCATCTGAAATCACTTGTGGATGTGAGAGCATTAATTCCCTATAGTATCACGCGCCTTAGGTTTTAGGAACACTAGGCAATGGATTCAATACAAATACACTTACCGAGCATCTCCTGTAGCCAGACCCTGGCTATAGGAAAGAACTTGAATTCTGAATCAAAACCAAATAAAATCCTTGCTACCTTGGGACTTAACCATCTAGCGAGGAAGAAGTTATCCATCAAATAAGCACACAAATCAATATAAAACCACGCCTGTGCTAAGTGCCACAGGGACAGGTACTTAATTTAGGGACCTACCAAATGGCGTGTGCAGGGGGAGTGAGGAATTAGGTTGGCAGAGAAATTTCATTTCAGGGAACATTTGCATTTTTGACACTGACGTGTTCAATTTATGGCAGCGTATTAATAGTTGTCACTTCATTTCAAGTTTTGTTGGATCCCACGAATAAATAGCTTCCGGTGAGGCTGCTGGGAGCTGGGAGGAAAACAGAATGTCTTTTTTCCTTTCGGTAAACAAAAATAATTTTCCTAACATGAAAGCTCACGTCCTGATAGGTGTGTATATTAGCCTCACTACTAAGCTACCCAAGGCGTTCAAATATATTCCCATGGACCTGATCACACAAAATCTATTTTTCTTTGTGTTTATTCATTTTTCTTTATCTCTTTTCCTGTGTTTCCCATTCTACTTGTTTTATCCAGGTGGGTGTCTTGTTTTTTTTTTTTTTTTTGCACTCTTTGTTTCATTGTTTTAGATGTTTATTTCGCATAACCGATGGCCCTTTTTTGAGCATTGGAGGTCTTATCTGTTATTTTAGCTACAAGTAGATGAAAGTTTATTTTCAAAACAAGACGGTTTCTCAGAGATTTCTAATTGGAATAAGGAGAAATGGCTTTGATGTTTTATAAGTTTATATATCAAAGCTTAACTAGACCTCTGATTTATATGCCTATTATTCCCTATTGTGTTAACACTGTTCTTTGGACGACTGGGGTTCCAAACAAGTGTTTACACGGATTTCACCTGACTTAAGTACATCCTAATGTCTGATGCTGTGCAGACTCTGAGGTCAGATCTAGGCTTGAGTCCAGACTCTATTACCTACTCTTGGTGTGATTATTCAACAGGCTGTTTGACGTCTCTGAACCTCAGTTCTTTCATTCAAAAAAATAAAAAATGGAACCTCTGCAGAACTTTTAGCATTCAATAATAGAATTTATATAAAACATTTTTTGTGGGGCACCTGGGTGGCTCAGTCGGTTGAGCGTCCGACTTCGGCTCAGGTCATGATCTCGCGGTCCGTGACTTCGAGCCCCGCGTCAGGCTCTGCGCTGACAGCTCAGAGCCTGGAGCCTGTTTCAGATTCTGTGTCTCCCTCTCTCTCTGACCCTTCCCCATTCATGCTCTGTCTCTCTCTGTCTCAAAAATAAATAAACGTTAAAAAAAAACATTTTTTGTACATTTAGCAAAAAATATTATGGAAGGGTAACCTATTGAATAATTATTTTGCTTCGTATTTTCCCCTGCTTTGGACTAATCTGGAAGGGAGGAAAGTTTACCTTCTTCCTCCCAGAAGAGTTACAGGCACTTTGTTTCTACATACTATCCTTCTTGACCCATGAGAAGGGTAAACAGGCTCCTTTGTGCTCCCAGAACCTGAAACCTAGCTTCTTAAGAAATCAAACACTAGCTGATGGGCCATCGTGTTCTACTGATGAGGGAGAAGTGTGCATGATGAAATGCAGCGTCTTGTTTTATTTCACTGGAGGAAGGGAAGACGAGAAGACAAAGGCGGCCAGTCCTCAGGTGGGCCGGTGGAGTCTGAAGGAGGGTTAGGGGAACCTAGAGCGTGGAGCCCAGGGCCTGCTCTGATGCAGCACTTGGGAGACAGGTGTCAGAATGGCCGTGGGGATGCCACTACGTGCTGGGGGCTGCTTAGGGGGCCTTGTGGCTGCCCCAGCCCTACGCTTCGCTTGGCAGACAGAATCTGCTGAATGTTGGGCGCGGAGCTTGGGGATGGCACCAAGCATCGGTCACAGGGTGATGGGGGGGTGACCAGCTCACTCCCAGCTCACACTAGCACCGAAAGTGACCTCAGCAGCCATGGCAGCCAGAGCCCAAAATGACAAGAGCTCCTCCCTACTAGGGAGTTAAAAAAATAATAATAACAGAGCTCTTTAAATATCTGGGAATGCTCGCAAAATTACAAAGACGAGAAAAGATCCCACCAAAACAACGGATGGACGTCTTGCCAAGCGTGCGTCTGTCTGTCTGTGGTGGCGGAGGGCAGGGAGCCTGTGGGGCTGTTCGCAACTCAAGCAAAGAAGCAAGAAAAATGTGACATTGTTTACACCCTGAGAGATGTGAGGCAGTTCATAGCTACTGCATATTTCCAAGAAAGGAACAAGTATTAATCATTTGATAATCAAAAAAGCCCATACGATATTTTGGCAACAATACTGAAATAATAAATGCCTATATGATACTGTTATCGTTTCGCCTTTGTGAGTCTTTTTCTTAAATAAAACCCCGTGCTTTGGAAAACCATAAGCATAAAACATAAAAACCATAAAACATAAAACCAAAGGAAGCCTGACTTCCCGCCTTTATCACCCTCAGTCCCTAACTTTTCCCTCCTCTGCTTCTTCCTTCTGCCTCTCCTTCACCTTTTCAATTACTCCTTCCCTTTCCTGTCTTTTCCTCCACATTCTAGCTGTTTTTCCATCTTTCCCCTCTTATTTTACCTGCCACTCCTCCCCACTTCCTTTTCCTTTTTCCACGTTTTTTTTTTTAACTTATTTTGGGACAGAGAGAGACAGAGCATGAACGGGGGAGGGGCAGAGAGAGAGGGAGACACAGAATCGGAAGCAGGCTCCAGGCTCCGAGCCATCAGCCCAGAGCCCGACGCGGGGCTCGAACTCACGGACCGCGAGATCGTGACCTGGCTGAAGTCTGTCGCTTAACCGACTGCGCCACCCAGGCGCCCCCCCCACCTCCTTTTCCTGTTGACTCTCCCTTTCTCCTTGCCACTCACCTGTCTCCCCCTGTGCTCTAGTCACCTACTCTGGCCATTAGCCCCACTCCTTTTCCCCCCACCTTTAGACTTTTTCAAAATAGAAGTCCCTTTAAATAGAATCACCACGGTAGATCTATAGTCCCTCCCTTCTCCCACAAGGGAAATTTCACCTCAAAGCAGCCTAAGCGGGAAGTTTCCACTGTAAGCCCTTGAGGGTCTTGCATTCTGGACAACTGATGCTGAAACCTGCATATGTCTGTGAAGAAAACTTTATATTTAAATAAAAAGTGCCCAAAGTATCTAGGAAGCCTTTTTTTAAATAGCCTACCTCTCCGGTAAAACCAAACAGAACAGACATGGCCGCTGGTAATGGAAGGGGTTCTTTGGGGCTGAATTTAAGCTGCAAACAAGGACGCAGTCAGATAAAGTAGCTGGTGAGGTAAAACCCTAACACCTTAGAGTAATAAGATTCTGTATTTAAATAGCTGAAGTAGAAAAAAGTATAAGTAATATTCTGCCTACCTAAGTAATTATGACTTACAATTTCTTTTAGTGACGGTCACTTCAAGGCCTGACCTTGTTTACCCTTGGGGCTTCTGTTCTAGAGGCAGAGAGAGCATTGTGTGAGCTGAGGAGAGACAGCAGGAGTCCGGACCCTGTCCATAGAGTTGATTTGAATAGACGGTCCAGGTGTTTCCTTTTGCTCTTTTAAGAACTGGTATTATTTTTGCAAGAAGCTAATCAACCAAAACAGTAGTCGGTGTCCATGCTGCGTACTTTTTACCTGGAGACCTTTTAAACAAATGCCTAACAGGACCTTAAAAAACATCTTCGAATAATTAAAGTGAGTCCCTGCGACCAGGAAGTTCCCACTGAAGAGGGCTAATGCAAACAGGAGGGAAACATAAAAGAGGAAGGCCTGCACATTCTTCTTAATGATTGCCCATTTGGAAGGCAAGGAATATTATCATGACAGCCTCACGATTAAGTAAGAGGATGCAGTCTCCTAAATTGTAAACCTTTCAGATAAGGGCTTTCTGACATTCAAAATACTGCCTCCCCTTGCCTCCCTGATGTTTCACAATTAGAAAGTAATTCCTTTGGGTAAGTCTCTCTGTCTCCTGTTAACAGAATATAATAACAATAGAATGGGTAAGTCGGTAAAGAAAACCTGAGGACAGTTTTTCTAGAAGAAGACTCTGTATCAGTGCTGTCTAATAAGAACAGGATGTGGGTCATATATATAATTTTAACTTTTCTAGGAGCCACATTAAATACGTAAAACAAACAGGTAAAATTAATTTTAATAATATATGTTATTTAACCCAAGGTAGCCAAAGTATTATCACCAAAGCACATAATAAATATGGAAAAAGAGTGAGGAAATATTTCACGTCTTTTTGTGTCAAACACAAAAAGGCTAACACTGTATGATTCCACATACATGAGGTATGTCGAGCAGTGAAATTCATAGAAAGTAGAATGGTGCTGGCCACGAGCTTAGGAGGGGTTATTTCTTTAAATAGGTACAGCGTTGGGGCGCCTGGGTGGCTCGGTCGGTTAAGCATCCGAATCACAGTTTGTGAATTACAGCCTGTCGTCGGGCTCTAGAGCCTGGAGCCTGCTTCAGACCCTGTGTCTCCCTCTCTGTCTCCCCCTCATCCACTCACACTCTGTCGCTCTCGCGCGCTCTCTCTCTCTCTCAAAAATAAAATAAAATAAAATAGACATCAAAAAAATATTTCAACTAGGTACGGCATTTAGTTTGGGGATATGGAAAACTTCTGGAAATGGATGGTGGTGGTGGTGAATGTGGTTGCGTAAGGTTGTGAATTACCTAATGCTACTGATTACACCCTCAGTGATGATTAAAATGGCTAGTGTTATGTGATGTATATTTGATCACAATACAAATATTCAACCTGTTAGCCCTGCCTTTATTTCCTTTACTTTGGGAAAAACAGCTTCTCCGTGCTGCTTGATGATCATAGTTTAGGAAGCGTTCAATTATATGGTTATTTCTAAAACTACATCTTTGTTCAGTGTGGCGGGCTACTAGGTGGTTCATGCAACAATGAGTGGGTTCAACTCTCACTTGCAATTAGCAACGCTGGGACCAGCTGAGAGTCGTGGAAAAACAAAGCCAGGCAACTGGATTCCTGTTATGGAGGCGGGTGTGCTTGACAGGAGAAAAGCAGTTCAGCTCAGTAGAAGAACGGTTCTTTTAACAACGCAACACAGGAGATTCTGGCTTTGGGGGGAGATGTAGAAAAAATGCTTTATAATTAGTAAACGGACGAAAGGAATTGCCAAGTTTTTTTCCATAACGACTCCCACCAGTGCCGTGCTTAGCTTATCAAGAGGTGTGGGTTTTAAATTTTTTTTTTTAACATTTATTTATTTTTGAGACAGAGAGAGACAGAGCATGAATGGGGGAGGGGCAGAGAGAGAGGGAGACACAGAATTGGAAGCAGGCTCCAGGCTCTGAGCCATCAGCCCAGAGCCCGACGCGGGGCTCGAACTCACAGACCGCGAGATCGTGACCTGGCTGAAGTCGGACGCTTAACCGACTGCGCCACCCAGGCGCCCCGAGGTGTGGGTTTTAAAAGTGAAAAGGAGAGAACATTTTTCTAACTTGAACGTCAGTTAACTAGTACAAACGTATTTGAGCTTCAGGATCACCTAATCTTGAAAATCTAAGCTAAAAGCAATCATATCTTACGGGCAAGAGAACAAGTTCCCAACTTTCCTGTCACTGCATGAGTCCTGCCCCCAGAAGAAACGGGATGCTGGAGAGCCCATGTTCAGCTGCTGGAGAGACGGCGTTCAGATCCCAGCCCTGGCATTATTAGCTGAAAAGCATTAAGAAGTTAGACTCTTTGAACCCCTTTCTCACCTGTAGGATGGGGAGATATTTACTTTTCAGAATTGCCATAAGGATTCAAGATGATTTACATGAAGTGTCTGACATTGATAAATGAACATAATTATTACTCTCCTTGTGGAAGTTAGCTTAGGACTTATTCAACTTCTAGACCTACTTTTACTTTGAGTAGTGCAAAAGCTTTATTTGTCCCTGTGTTTTGTAGAATAATTACAACAGTAATTAAATACTCGTACGTTTAATTACCTGCTAAATGCCTCTTTCCCCTGTAATGCTTTTTCTCTGTATAACACTTTTTGTAAACCCCATAAATTCAGAGAACTTTTTCTCCCCAGATCCTTGGGAAATCATGCAGTAGATAAAGAGCCATGGAGAGTAGAGAATTGCAGGATAGGATGGTACCCAAGGATGGTAACCACAGTCCTGAGAGTAAGAGTTTCATGTTCTACTAGCCCCAGCTAGCACGAATTACTAAACACAGGAATGTGAGTTCTAGTCCCATCTAAGATGTTATCTTTGTCCTGACACTGTCTTCACGTGGTTCATACTGTATATCCATGACTTACCAAGGTGAATACGCATGGGGCCTACCGCAATGCCCAGCACACAATGGATACTCAACAGATATTTTTAATGAGTCAATTATAGGGGCCGCTGGGTGACTCAGTCGGTTGAGTGTCCGACTCTTGACTTTGGCTCGGGTCATGGTCTCACAGTTCATGGGCACAGCATCAAGCTCTGTGCTGACAGTGCAGAGCTTGCTTGGGATTCTCTCTTTCTCTCCCTCTTTCTCTGCCCCTCCCTTGCTCTCTCTCTCTCTCTCTCTCTCTCTCTCTCAAAATAAATAAATTTTTAAATAAATAAAAATGAATCCATTTTAAATCAACCTTCTTCATGTACCAAGTGAATGATGCCGCTGACTTTGTAAAATTGCATGGTGCTGTTCATATAGCCTATTATTTTTTAATCTAAACAGTCATAGAAATACTCACGTGTTGCTCTTGGCATAGGTGCAGTTGTAGAAACAGCACTGGATCTGGTTTTGGGAAAAGTGGGTTTTAAAGCACTTTGACTTTCGTTTGCCCATCTCTAGAATTAGAAAGCTGGAATAAAGGGGCGCCTTGGTGGCGCAGTCGGTTAAGCGTCCGACTTCAGCCAGGTCACGATCTCGCGGTCCGTGAGTTCGAGCCCCACGTCAGGCTCTGGGCTGATGGCTCGGAGCCTGGAGCCTGCTTCCGATTCTGTGTCTCCCTCTCTCTCTGCCCCTCCCCCGTTCATGCTCTGTCTCTCTCTGTCCCAAAAATAAATAAACGTTGAAAAAAAAATTTTTTAAAAAAAAAGAAAGCTGGAATAAACTCTAGTTTCCTTCCAGATATACCATTATTTGATTTTTTTTTATTTTTCATAATTTATTGTCAAATTAGCTAAAATACAGTGTATACAGTGTAGTCTTGGCTTCGGAAGCAGAATCCCGTGATACATCACTTACATACAACACCCAGCGCTCATCCCAACAAGTGCTTTCCTCAATGCCCAGCACCCGTTTTCCCTGCCCCTCCAGCGCCCCCCCCAATCAAGCCTCAATTTGTTCTCTGTATTTAAGAGTCTCTTATGGTTTTCCTCCCTCTCTATTTATAACTTATTTTTCCTTCCCTTCCCCCATGGTCTTCTGTTAAGTTTCTCAACTTCCACGTATGAGTGAAAACACATATCTGTCTTTCTCTGACTAACTTATTTCACTTAGCATAATACATGCTAGTTCCATCCATCTCATTGCAAATGGCAAGATTTCATTATTTTTCATCACCAAGTAGTATTCCATTATATATGTGTGTGTGTGTGTGTGTGTGTGTGTGTGTGTGTGTGTGTATACCACATCTTCCTTATCCATTCATCAGTTGATGGACATTTGGGCTCTTCCCATAATTTGGCTATTGTTGATAGTATTGGTATAAACATTGGGGTGCATGTGCCCCTATGAATCAGCACTCCTGTATCCTTTGGATAGAACGCAATCAGGGGAAAGGGGCAGAGGGAAAGAGAGTGAATTTCAAGCAGGCTCCTTAGCTCAGAGCAGAACACAACACAGGGCTCAACCCCACAACCCTAGGATCATGACCTGAGCCAAAATCAAGAGTTGGCTGCTCAACCAACTGAGGCACCCAAGGGCCCCCATTATTTGATTCTTAAGTATGTATACTTCAGATAAAGAGAAAAGAGTAAATATATATAATTAAAACACTGAGCAAATTTTAGTGATTCAAAGCAATGCAATAGCTTCTGGTCACCACAATAATCTGGACAACTTATTTATATCTCTCAAGTTTTAATTAACTATTTAAATCAATATATGTTTAAGATACTGGTCCTAATCACTCTGATGTCAAGTTAGAACTTTTGGGCAACTTGTCCATAAGAGTTCTTATGGGTGGAGGCTACTTAAACCTGAGCAAGTATTCCTTTGTCTACTGTATTGAAAATTTGGATACTGGAAAATAGAGCCTTAGGAAAGCAAAACCAGAAATCTGTTCACCCCACCACTCAACTCCATGTTGACTCATAAGAGCAAACTGTCCACATAGACATCTGGGTGCCTATGTCTCCATCCAGCATTATCTAATATAAACCAGCATTATCCTTCTTTCCACCCTCTAATTTAAGGAGTAAACAAAAGGTGATCTTTCTTGTGTCAGTCCTCTCTGGAGTGTTGTTTAGTTTTTGTCTTTCTTCTGGCTCCCACTTTCACTGGAACTGATCCACTGAAAACAGATGTAACCGTGACCTAATAGCAGCAGCCTGTATGATAAGGTATTGTCCATCACCAGCAGACCTTGCAAAGAGATGAGGGTCCCTTTCCCCCCAAGTTGTCCTTCTATCTTGCCTTTCTGAATCTCCAAGATTGGACCAATGGTATGTATATGTACAAGATAGTGACATTCAAAATATTTATCAACTGACTCTGCAGAGGCATGAATCTGTAAGAAAGGATCACAGTATTTATTGCTAGAGTAGGGTCCTGGAGGCCTCCTGATGTGCCAGCAGTTAACTGTCTACTTGTTGTGTCCTGAAGACATCAGTGGTCCTAGGGATGAGTCTAGAGTGGTGGGTTGGTAGGCAAAGGAACATTTAAGGGACCTCAAGGAAGCATAATAAGAAATAAGGAAGAACTTAAGTATTTTAACAACTACTATGACCATAACATTGTGTGCTGATGGAACATCAGCCTCAGTATATTTGAGTTGCTCTACTGAAGAGTTCAATTTCAAGAGTGAATTGCAATAGGAAGAAAAAGGTTAAAGCTCTAGCTAAGTCGGACTTCTTGCAGTTCCAAAGTAAAGGCAGGTAAAGTATGAATCCTACTCTTCCAGTTCCAAATGCCCCCCTCCTCCCATCCTCAGGATTGTGTCACCTTAATTATCTCCTTAATCTTTCTGTTTGAATTTCCAATCATTTTCCCGTGGGGAAGCTGTTACCTCCTTCTACAGAAAGAAACCTCTTCTTGTGAATCATTCTTCCCTTTGCCCCATGCCATACCCAAGAGTAAACCAAGCAGGCTTGAAGGCTCCCAAGAAGGCTTTTGCCAAGTGGACAATGACACCCGTTGTATTTAAACAGCTAAGGTGAAAGTGACCTCCAATACTACTGGAAAGAAGGAATGCGACCCTCCAGTCTCAGCTTCTTTTTAATATTCTTGCCAATGTGAGCTATAGGTCTCCCAATTTTCAAATTTTATTATGTCCTCCTTAGAGTAAGCACATGTACTTAAAACTCTCATTAACATTTTCACACTACATAGATGCTGTGAACTGAATCATGTCTCTCAAAGACTCATGTTGAAGCCTGCTCCCCCCCTCCGCCCAGTGTGACTGTATTTAGAGTAAGGAAGTTATTCAGGTTGTGAGGTCATAAGGGTGGCTCCTTAATCCAGTGAGATACCTGGTCTTATAAAAAGAGACACCAGAGAGCTCACTCTCTCATTGCCATGTGGGGACACATCAAGAAGGTGGTCTTCAGCAAACCAGGAAGAGAGCTCTCGCCAGAAGCCAAATTGGCCTGCATATGGATCTTGGACTTCCCAACATCTAGAACTGTGAGAAATTAAATTTCCATGACTTAAGCCTCTTGGTCTATGGCATTTTGTTATGGCAATCTGAGTGGAAGAAGGCAATAGTCCAATCCCATATAGAGGAAGAAAGTATTTTCTCTATCAGCATGGGATTGTCATAGCCTTTGTACTAAATGGTCTCATTTATTCTAGAAAAGCACTGCTTTGTTTTCTTTGGTTGGAGATTTGTTTTTAACTCTGACCTTATAGCCTATTTCAATTATTTTTTTAAAAGAACACAAACATTAGTTTTCATGGTTGTTTTCTAAGCTTCTGAAAAGAACTCTGAAAAGGACCTACTGACAAAGGGGAGGAAGCTTGAGGAGGTATTTCTCCGCCGGTTCAATCTGCTGCATGAATACTGATATCCTACAAATCTGTGTAGTTACTTCCTGCTTACAAAGAGTTCTCTCTTGAGTTGTCAGGCCTCCAAGACATAAATAATTTTGTTTAATTTCAAAGATGTTAAAACTGAGGCTCAGAACAGTTAAGAAATTTGCCCAAAAAATACCCAACAAAATAGAAAATATATGATTCAGATACCAAATTAAGTCCTCTTTCTCTGGATCTAACACTTTTTCCACTATGCTATTTTTTCTTTCATTTTTTGGTTTTGTTGTTGTTGTTGTTGTTGTTGTTGTTGTTGTTTGGTGCTATTCTTGTCCCTGATAGAGGATAAGTTTCAGAAGTTCAGAACTATGTCTGCCTAATCAGTTTTACATAGCATCTTAGACAGATGGCTACTTTAATCAACTTAATTCAAGATATATTTATTGATCATATACTACATGCAAAGCACTAGGTTAGGCATTCTCTCTAGGCCTTCAGGAACTCAGTTACCAATTGATGACAGCCTACAATAGAATTACATTATTTTAAAAAATATGTTTTCCAGGGGCACCTGGGTGGCTTAGTCAGTTAAGCATCCGACTCTTGGTTTTAAGTCCATGATCTCACGGTTTGTGGGTTCAGGCCCCATGATAGGCTCTGTGCTGACAGTATGGAGCCTGCTTAGGATTCTCTCCCTCTCTGCCCCTCCCCTCCTCATGCTCACTCACTCACTCTCTCTCTGTCTCTCAAAATAAAAATAAATAAACTTAAAAAAATATATATGTTTTCCAGAGGGGTGCCTACCTGGCTCAGTCGGTTAAGCATCTGCCTTAGGCTCAGGTCATGATCTCATGGTTCACGAGTTTGAGCCCTGTGTCGGGCTCTGTGCTGACAGCTCAGAACCTGGAGCTTGTTTCAGATTCGGTGCCTCCCTCTCTCTCTGACCCTCTGCTCATTCTCTGTCTCTCTCTCTCTCTCTCAAAAGTAAAGAAAACATTAAAACATTTGGGGGGAGTGCCTGGGTGGCTCAGTTGGTTGGGCATCATCTGACTTCAGCTCAGGTCATGATCTCACGGTCCATGAGTTTGAGCCCCACATTGAGCTCCATGCTGACAGCCCAGAGCCTGGAGCCTGCTTTGGATTCTGTGTCTCCCTCTCTCTGCCCCTCCCCTGCCCATGCTCTGTCTCCCAAAAATAATAAATAAATGTTAAAAAAAATTAAAAATTAATAAATAAATATGTTTTCCAGACTCTATGCTGACAGCACAGAGCCTGCTTGGGACTCACTCTCCCCTTCTCTCTCTACCCCTTCCCCCACCCTCAAAATATATAAATAAAGAAACATTTAAAAATAAAAATAAATAGATGAATAAAAATATGTTTTCACAGACATACCCAAATTGATTCTGGAATAAATAAGGTTTAGATATCTATGTCTTCCTAGCATATTCCCCTTTATTGTTGGCTCATTAACACCACCTCCACTCCAGCTCTTTTGGTAACAAAGAGGCTGACTCTTCTGGTCTTATATGAGCCACCCTGATCACACTCGGGAGGCCTCACCTGGATACCTAACCCAGGCTGGGCCAGTGAGTCCTCTCCCTAAAGTTTTGGAGCTTGGCATCCAGGGAATCAGAGTAAGTCTCCACTTAGAAGCTAAAGACTGAAAGTTAATTGTTGGGAGCTATCAGTAAGGATGTGTCTCCCCACCCCAAGTGGAGAAAGGGAATCTGCGAAGCATGAGCATGAAGCCAACAGGTCGGGCGAAGCAGAGATCATGGAAGAGATTCAATTCACCATAGTCCTATAAGGAAAAATAAAATGTGTGAAAATAAATGTTAACATCTCTTGACAAAACCTATTCATTATTTAGAATGAACATTATTTCAGAGGTGCCTGGGTGGATCAGTCGGGCAGGTGTCTAACTCTTGGTTTCTGCTCGGGTCATGATCTCACGGTTCATGGGATCAAGCCCTGAGGCAGGCTCTGTGCTGACAGGGCATAGCCTGCTTGGAATAATCTCTCTCCCTCTCTCTCTCTCTGCCCATCCCCTGCTCGTGCTCTCTAAGTAAATATATAAATAAGTAAATAAACTTAAAAATATATTATTTCACAAGGAACAACGGAATTCTGTTTCTGGAAGGATACTGGGAAATTTATTCCATGGCAGTATTTGAATGCTGCCCTCACATTTTTTATATCTGAGGACACAAAGGCCCAGAACCTTTAAATGTCGAGCTCACCTGCATCAAGAATGGAATCCTGTCGGGGCACCTGGTTGGCTCAGTCGGTTGAGCGTCCGACTTCAGCTCAGGTCACGATCTCGTGGTCCATGAGTTTGAGCCCCGCCTCAGGCTCTGGGCTGATGGCTCAGAGCCTGGAGCCTGCTTCCGATTCTGTGTCTCCCCTCTCTCTGCCCCTTCCCCATTCATGTTCTGTCTCTCTCTGTCTCAAAAATAAATAAAGGTTAAAAAAAAATTAAAAAAAAAATGGAATCATGTCACCAGACTCCAGGTAATATGTTTCCTTCCATGCACATATGGTAGCCGTGTCCAGAAACATATTAAATGACAACTGAGAGTAACACACAGTGCCAGACACTGGGGAAATTACCGCACACATGATTTATGATGCCACACAAAGCAGGTTGAATGCCACCTTTATCTGCCATTGACAGTGTTTCCATTTTCTCTCCACGTTTCCATCTCTGGCTCCCAATCTTTTATCTGTCTATCTTCAATGTGTACCCTCTCTCTGAGTTTTTCCCCCAGCAAGGTTGTTGTACCTTCCACAAGGTGTATTTATTTACTTGTCTTTCGCATCTCCTGTAGCTCCGAGCACAACGCATCAAAACCAAGATCGCCTATTTGATAGTCATCAGGCTGCCGGAGATAACTGAAGTGCTCCATAGGGATTATTTTTCTGAGGGACCAAGATTTTTGGAAATACCCACCATTAGAAGGCTTAAATAGAATAAGAAAAAATCATTGGAAAAAGAGAGGTGAGTTGAGTCCTTCGAACTTTCCGATCCCTCTGCCAAATTCCCTTTTCGCTTCTGTCTTCGTCCCATACTTCACCTGGCTAACACTTCCTCATTCTTCAAGTCCCAGCTAACATCCCATTCCCTTAGGAAAGCCTTTGCCAGACCCCCAGGGTAGGTTTATGATTTCCTGTAATAAAGTTTCATTGCGTGCCATGTTTCCATATTTGTGGCGTTTATTACACTATTATTTGTTAATATTTGCATTTCCCTCCGAGATAAAGCTCCTTGAGGAGCTCGTCTTTCTTGTTCTCTGGTATATTTGTGATACTCATGAGTACCTGGCACATAGAAGATATCTAATAAATGCTGTGTTATTGATTGAATGGAAATACATCCTCATAGAAGCCACAACACGGAAAGCATTTCAGAAAACAGAAAATTCATTCATTAATATGCCTAGTCGCTAATTAATCAAACATTCAATAAATTTTTATAGCCCGTATGTTCTATTTCTGACACCTTGGTGTATGGATATTGGAAGAAAAAAAGCTACCACCCCATGAGAATGATGTTTTCTCTAATGGAGGGAGCCTCACTTCCACAAATACTTCTAAGCAAATGTGATCATTTCTAGATAAACAGATAGCTATACGAAGTTGTTAACATTACCAAATATTATAGAGAAGTCAAAAAGAATCAAGTATATTTAACATGCTATGTATATGCTTAGCATGGAATTGGGAAGTGTAAGATTTATAATTTTCTTAGTCATTTGGTATGTTTAAGCCTTGCCTTCTTTATAAAGGTACCTACTTAATTCTTGTGCTGTGAAAAGTCTGTGTATAGCCCTTCATATTTTTAAAATATACATATATATTTTAATAAAATATTTTGAAGGATTTATATATATTTATGTTTTTATAAATATTATATATTATATATGTATATATATATATATATATAAATCCTTCAAAATATTTTATTTAAGTTTCAATCTGTCAACAGATACTCATGATATCCTATTTGCTCAGTGTGGAACTAAATACTAAATACAACTCTAATTTGGGGATAAAAAATGTGATGACCGTGTAAAAATATTCTACCAGAAAGAAGATAATAAATATCTCATTATTCCCTGCTATTTGTATGTGTATTCCACCCACTCTAGTGAATAATGAAGCGGCTGTTAAAAGTTCGGTAAAAGATAAAATACTAGTGATCCTGAACCCCAATTTAATTAGGCTTGGCCAGGATTTATTATGAGTGTAGAGAGACCGTCGAGAAGTTTAAAGAAGTGAAGCTCTGTGGAGATTATCTATGCAGTGCGCATATGTATTTATAACTCCACTGGGCTCTTTTAACTCAACAAATAACCTTATTTTTCTCTTGCCCAAATAACTTTCTCTTTTGGAAAAAAATAAATTTCCTTGAACAATAGGAACACTTGTTTTTAAGTGTAGGAACTGGCTTTATCGTTGGTCAAAAGAGGCTATAAATCAAGTGATTCTTACTGTGTATTTGAAATCTGACTACCAGTCTGGTGGGTGAGAAGCCTGCCTGGCAGAAACGGCCATGCTGTTGAAGCCTAGAAGGCCCCTGTTCTGGACTGTCAGGGCTCCACCAACTTGTGAAATTGTGATTATTCCTTTTGGGGACAGTGTTACGGGGCCTTATCTCAGGATAAGACAAAGTGGCTAAATTATATTCTGGGAGGACAGCTGCTTGCTCAGTCAAGAAGGAGGCCTTTCTAGGGTTTGCACAGTCAGGTCCCCGAGCAAAGCGTCACTCGCTGATGGAATAGCCCATCTTACAGTTACAAATCTGTGCGGAATGGTGGGACTGGATTCCCAGCATTATATTATAGATGCCAATTTATTCCATTGAGTGAATGGTTCGACTTAAAGTGCCATCTGTTTTGTTGGGACATATTTTATACCCTTTCTCTGGAGAAAATTTACATGACTCAACATGCCACACGAGTTCGCCGTGAGTAGGGAAGAGCTCCAGGAAGTTTAGAGGTAATTAATTAAATAGATACTCGGAGCATTATAATTTTAATAGAATCCATTGTCACGTCAAAAGTGCCTTTCAATATTATGCTGAAAACCTGGAACGTTATGTCCTTGAACGTTCATTACAGTCGCTGAAAGGGCTAAGGGAATTCATTTCCGTTTTGTTTTCTCACTCTTTGTTTGAACTTTTAACTAACCTATTTTTTTCCACCCTTCTCTTTTGCCATTGCTGGGGTAGTGAGTATTTATACAGCTGTTCTCATCCCTGAGCTGCTGAATAAGGGCATGATTATTTCAAACAACTTTTGTAATTAGCTTTCAAGAAGCAAATTGCTACGTTATGTACAGTATCTGTGATTACGATAAACTGTTCTTTTTTATAACATTTCAATGTGGGCTTTAATTGGCAAGCCCCAGCAGCTTGGTGAGCATTCTGTGAACTCACTCAGTATATTGAAAAAACAGAAGAATATTTGACAATCAATAGAACAAGTACAGTCCTTTTAGCTCAGTTTGGTTTTAAAATGATCTGTTCAATCAAAAAAAAAAAAAATCCTAAAATGCAGTGTTGTACTTCTCCCCGGGGATAATTCTGTGACTCAGAGTGGTAGTGATAACTTAGCAAGCTCAGTGATTCAGGCAGTTATATCTCACAGATTCTGCCATGCTTTGATATTTCTTTATTTAGCACTCGCTCAACAAATACTTAGGCCAACACTTAGGATCCCTTAGAACTATTGTCAGGTACCCCCTGGGGAAACGCTCCCCAAACCTCCTGTCAGATGTAGCCACAGAGGATGATGCTACGGGAGATTCCTGTGGGGCAGGGCTTGGAGAATGAGCTGTCTAACCAGGAGCCCACTGCCCTACCAGGGAGAGAAGCCACAAACACCGGGGGCGGTGACCGCATGTTGTTTTCCCTTCTCTGATTTCCAGAAGGGAAATATTTTCTGCCGCCAGAGATCCTTTTTTCCTTTCTACCCTGTTTCCCAGGAGTGTTTGGGTGGCTAAGTGTCTAGCGTAAGCATAAGGTGCTACGTGAGTAGAACAGAAATCTGCACACAAACCATGAAGAGCGTCTCGCCCAGAATCCAGGAGCTCGAACTGGATGAGACTTTGGTATTTGTCCCTTGGAGGAGACGGTGAGTACATTTCTGAGCAGGCATATGATAGTTGCCTTACTGAAACTGTCCGAAGTTGTGGACGTAAGTGTAGGTATTGCCTCTGTTGGGAATGAAAGGTTTCCACACCCAGTTCCCTGGTACATGGAGGGGGACGAGGGTCTTCCCACACCACTAAGCAATTCTCACCACCAGCGGGGTGTCCTGCGGTTCAACTCAGTTCTCACAGTATGCACCCAGAGGTAGCGTCCGATTGCACAGCTTAAGAGGTCAATCCTGCAAGACTGCCTCTCGCCCCCGCCTGACTTCAGATACCAGTCCGTGAGTCCAGGTCATTGCCTGTGCTTCTGACTGACCGGGTAGGGACTGGATGTTCCAACAACCCGCTTCTTAGGTTTGATTACTTTGCCAGAGTAGCTCACCTGACTCCGGGAAACATTTTACTTACGAGATTACCTGTTTATCATAAAAGGATAGAACTCAGAAACAGCCAGGTGGTGGTTTGGGGAAGGGTGAAGAGCTTCCGTCTCTAGGCAGGACACTCTCCCAAGGCTCCATGCGTCCAGAAGCTCTCCCAACCCTGTCGTTTAGGGTGTGTATGGAGGCGTCATTCCATAGACGTGATTGATTAAATCATTGGCCATTGGTAACTGACCTGACCTCCAACCCGTCTCCCCTGCCCGCCCATCCATCCTTAGGTGTTTTCCAAAGGCCACCTCATTAACCTAAGCCCAATTGTGGTTGGAAGGGCCTGGTTATGAAAAGCCAGGTGCCCATTTCACCTTTATGGTTCAAGAACTGAGGACAAGAGACCAAATAATGGAACAAAAGAAGATCCCATTTCTCTTATTGCTCGGGAAATCACAAGGGTTTGAAGAGCTGTGGCCCAGGAACTGTAAATAAAGACCAAATATACATGAGAAATGTATTTGGGTCATCTGAATGACCGAACATATATTTCTTATAAATCACAATATTGCAGGAACCCAAGAGGTGAAACCTAGCAGACATCCATTGTTTCTCCCTGTTTTTCATTCCTTCATTACTGGTATAAAACCTTCTCTTCCTTTCTCTAACTGCCTGTCCCCAATGTGATGGTACGGACAATTACAAACACCTGTTATGTGCCACAGAAGTAGTGTTGACTGGCCAAAAGGATTCTACAGACACCTGTCCAGAGATGAGGGCTGGACTCAAAGAGGACCAGACCCCTCTGCGAGGAGTGATCTTCATTCTGGGAAGTCATTGATGGGCATTGGGTGCTGAAGCCCCGGGAGCCCATGCCAAGGTCTCCCCCACATGAGTTGCACGTGGAAGAAAGAAGTCTGCCGGTAGAGCCTCTTATGCCTGTGATGAAGTTGTCATACTAACCTAAGCAGGAGGCAGAATAAGAAAAGCTCATTTCAGATGAAACCACGTCCCGTGGAAGACCAACTCCAAACCGTGGCATCTGGAAGATCCAGCAGAGTAGTGAACATGGACGAAGAACCCTGTTTGAGGATATCTAGAAGTTCCTGCGGCTCCCATACAGCTCTGAGAAGAGATGGAGTGTCCCCAAAAACAACTTTGTTGGACCGGAGTCTTTGGGTACACCCCCAAATCAAGGTTCTGATAGAAGTTTGTTTTACAGGTGATTTCAGGAAGTAAAGTGAAGTGGGAAGTTAGACTAGAAAAAGGATGGAAAGTATCAGTAAAGAGCAAGCTACTGCTATGGACAGGGGGCCCGATCTTTTCAGAACCCTCTGAGAGACTGTGTCCAGCACAACAGACAGCAGGGACTCTGGATGCTCATCCACCAACTCTTCTCCCTCTTTAACTGAGGGTCACTCCTCAGCATTAACTTCCACCGTGCATTCAGCTTGCCCACAAGCTTGTTCACGTGGCCAGAACGATGCTCTCATGTAAAGAGACACAGAACGTAGAAATCATCTACAGGAGCCCCCCCAGGGTGGGTCCAGGGGCTATGGGCAGGACACGGAGAAAGTCCGCTGCAATTTGTCACCACTCTTGGGGAAGAGAGCTCTAATTATTTTATCTATCTGATTTAGAAAGATAAAGATTCTAATCAACATGACAAAATAAGCTAATTCACGGAAACCATTTCTTGTCACCCCAGCTCCAAGTCCAAATAAGTGTAAGCACAAATATTCAGTTTAAGAGTAGTTCATTAGAACCAAGCTTTCAAAAAGAAAACAAGAAAAAGAAAAAAAACAGCCCCAGGTGACACATACAGAACACGCGCAGCAGTGATTTGAAGTTACATGGTCCGTGGGAAGAACCAAATATGTGATTTAGGGCTAGGATTGTAAACCTTGAGTGAAGACTACAGTCTTAAAAATGAATCAGACAGATTCTAGATGCAAAACATACAGCCACCGAAAGAAAAAAATGAAGAAATATATCTTTTTTTATTTCCCGTATTGTAAAGCAATGCATACCTGTTACAAACACACAAAAATAACATTAAATACAATGCAGTACTGGAACCACATCTTCAAAATTCGGAGGGAAAAATTGTCAAACAAGAACAGATTGTATATTTGGCTCAATTATTAATCCGTACGGTGGCAGAATAAAGATAAATTTAGATCTACAAGGACCTTAACATTTACTCTCATACATTCATTCCTCAAAAGATGCCTGAAGGCGTACCCCCGGAAAATGAAGGAGAAAACAAAGAAGGGGAGACAGAACTTTCCAGTAACAGCCATTAAAGGAAGCTATGCACAGACCTGGGGAGCAACCAGGTCATATTAAAGCAGGAGATAAGGGGCTCCAATATCAATAGAAAAAGGGCAACAACATTGTATAGATAGAAAGATTGGAAAGAGAGGGCATTCCAGAGAGAATGGGGAAAATCACAGATGTGAAACCATCATGTGTTCAGGGAACTCGCAGTATTTCAGAAGCAGAGGTAACAAGAGATGAGTCTGGAGAGGTGAGCAGAGCCAGATCACACGGGGCATTGTGGCATGCGTAGGAGACTGTTAGCCTACGTGGTCCCCCTGCTGCTCACCCAAGAATGTAACAATCAGACCCCGCCACTACTCCCACCTCTCTTCTCAATCTCTTTGAGGTTTTTTGACAGGATTTGTGTGGGTGTGTGCTTGTGTTTACTTATTCATTTGTTTAATTTTCATTCCATCACAGTTAACATACACCATTAGAGTAGTTTCAGGTGTACAATATGGCGATTCGACCAAACAGTACTCAGTGCTCATCAGAAGTGTCCTCTTAATCCCCTTCACCTATTTCACCCGTCCTCCCACCCACCTCCCATCTGGTAACCATCAGTTTGCTCTCTCCAGTTAGGAGTCTGTTTTTTGGTTTGTCTCTTTCTTCCTTTGTTCATTTGTTTTGTTTCTTAAATTCCACATATGAGCAAGTTCATATGATATTTGCCTTTCTCTGACTAACTTATTTCACTTAGCATTATACCTTCTAGGTCCACCCATGTTGTTGCAAATGGCAAGATTTCGTTCCTTTTTATGAATGAGTAATATTCCAGTGTGTGTGTGTGTGTGTGTGTGTGTGTGTTTGCGTACCACATCTTCTTTATCCACTCATCAGTCAATGGACACTTGGGTTGTTTCCATAATTTGATTTCACACCAACGCATATTGGCCACAGCCAACACAGGCAAATTGGAAATAATCAGGTGTCATCTGTAATGACATTCTTTGTGCCCATTTTTCAGTGGTTGGATCCACCATCTACAGTCTAGGAGTTTTGCTTCAATCTCTCCCCAACCAAAAGCTACTTTAATAAAAATTTCTAAACTTCGTTATCCATTACTTAAGAGTGCTGAAATGAACGTGTTGTTATCATTTTAAGCCTTTTTTTCATTGTGAAATGAAAAGCATTGCTTTTTGTTTAGTAAGCTTTCTGTTGTTAACAATACACCAACAGTAATCCAATCAAGGAAATTTTTCAGAACTTGTACAATATTATCATCATTTAAAAACAGATAAACCAGAAAGGAAACCTCCTAGGGTTGAAAAATAAGTGCCCTGATACAATAAAATCATACTTTCAAATTTGGCAACATTTTAAAAACCGTGTAATCACTTAATTAAGAGGAATAATAATTTTATAGTGAAAACATTCAAATATGTTGAAAATAATAGCAATATGATTATGCTATGCTTAAAGGACAAATTAAAATTAAATACTAATTTTTTTTTAAATCGTAGGCTTCGGTTTATTTTTCCCAGCACTTTTACCCTAAGGTTACACGATGATAAAACATCATAATACCACTACCTTTACATCTTCAATAATTTCAGCATTATTATTATTATTATTTGTGCTTTTCTTCAGCCCAGAAATTCACTACCTTGAGTCCACATAGAACTTTTTTTTCAGTCAATGTAACACACTCTGATAGGAATAGAAGCAAGTGATGTGAACCATAGATGTCCCAGTACTTATTTAATAACAAGAGATACACTTACCTGCTTGGATAGACAAGACAACATAATGTTAGAACAGTTCTAAAACTTTACTCTGCATTTAGCCCATAATAGCTAAAAAGAATCACCAAAGTGGCAGATTTAGCCATGTTAACCTTTTTACTAGGTATAAGCAATGAGGAAACATCCACTTAAGAAGCCAGAGAAACATCAAGGATCTCTGCAAAACAAATACTTCTTGTCCGACACAATAAATACTAAACTCACGGCACTTAAATGGAATGCTTCTATTAATATAAATGTAAAATGTATATAAACATCTTCTGTAAAGTGTAAAGTGCTGTAAAGTGTTGTAAAGTGCTGTAAAGTGCTGTAAAGTGCTATTATACAAAAGTATTATAAATGCCATAAAGTGGGAAAATGAAGATCAGGGTCAAGTCTTAATCCCAAGGAACACAGTAACCTCATCCCTTGGCAGAAGCAATTATAATTCAGTTAAAAGATGATAAATGTCAAGAGATTCCTAGATCCCCTAAACCCGGGCACTTATATTGAATTTATGACCTATCACTTGTGAATTCCTCTTGTGCCAAAATATGTTAAAATAGGTAATATAATAGATATCCGCATGAATTGTTCCAAAGAGTGTGTTGGTTTTACTCTTGTGATTTTTCCAAAGGATTTTTGGTTTCCCCATTAGTCTTAAATCTGTTGTTGTAGACTATATGTAGAGTGACCGCATAATTTATCATACAAACCAGGACACTTTTGAGAAGAAAGGAGGTTCTATCAGCCATAAACATATCCTGAGGAACCTGGGACACAGCTACCCTAACTGTAAGGAAGAATAATATTACTTCCACGTTATGAACTTCTGCAGCTGTCCTTGTATTGAGGTTTGAATTTTTAGGTATGAACTACCTGAAACATGTTAAGCATCTTTAATTTAGCTTTTCCAGATATTTCACAACCTTTTAAAATTATATATTTAAACAATCTGAGATTTATTTGGACCTACGTATACCATATTTTCTCAACTCTCTTTGGGATCAGTCAAGACAAGTAAAATATAAAGGATTATAGGGGCACTTGGATGGATCAGTCGGTTGAGCGTCCAACTTTGACTCAGGTCATGATCTTGCAGTCCGTGAGTTCTAGCCCTGTGTCGGGCTCTGTGCTGATGGCTTGGAGCCTAGAGCCTCTTCAGATTCTGTGTCTCCCTCTCTCTCTGCCCCTCCCTACTCATGCTCATGCTCTGTCTCTCTTTCAAAAATAAATAAACATTACAAAAAATTTTTTTTCAAGGATTATATATGGCACCACAAGTCATTCATTATTACAAATATTTAACTTCATTAATTGTAAAATGTATCAACAAGCATTATGTCTATTATAGTCAGGTCATTACCAAACTGTAGTACATTGTAGGAGACAGAAAATAAAAAACAAATTGATTGTATACAATCAATACACAAGTTGATAACACTATCCTAGAAGTATATACAAGTAATTGGTAAAAGGCATGCCTGAGAAGAAGTCTCAGAGAAGTAAAGTTTAAGCTGAGTCTCAAAAGATAAGTTCATTAATTGGAATATGACATTTCAATTCTTATGTGTACAGGTATGGAAGAATTCAGAAGTGTGCCCTGTTGATGTAAGGAGATCTGAGACCACATCAATGTGACCTAATATAGCTTTCCATGGAACTGAAAAGTAAGTGGAAACTCAACCATGAAAGGCATTGGGCAAAGCTGATGATGAGGACACATAAGGAAGGTTAAGTTCTAAAGACAGTGGAAAGGTGAGAATTACATTTAGTTAACATTGACCTTGACAATCTCTTATATTGTTCATAGAGTATAGTATTCATTTTTTAAAAATGTAATCCTGTGTGGTGTTCTTGTGTACAGTAAGGGTTGAGAACCACTAAATTTCCTACAGGAAGGATCGAGTGAAATTGATATGCAAATTATCTGGTCATTCAAATCTTTCTACTTTTTTTTTAAGTTTACTTATTTATCTTGAGGAGAGAGAGAGAGATAGCATGAATGAGGGAGGGGCAGAGAGAGAGGGAGAGAGAGAATCCCAAGCAGGCTCCACACTGTCAGCAAAGCCCGATGTTGGGCTCAAACTCACCGACCTTAAGATTATGACCGAAGGGAAAGTCAAGAGTCAGATATTTAACTGACAGAGCCACCCAGGTGCCCCCAAATCTTTCTATTTTCTGATAACTATAAAATCTCTAGGATGAATGGAGGGTAGGGAACAATTCTCTGTTTGCTTGCTTACAAGGGTTATCCCATTTTGTTTTAAGATTAAGCCTCTATAACCATAATTCATGCTAATTTGATTAGACGATATGACTTCACTGTGTTGATTAGATTCATTTGATACAGACTATACAGAATACATTCCATATAGACTGTGTTTCAATAAACTAACTATAAACCCAGAATCTGTAATTTACCATGAGTTAAATTAAATTTGTCTTTCAAAGAGAAACAATTTATATAGCAAACTTTAAACAAATTTAAGTTTTCTAAGAATAAACTTAAATTATGAGTAACTTTTTGATTAAATTATTCTCATATAAATGCAAAATTTTAATCAAAAATTGGCATAGAAACCTGTACACTCTGTTAGCAATTAGTCACCAGTTACTTGAAAACATGTATCTCTTTGTTTAAAAATTTTCTGTAATGCATTTTTTCACTGATTCGGCCTGAGTCTTTCTCTCAAACTGCCCCTCCTACCCCTATAATGTTAATTTAAGTAGGTGATATTGTAATGTTGTAGCCTTCTCCATTTCTAATTAAGAATGATTTTAGGCAAAATCAAATTAAAAATAAAGCAGAGGCTGCAAAACTGAGTTAAGATGTGTAAGATTGCTGATAAGGTATGAACACAAATAAATAGATTACCATGCTGTGGCTTTTTAAAAGGACTCTAAATGATAGATCACTCATATCATGGGTATTGCAAAGATGAGCTGAAATCTACCAAAAGTCATTTTTAGTTTTTAAAATTACCTAAAATATATTTAAACTACTAATGCAGAATGAAAAATGAATTAGAGGTAGACACTTTCAAATGAGGAACACAGAGATAAGGTGTTAGAATAAATTATCTATTCTGTCTATATTGTTTAGCTTTATCTTGGTGCTTTTAAATTAATTGTACTGAGCTAATGGAACTATGAAATTAGCCTTATAAAAAAAACTGGAGTCCAGAGTGACTAAATATTTATTGAATGCCTACCATTTAATGATGCAAGACAAGGCATTGTGCAGAGGGAATATCTTTATATATGCATTCAAGATAATAATGTGAGATATTTCTTAAAGAAGCATTCCAGAATATTCCACTGGAGGGCTTCATCTTATAATTTAGTGTTTCTACATATCCCACCTTGCTCTACAAATGGGTTTAAAGTTACCAGTATTTGAGGGTACTTTAAGGCATGGATGAAAACAATACCGTAAGCCAGTATATATCCTATAAACTCCATAAGCATGGTACAAACAAAAATACTATTGGATTCTGAAGAGAATAAACTACTTCTGTCTTTGATGATCAGAGAAATCTTTAAGGATTTAGTGCTTTTTGAGTCTGGCTTCAAAGGACAAATAAGATTTCAAATAAAGGGAGTTGCAAAAGAAAAAAAAAAAACAGCATATTTCAGATTCTAGAAATGGCTTACTTAAAGGAAACAAGGCAGGCAAGCCCATGATGCATTTGAGTGGAGTGAATGCAGCTGCCTTTTGTTGATGGCTGATTAATTTGTCGGTTGGTTGAGAGAGGGGAAAAAGATGTTCCCTCCATTGGTTTTTCAAGCACTGAGTTCATGTAGGGGAAATGATGAGATTAGAAAAGTAGTGTAGAGAAGATAGACGTAAAAACCAGACAGACCCGGGATTGGTATCAGAACAGGTTACTTAACCCTTGAGAGCCTCTTTTTTTCTAATTGTCTTCTAAAAACAGATTAATAATTGGCTACTACAAAAACTTAAATGAAACAGCATATACAGAACATCTAGCCCATAGTTCTGTGATTTTTTTCCTGTTGGAAAGAAACAGGATGATGAAAAGGCTTTGAATGTTAATAAAAATAATAGTGTTGTTGAGCGCTTACAATGTGCCAAACTCAGTTTGAAGCATTTGACAAGAATTAATTTAGGAGAGACTGAGGGAGTAGATTCCCCAAGGTCACAGAGCTACAGCCAGGATTTGGACACCAAAACCAGCACTAGCTCAGTTGTGACTGCAAAGGCCCTGGAGTCCGGTGCCTGCGTGTGAATCCTCCTGACTTCAACGCTTTCTAGCTGTGTGACATTGTCAAGTAATGACCTTTTCGTGGCCTCAATTTCTTCTTCATGTAGGAAATAGAGTAACTCCTCCATAAGGCTAAGTCTGCGTTATGGTAAAACTTTATTTGTCAAAACAAACAGTGGCTGGACTTGCCCTCCTGCCTCCCCTACTCGCCCCTCCCCCCATCATAGTTTACTGACCCCTGGTCTAGCCAACTACAAGCTGGGTGACATTTTGAAAACCACTTAACTAACTTTTCTAACTTCACTTTCCCTTCTGTTATTTCAACGTCAAAGCACTATTGTGAGGATAAAATTAAATGAAGTGTGTAGAAATGCTTTGTAAATTCAAACTGCTGGAGACTTTAGATTTTATAGTGTAAAGTCTACAAAATATAAATTGCCCTAATGGAAGACGTCATCCACTTCTACTGAAGAGCCATAGATCCCGGTGTCCCAGTGTCTTAGAATTTCAGAAATCAATGATGTTTGAAGTGTTTCCTTCCTAAAATTTACAGGATCTATGACTAGTCTCAAAAACCTCCAATGGTTTATTTTTGATCTTTCATATCAACCTGTTCTTCCTACTGTGGATTCTTATGGGCATTGTATTCTGAAACTAATAAAGTAGAGACAGTGTCCATTGACATGGAGTCAGTGATACATGCTGAAAAGAAATCAATTACAAGAAACATTTGCCCATCATATTTAGCAATATACTGATTTGGTTCATTTTTTCAACAAATATTGATTGGGCATCTACTATAAAGCTAAGCACATCAATGTCCTCGAGATACAAAAACGAATAAGATGAAGACCCTAGTTCATATGAATAGACCAGTTACATGAACTCTATTGTTTCCAAGTATGAAAGTCTTCTACTTTGAATGGCTCAGTAAGCAAGCAATCTTTGAGCTGAACATGGAAAGATTTTGTTACATAGAGAATATATGTGTGTAAGTTATGAAAAGACATGTCAGAAGAGGGCCATGTTTCAGAAATAGCATTCATTTGCGCACTATCTTTGTAACTTTCATCATGTCTGCATACCATTTTCCATTATTTGCTTTATAATTTCTCTTTAAATCAACACATAGTTTCAAGTTTAAGTAAATTTATTTACAAAGAAAACCTCAGTTTTGTTGTACCAGTTATAAGTTTCTCAGATACAAAAATTAAGAGAAATAAAAAATAGCAATAAATTTAAAAATGTTAATTCTTGTGCCTTTAACATTATTTTCTTGACCACCAGTGACGTGCATTTCACAATTTGGGTAACAGCATTTGGAGGAGTGGTGAATTCAACCAGGGATTTGAAATTACCTAATAAAATCACAGAATGTTTAGTCTAGAAGGAATCTTAGAAGCCATGTAATCTAATTGCCTACATTTTACTGAGGCCAAGGGAGAAAGTATTTTGCCCAAGATGGCAAAGATAAATCTTGAATTGAGACCTTACAACTTCTAATCTAATGTTCTTTCCAGTGTTCTATGGCATTAGATTTAACTTTCAATACTTAATGACTCTGATAAATAAATTTATAGATCTCCAATTTTAGCATGAGTCATCTAGAAACTTGCTTGAAAAAAATGCATTCAAGAGGACTTGTTCTTTGGTAATGACACGAATAACTTGGAAAAACACTAATGAGATTTCTAATTTCATTCGATACCACCGTTAGCCTAATGCCCAAAGATAAAAGAGTGAATAATGACCCTTCTAAATAAACATGGCACACACAAGATTTGTTCATCTCTGCTCTGAACACTCCAGCAAAATAACAGTGAAAGATTATTTATAAAAATCCAAAAAAAAAGTGTAGCTCTCTCCCCAAAAATAAGAAAAAATGAAGGAAAATAACAGTAGATAGAAGGTAGCAATTAAATTATGTGACAAAGAAAATAAGGGGATAAGGAGATACCGAACTAGCAGAGCAGAGATAGCTAATATTAAAGTGCCGACAAGCCAGGGCATGGGAAAACCGAAAGCAGAGATGGAGGGTTCCTAGCACACCTGAACTGAGGGGTAGGCTTTGAAATGGAAGTGAAAGCAGAAGGATCAGTTGAGGGTCTGCAGGTCTGGATAAAGAGCAATTAGACCCTACTATCTCCTCCCAATCCACATAGCCAAAAAATTGGCCCCATTTGGGAGATTAAATCATCTACAAGTCCCTGGACTTGGGACTCCAGGTATAGCTGACAGCCATGCTTAAATAAGGGGGTTAAATAAAAGTGAGCCTCGTGGGCAGGGGAGCCCCCCTTCTTCCCTACCCTTACTCCCAGGACAGCCTAAGCTAGTGATGAGGGGATTCCTTTCCGATGACAGTAACCAAGACCAAAGAAAGAAACTACAACTACTGACACTTGAATATCCCTTAACCAAATGAACAGTTTCCCCAGGCAATTGTTCTGAAGTGAAGTTGAACAACCCCCCACCCTCAAGCCAAAAATGCCTCCTGCCCTCAGACTGTCTTTGGAAAGACTCTGTTTTAAATATGCATGGACAAAGGACCACCAGACACACTAAGGGCAGCTTTAGTATAAAGAACAGTGACAAAAAATAGAAAAATAATTTGAAGTGTAGAGATAAAGGAACTAGAAAAACTTCAGCAAAATTGTATTTAATGATTTCCAAGAGATAGACGGCAATTGCTTTTATTAAACAAAATCAGGTTACCAGAAACAAAAAATGAATAACATTTAAAAATCAAGAAAACTGGAAATTGTAGAGTAGAGAAAATATTTTTATTAATCAATGAAAGGTTGGGAGTTGAAAAGAGGAAATAACCCCCAAATAGCAGAATCAAATGACATATTAATAGGAAATAGGAATAGGAGAGAAAATATTTTAAAAAGTGGATTTCCCTAGTGAGACTTGTATAGGAATTGATCTATTTTAATTATAACAGGGAAATTTCCCCAAGTAGCTCCTTGAGTAGTTTCCATTCACATCATATATGTTTGCATTAGACTTGCTCCAAATTGGGTTATCAGATCTTTTTGTTGAGAACAGAAGATTTTAAATGTTTAAAATAGTCAATGGCAACTTAATCATAGGAGCACAGTCTCCTTTTGTATATATCACCATTATTATATTCCTGCTTTATCAACTTCAGCCCATTTGGCTCTCTTTGCTTTAAGAAGCCCACTGTGCTGCTCATTTGGAACTCTCATTTCCAGATCTGAGCTTCAGTGAGCTGGCTGTGGGGGGATAGAGGAGAGTACAGAACAGGGTTGACAATAGAGGGGTGCAGGGTGAGGGGTAAGTAAGGGCTATCGGATCAAATGAGCAAAGCCTTCTAAGGTGACATTGTGTAGAAACAATTTCTGCAACAGTCTCCTAATACCATGGCCACCCATAGAAGTCAGGGGTTTGATCACTATCAGAAGAAACTGAGAAGGAAAGTCGGCAAGAGCAGATTGAAAAAAAAAAAGGGCCAGCCAGATGTCCGAGGCCGGATCTACCCTTGCGCGCTTTTGGCTTCTGTAATCTTGCTTGCCTCTTGCATCAGCCAACTGCCCACGTAGCACAACCAACTGTGCCCCACCACCCCGACCGTGTAGCCAATAGAATGTTTCCAAGTACCGGGAAGCTAGCCAGGCATAAAAGAAGGCCCACACCAGGGCTTACAGCTCAGCCTTTGGAAGTGACTCTGCTGGGCTGGGACCAGTGCGAAATAAACAGTCTTTTCTGATTTCCCGAGTGCGTGTCACTTGGGTCTTTCTGGGCACCAAGTATTTGCTGTAACAAAACCAGAGCTGGGCAGTAGTAAAAGCAGTAAAAACAGATTTTATTCAGGAACTGTTGCGATAGGGGAAAAGAGACCTCGGTATAGAGTGGGGCTCAGTTCCAAATATAGCGTTGACAAGTGGGAACCTAGCAAAGGAACAAATTGCGGGGCAGATTCTTGCTAAGACTGAATTCCACAGGATGGAGATGATGGAAGATAGAGACAGAAGGCCTAGGTCAAGCCTACTCAGAGGGACCTGACCAAAGTTTGCTCAAGGACAGATTCTTTGTCATCACCTTAACACAGAATTGGTGTTCACTGCACTTGTAACTTTCCCAGATTTTAGAAACTGATGCACACACATGGCATCCCAGCCAGCTGAAACCACTACCCAGAAGCAAGAAGCTTCCCCAGCCTACCACCCCCACACTCACTATGGTGAGCTTTCCTATGTTTTCCATCTAATCCCCAAACCTGAGATGTATGTGTGTACTCAGAAGTGCTGTAGTGGAGAACCTAAGAGCTCAGACTTGAAGCCAGAGGGTGTGGGTTCCGATTTTGACCCTGCCACTTGCTAGCCAAGTAATCTTGAGAAAATCACCTCCTCTCCCTCTCACTCAGTTTTTCCATTTGTAAAATAGAGATAATCGTTGTACATGACCTCATAGAGTTGTGAGGATTCAAGATTTTGTATGTAAAGAGCTTGGGACAGTGCCTGGCACATAGTAAAGGCTCTATAATTGTTAGCCACGATTATTTCGTGATGTTCGTTGTTCTTCCAGGGAATATAGGATCTAACAGTCCTACATTCACCATTTAAAATTTTTTTTTCAACGTTTATTTATTTTTGGGACAGAGAGAGACAGAGCATGAACGGGGGAGGGGCAGAGAGAGAGGGAGACACAGAATCGGAAACAGGCTCCAGGCTCCGAGCCATCAGCCCAGAGCCTGACGCAGGGCTCGAACTCACGGACCGCGAGATCGTGACCTGGCTGAAGTCGGACGCCTAACCGACTGCGCCACCCAGGCACCCCTTACATTCACCATTTTAGGACAAGAACATGGGGGAGGAGTGGGCTCCCTGCTCTCATCCTAAGATTTCTCCACCCATCTGCTCCTTTGAACCCAAGCTTGCTCTTTCTGAAGCACGTAATTCTTTCCTATTTCTCTAGATTAAACCAATGCTATGTTATAAAATAACAAATAATCCCATACAATCTTACAAAGAAGGTGGGCCAAAATTAAATCTTCCCATCGGTGAAGCAAGCCCGTTGTTCTGAATCCTTGGAAAATCAGAAACACTGTTTTTAATGGGTACTATATTTTGATTACTATTTTTAAAATATAACAGTGTGATTTTGGGAAAAAATACAACTCAAAGGTTTTTAATGAGAAGCAAATCCCTTGCCCCTAGCATGCTAATCCTCTAACTTCTTCCCAAGAGACAAACATTTTGACTCTTAATCTCTTTCTTCTTGTAGTTATCTTCTTACTCTGCATAATATGTTCATATTAGTATCTCTTATTTTTTCCTTTGTATGCACTACCCGTTGCTTTTCTGCTGTGGATGAAGATATAATTCGTGTACATTATGTCCGTCTCCCTCTCCCCATCTGCCTAGCATACCGGCATCATTCTTCAGGTGAAATCAATAAACCATGGTTACATTGCTATAAATATGTACTATTGTTTATTACAAAGCAAAGTAGTGTATTGTGATTATTTTTCCATTCTTGTAAAACCCTTTGTTCCCCTGGAACTTCAAAGTGATTCTTTATCAGTTCTTCCACTATTTGTCTTTTCCATATTTGAAAATATTTCCAAGTACTTGCTCACAGTACATATTCTTCCAAGGACCAGTAACTCTCAGTAGTTTCTATTTTAATTGCAACATTCTCTCACCTTTCCATCTCCTTCGATTTCTGAATTGTTCTGGAGGGCAGAGGTAACTGCGCTAAGTTTCGTGATTCATCCTTTTCAGTTCTATCCGGATGCTATCACTGCTTCCTTAGGGCACTCGGGCCACCGTGCTTTGACCACCTCTGACTTATGATCATTCCTGTCCCGTGGCCGAGGTTCATGACTGAGCAGCAGGAAGAGCGCCAGCTTAAGGTGCTTAAATCTACCACTTACCGAATGTGTGATCTCAGGCTATGCAATCACCCTGGTCCTTCCGTTTGCCACTGCACATTAAGAAATGCATTAGAGAATTCTTCAAGAAATACGCATTTCCTTACGGAGCACATGACACGTCCCGGGCACTATTCTAAGCTCTTTACATGCATTTTTCTCATTTAATCTTCACATCAATTCAGGAAGTAGGTAGTTGCATAATCCTCATTTTACATCTAAGGGATGAGGCATCTGGAGGTTAAGGAATGTGCCTCAGGTCACACAGAGACAAGAAGAGGAGCTAGGATTCACAGTCAAGAGTCTGGCTTCCCAGCCTAGACCCTCATCTCTTACAGCGTGCTTCCCCTTCGTACAAAAATGCATCTTGACAAACTGTTCCCCACGATAATAAACCATACGGCTTCTCATATGCATTCCATGTCCCAGGATTTATCTGTAAAGGATGGTCAGTCTAATGGAACATTCTATTACAAAACTGATCGGCTGTAACTACCTCTCTAGGCAGAGCCCGCAGCCAGCAAAGCAGATCTGTGAATAGAGTAACTGAGTACATTCTGCAAGGCAGATGCGGCCCCACAGGCTGAGAGCCTCAGTGAACCTGCTCGCCTCTGTTACCCGTTAGCCACTCCACCCATGATGCAGAAAGTTCGCAGCTCCAGAAACCCTGACACCACAGCTTTCTACACAGGTGTCTCATTACCAAGAAGCAAAGCTACCCTTCTTAACCTACTTCCTTGGCTTATTGAAAAGATTACCTGAGAGTGTGAATGCTAAAATCACTGGTCGTCTGAATCACTCACAAGCACCTCAAGTGATCAAGAGGACAGATTTATAATATACACACACATCTGAATTCCTGGGCCTCACATCTAGACATTCAGATTAAATAGGTCCAGGTGATGGGGTTTGGGGGTGATGGTGGGGTGGTCCAGAGCCAATCGTCAAGGAAGAATTCTCGAAGACGTCTTTGGTGCAAAAATGTGGTTTTATTAAAACATGGGGACAGGACCCATGGGCAGAAAGAGCTGTACTGGAGTTGTGATGGGTAACTGTATACCTTCAGGTTGGGAGAGGGTTAGGGATAGAGTAAATCTCTAAGGTATTTTGGAAGCAAGGTTTCCAGGACCTCGAGGGGCTCAGGTGTTGTTACGAAATGTCGTTTATTACCGTTTAGTAAAACCTCAGTCAAAGACCCTTCAGATGTCTATCAGGGGGCCATAAGCTTGGAGTATGATTGCCAGCATATATCTTGGGGGAGTTGAGACGAAGGAAATTTCCAAAGGAATTTTTATATGTTAAAGTAGGCTTATAAGACCCTTGCACGGGGCGGGTCGGGATAATGCTAAGCCAAGATATCCTTTTGCCCCTAGCCAAGTGTCATCATTGAGGCAGCTGAGCTCCCAGAAGGAGGCGACTCTGCCTGTTTCAAGGACTTGTCAATGGGCTGTAGACAATAAGGGAGTTTGATTTGTCTTCTGCCTTAGTTTCCCACATCACCATGGCAAGCGCTTAAACCCCTTTCCTTTCTTCTTGGATAGCCAGGAGTGTCCAAGGAATATCACACATATTCCATCTGGGTGGGGTGCAGTCAGCATGTACTCTGCCCTCAACTTCCCCCACGCTCCCTCGTCGCAGGGAAAGGACACCTTGCACAGTTCCTAAAAGCCCCTGCAATGATTCTGATAGTCACTCAGCTGTGGGAAGCACTGCTCAAGGCGCCGAGCCCTGCCGTCACGCCACGCGGGAAAGGGCCGCCCTCTGCCCTGCTTGGTTTCTTCTTGCTTGGAACGCTGCCATCGGCTGGACTTAGTCTTGCTTCTTTCTTTGCATCTTAGGATTCCCGTCCAACTGTTAACCTATATATTTTCTACTGAGATCATCGCTGAGCTAAAACCACAAGTTTATTTCTCTGCAGATATTTCATTGGCCTCTGGTATTTGCCTTTTAAATTGATTTTTCCCCCTTAGATCTTTCTCCTTCTGTCAGTTTTCCATATTAGTTCCCATGGAAATATCCCCAATTCTCATTTTCCACTGTTCCCTTTGCCCAGACCTTTGCCTCGGCCTCTCAGCTCCCCCTGCTTTCCAATTCACCATCATATTTAAGTTGCCTTGTCCCCTTGTATGTCCTGGACCCTTGCAGAGGGGCCCGGACAGCAAATGGCCATAGAGATGTGTTTATTGGGGGGGGGGGGGGGTCAAGGAAAATTCCAGAAAAAGAGTTAAAGTCACCTAGTTACCTGATCCCCTGCTGCTTGCTTCCGGGCACCAGCAGGCTCTGCTTTCTCAGCAGGAGGCTGGCAAATTGCAGACAATGGCAGGAAGGTTGTATGAGAGCAGGAGAGGGGAGAGGACCAGGGCGCAGGTAGAAAAGATGTCATTATCAAAAGATTGATACCTTGTACTTGAAGACTAGAGAAAGGACTGGCGAAAATAGATGGGGAGAGAGAGAGATCTATTGACTCAGGTTGAGAGTGGTTAAGGGGCTTGTGCCAGCCTGTCAGGAAGTAGGAAATCCATGACCTCGAAAGGAGGATTCTTTGCTGTGCTAGAAGTGATGCAGGATTAGGTGTTTGAAATAAAATTCTTCATTTGTGAAAGAAGCTGGATCCTGATAAAGCTCAAACTGGTGGGATGTGAGTAGGGAGTGACCTAGAGAGAGGCCTTTCATGCTGGGTGGGCAGATATTTTGTTTGCCCCAGGGGTGGTTGTGGCAGGAGGCATCCTGATTTGACTTCAAATCGCATTGTTGATCCAATAATACAATTATAATACTTTAATTTCGGATGTCTATCAGTTTGTATATGTTGTAAGTCAAGTAAAAGTACCCGGTGGGTTGTTATCACCGCATACCCAATTTATGTAATCCTGAGTTGGCCAGGACCGCTCATTTTATTTATCAAATACCTAACACCTTATTTTCACCTGGAGGACATCTTTGCAGGACAGGAAACACCAGTACTGGCTGGGGGTTGGGAGGAACGGGCGCCTGGGCAGTGAGGACACAGAAGGACTGGGGCTGAGATGCATTATTTCTTTTTTTGAACATTACAGAACAAAAACCACAGTTAAACACAAATACCACAACATAAAAGCATGCTGTGCCCCAACCTGGAACACCGTCTGCCTTGCCTGGCAAACTTTTACTTACTTTCCATTTATGCCTCAAAGCCACTCCTTAATAAACTATTTCATGGCCTCTCTGGGCATTTCTATTTTTTCTATGCTACCACAATAGGTTGAACTGACTATAGGAAGTACCCTGTTCATCATGGTGCATTTGAAATAATTGGATCCAACTACCTCTCAATTACATTTTGAGTTTCTCCCAGGAATTGTGTTTTATTCACCTTCCTAGTCCTTCAGGGGCGACGTGGTGACAGACAGGGAGGGGAAAGCTTACAAATGAACAGTGGGAAGCATACTAGAAGTAAATATTTCCATAAAATACTTTAATGATGTATAAGCATGAGACCCTACCCAGTGCTCTATCCACTCTGGGGTAGTCTGAAATTCTAGCTCTGAGATTAAATAGACTGAAAATCCAGTGGCAAGATAAGGTAGAGGAGATTGGTCACGACTCTCAGAATCTTGTCAGTGTGTTAAATTTCCACTGTGTAGAGGTTAAGAGCTCTGGATTTTGAGTCAGACACCGTGGAATTTACTAGCTCTGGGGCCCTAGGCAAGTCACTGTCTCTCAAAGCTCCTCTCCTCCTCCGAATGATGGGGAGGTTAAGGAAGTGAAATAAACACAGTCCTTGGTACTCAATAAACATTATTGTCGTTATTGTTATTATAATCCAACCAGATTTGTACAAGAAAGAAAACCATTGTCCTGGAAAAATAAACTATCACTCACTAGCCATGCATTATGAATGTCAGAAAATCTTGTATAAAATTGAGAAGTAGGGAGGAGGTACTAAGCCAAGGCTGTCTGTGTGTCTGATATGCAGGGTTGCCTATGTGTCTCTGTGTGCACACACATACACATACATAGGCATGAGTGAAATTGGTGGGGAAACACTATGGATAAACAATAATTGCCAAGTCACAGTTCATCATGTACCTTATAGAATAGAATAAACGGCTTTTTCGAATTTTATAGGCTGCAGTGTGTTCTCACAACATTCACATATTGAAGCCCTAACCCCCATTGTGACTTACATTTCAGGATGGAGTCTTGAAGGAGCTAATTAAGGTTCAGTGAGGTCCTATGGGTTGGGCTCTGGTCCAATAGGACTGGTATCCTTATAGGAAGGAAAAGAGATAACCAGGGAGGCAAGCACACAGAATAAAAGGCATGTGAGGTCACAGCAAGAAGACAGCTGTCTGCAGACCGAAAAGGGAGACCTCACCAGAAACTGCCCCAGCTGGAGCCTTGATCTTGGACTTCGTGGTCTCCAGGACTGTGAGAAAATAAATTTCTGTTGCGTAAGCCACCTGGTCTGCAGTACATTTTTACAGCAGCCAGAGAAAATTAATACACTGAATAAGAGTACTTTTCACAAAAATGTCTCTCTCTGGAAGCAGGGATTTGGAGACCATATAGTCTGATCCTTCATTCCCGGTGGATTCCACCACTCGTGTTGCATATCCAAGTTTTCCTTCTACTCAGGCAGAGAGGAAGCTCCCATATCAAAGGTCTTTTCAGTGCTTATCTGGGAGCAAATATTTATGGCGGTTTCTTTTTATTGTTTAAAAAAAACCTTTCTTTCTAAGGACACAAGAAAGTAGATGTGAAGCCATGGTTCCAATCCAAAGATGCCAACTCTGATGTCTGAACTTTTTCTAGAACAGCCTCCTCCCAGAATTTCCCCCAACATGGCACATAGTTTGGCTGAATGCTTCACTGAAAATTGAATAGTATGTCAACTTGTGTTATTCACACCAATTGATTAGTTTATGGTACTTATTGGACAGGAGGAACGATAAAGCTAAAAAGAACGATAAAGCTAAAAAAAAAAAAAACCCAAAAAACAAACAAACAGAAAGACACCTAGAGGAACAATTTGCATAAAGTCACTGGAAAAGAAAAATAAAGTGATCAGGGGCCTGCACTGAAGTCTTTAAATTTGCCAATGAAATTTTCAGCATTACCTTCCTAATGCTGGATTCAAATACACAGACGTACTTTTTATTTTTATCTCTTTTTTAGCAGGTTCAGTTTCTACTTTCTCCCTTACCTTTAGAAAAAGCATCTGTTTGGGATTTCTCCCGTTCCCAAGGCTGTAGCTGGAGCGTGGAATTGGCTGATGCAGGGGTTGCCATGTGCTTGCACCTCCCCCCCCCCACAACCCCCACACCCCCTCCCCCCACCCCCACCCCCACCCCCACCCCCAAGCTATTAAGTCTGCTGCTGACTGAGCTGACAAAGCAGCCAGGAAGAGCAAGCCGGCTCCAATTCTGTTTCAGTCAAGGAGCAGGGGAAAAAAAAGAAATAGGATGAGACCCACCTGCCTGTTTCCTTTTCTAAAAGACACAGAAAACTCACTTTTTTTTCCCAAAGCTTTGAGTCGGAACACTGAGGGAATACAAGTCATTAACGGCTTCATATTTTTGTAATACTTTACCTTTCCGGAGACTTGCAGTGATTAATTCGTTGTTTTCTTTATCTGTTTAGGTAGCAAGAAACCTAAATAACATTTCACTCACTGCATTGTCATACATTGCGTAAACCTTGAGATGAGCCTCCCCTCCCGCATAAGAGTTCAATAGCTAAACAAACAAAAACACCTCAATGGCAGGCATCCATCGCTCCTTAAGTTTCCTTTCCCGAGAAATTTTAGGAGAGAGGAGGGGAGACATGATGGCACCTGCCATTACTCTGTATTGGGCTTTTCATTGGTTAATTCTGTCCATTTTTTTAAAGACAGGGTTTTGTTTTTTCAGAATTTCTGTTCCAAACATTTGCTTTCTACAGTTTCTGATGGCTTGGCCCACACTCAGACCTTCTCCCATTAAAAAAAATTAAAAATGAGAATAGGGGCGCCTGGGTGGTTCAGTTGGTTAAGCTACCGACTCTTGATTTTAGCTCAGGTCATAATCTCACGGTTTGTGAGTTTGAGTCCCGCGTCAGGCTCTGTGCTGACAGCACAGAGCCTGCTTGGGATTCTCTCTCTCTCTCTCTCTCTCTCTGCCCCTCCCATGCTCTTTGTCTCAAGTAAAATAAACTTAAAGAAATAAAAAATAAAAAATAAGTGAGAATACAGGTGGAAGTTTGGGATAATGTTCAGTAACTTAATTCCTTTGAATATTACCAATTTAGCTTTTAAGAATACAGAAGAAAAATGATCTTTTCACAGTCAGACCTGTCTATCCAGAAAAAAAAAAAAAATGATTCTAACTACTACAAGTGGAATCATAGATCTGCTTGTAAATTTGATAAAGAATATTTTTAAAGGGTCAGGGTTGATTTCTAAGCCTTAAGTAGGAAAGAAGGGAGGACAGATAAATACTTTTGCCAAGAAATTACAACCAAATACAAAAATAAGACATTGAAGCACAGATCATTTTTGGCAAGCCACAATATCGCAATATGAAAAAAAAGTGTTTCAAGAGAATCAAATGGAAAAAAAAAGAACAGAATTTAAAACTGAAAGTAGGGGTACCTGGGTGGCTCAGTCAGTTAAGCATCTAACTCTTGACTTTGGCTCAGGCAAGCCACGTTCTCTTAGTTTGTGGGTTCGAACCCCTCATCAGGCTCTGTGCTGATACCACAGAGCCTGCTTGGGATTCTCTGCCTCCCTCTCTCTCTGCCCCTCCCTGCTCATGCTCTCTCTGTCTCTCAAAAATAAATAAACATTTAAAAAAAGAAGATGTAAATTAAAAAAAATCAATACTCCCTAAACTCATCTACAGATTCAAGCAATCCCTGACAGAATTCCAGCTGACTTTTTCACAGAAATTGACAAACTGATTCTATAATACACGTGAAATTAGAAGGGACATAGAACAGCCCAAACAATCTTCAAAAAGGAGAATAAAGTAGGAGAACTCAGACTTCCTAATTCCAAAACTTACAACAAAGCAAATTTACACCCACAATACACCATATTACACCCACAAATATGGTTAGAATCAAAAAGAGAGATAAAAACAAGTGCTGACAAACATGTAGAGAAATCAGAAACCTTGTACACTGCTGGTGGGAAGAGAAAATTGTACAGGTGCTTTAGAAAACCATGTGGCAATTCCTCAAACGATTTAACATTGAATTACCGTATGACCCGGCATTTCCACTCCTAGGTACATATCCAAGAGAAATTCAAATATATCTGCATAAAAACATGTGCATGAATTATTGCAGCAGCATTATTCATAATGGCCAAAACGTGGGACTAAACACAAGTATCCATCAACTGACAAATAAAATGAAATATAATATATCCATACAACAGAATATTGTTTGGCCATAAAAGGCATACAGCTACTGATACTTGCTACAACACCAATGAACCTTGGAAACATTACTATAAGTGAAGTAAGCCAGTTGTAGAAGTCCACATATGACATGATTCCATTCATATGAAGTTCCAGAAGAGGGCAGTCTTCAGAAAGACAGAAAGTAGTTGAGTCGGGCTCAGGGGTTGCTTGGGGTTAGGGGTCATGGGGGGAAACAAAGGCGGGAGTTAAAGAGTATGGGATTTCTTTTTGAGATAATGCAATACTTTGTGTTGTCTTTTAAAGATTTTTTTTTTTTAAGTAATCTCAAGCCCCAGTGTAGGGTCCAAACACACAACCCTGAGATCGAGAGTCGCGTGCTCTACCAACTAAGCCAGCCAGGCGCCTTATGGTGACACAATGGTCTAACATTGACTCTAGTGATTGTGTACTGTAGTGCTAGCATACCTGTGACTCTATGAAAAACCACTGGAATTGTACACCGTGAATGGGTAAATTGTATGGTGTGTGAATTATAGCTCAATAAAGCTGTTTTTAAAACATTTTGAAGTGCACCATATCGGTAATCTGAAAAGTAAAGAAAATCATGCTATAAAATGCCTGATACATTATGCAGTTTCATTAAGGTTTCATTGCACCAGTATTTCCAGAATTGCAGCACAATTATTTTTTCTAATATTAAACACGTCACCATCATCTTCGTGTCCCCAGGGCTTGCAGAGAAAAATTGTAACTCCTTAGTTTGGAGTCCAGCTTTCTTCACAATCCAGCTTTATACTAACCATCAGAAAAATTCTGTTTAAAAAGTTATATGAGCACAAGTAAGTAATTAAAACCATGCAAAGGGTATACAGTGAAGAGTGTAAATCTCCTTTCTATTTCAAATTCCTAGTTTCCTTCCCTACTGGCAACCGCTTGCCCATTTCCTGTGTATCTTCTCCGAGATGTTTACTACGACTCTGTACCCAACCTATTGTGATCTGCCCATGCATATTCCACTATTCAGGACCTAAAATTGACTGTCTTTATTATTAACGATGAGTTCATATGCATAAAAGTTAAATTTCCCACTGAAAGTACAATTATATGCTATATTTTTAAAACTTTCACCCATAGCACCAAAACTCCAGGAACTTCTACATTGTGGATAGCCCAGTAAATATTTGTGTATTGGGAAGATTAAAGGAAACTTTGACTCCCCGCCCCTCCCCTGCCCCCACCAAAAAATCTTGGCTCTGTGGTGACAGTAGAGACCTTAACAAAGCAAAAGAGATGAACAGGAATAGAGGTGTATGGAGGATATGTTCTGGAATGTTTTCACAAATGCACAGCGGCAAACACAACACAATGAACTTCCACTGAGAATAACCCAACTTGATATAGCTCTTCTGATAATTTTACATACCGGCTGCTGGTAAATCATACTCCCCAAGTGGAAATTCATAGCCAAATAATTGTGCTCATGAAATGTTACAATTATACCCACTAAAGCAATACTTTTTTGTCCTGAGGTCAATGGGATATTCTATTAGATTACAAGTTCATTTCGAACACGGAAAAGATTTTCTTCTTGTAGCTCAAAAGCTAACAATGAAGATAACAATGAAACAATTGCTCTATTCATATCTCTGTATTTGATTCTTGGTATTGAGAAAAATAATTTTCTCTTTAAGTAGCTTTTGTAACAGTTTGTCTTCTTTTCACATCTTTTCACACTTTTTTCTAGGTATGTTTTTTGACTTTTCTGAGTTAGTCCCCATTATATTTACTTCCTTTCTTATTTCTACACGCTTCATGATATTGAATGACAATTTAGTTTTTGTACTCTTTCTGTTTTCATTTTGCTTCTCAAATTAGGAACTAAGCTGATATTCCCTTGAAGATCATGAAAGTGTGATGGATTCATCTTGCATTATTAAGTAGTAATACTGTTTTGAGATTCTGGTTCTCCAAGATCCACCACCAGTCTTTGGCTTTGCAGGGTGTTATTAATGACAGCACATTACCAACTTACCTGGACTGAATGGTTGCAGTGAAACTAATAAACTTCACTCATTAGTGAGTTCCATGAATGTGCAGTCTGAGTTTATTAGCATTTGAAAATGAACAACAAACCCCTTTACAATGTGGAAGTAACAGTTGAAATGCCTAAGTGATTTAGTTAAAATTTTCAGCTGCAGAACTTCAACTTGGTCCTTGATATGTTTAGTTATTTGTACTGTTATTAAAATAACGATATGGTTAAATATTTCAGGTCTTCTTTCTGGAGGGCAGTGATTAATTCCACATCTTATTTCAAGATTTCTTTTCAGCCATGCACCTTAACTTGACTTCATCTAATATGCAAATAGACCAAAATATTTGCATTTCAAAAGATCAGAAACATCCCAAATTAATTCCAAATTTTTGTATACTTTTTAAATAAGTTTGGTGATCAACATCTGAGCTTAAACATTTAACTTCCATAACCTCATCCATCCATGTAACGTGTTTAATAAAGCATATTTAATAATATGTTTACTTAAGAGACCTTCAAAATGCTAGTTAACAAATGATAGAAGGATGTATACATTTGAATACCTTAATATTTGTTAAATGGTGCTCATTACAGACAATGAAATGATCCATTGGTAGAGCTTCAACTGCAGACCCAGACATGACAAGCTATTTAGTGAACAATTTACTGAGTGTCTCATTACCTTCTCCCCAACCACAGACATGTAAGTTCATTCTATTAACCTTAATAAGGTTGCTTTTGAAGCTCTTTACTTCTAAGATTTAAATGGGAACTCTCATATGTCAGCCTCCAGCGGAACTGAAATAACCAGACCAGTAAGGCAGATGCACTGTGTTAAAGATTTCATCTGCTACAGATGAGTTAGGATGCTCCCTTTTGCTTAAGTAAAGCTATTTATAGTGTGTTGGAAAATGAAAACTTAAGCAAGGAATAGGCTTTCTGTATCCTCAGAGCACGGATGTTCCTTCATCTTTTCAGGTTAGTGAAGCACATCTCTCTCTAGGGCTGACCTATATAATCCTCAGCCCAGAAAGTTATTCTAAACAGAATAATTTGAAAATCCATGAAGTGTATACATTAAAATTTAAGTTACAAAGAGCTTTCATGTTTCTAATGGAACCAAGACAATATTCAACAGCTGATTTTGTATGTCCAACACACCCGAAGATTTGGTTCTTTACAAATGGAATAATTGCATATTTTAAATGTGTTTTACTACTGAATGAAATAAAATAGTGTTCAGATGATCCATCATTTTTTGTTTGTTTTATAAAATAATGGGAAATACTGAGTCTTACAAGTTAAGTCATCCTAACATCTTTTTTTTTTAATGTTTATTTAGTTTTAAGAGAGAGAGAGAAGAAGAAGAAGCAGCGAGAGGGAGACACAGAATCCAAAGCAGGCTGCAGGCTCTGAGCTGTCAGCACAGAGCCAGACTCAGGGCTCGAACCCACAAACCGTGAGATCATGACCTGAGCCGAAGTCGGATGCTTAACTGACTGAGCCACCCAGGTGCCCCAAGCCATCCTAACATCTAAGCTTTCTGTCCCATCTCTGACAAGTAGCTGCTCAGCCTCTGCTGGAAAATGGGGAGTCACAGAGAACCAAATGCTTCATTGTTGAAGAGTCCAGGATTGATAAATTCTTCCTTATGTTTAATCAGAAGCAGTACTCAGTAATTTCTGTTCATTCTACCTCTTAGAGAAATCTAAATCAGTCTAAATTCAAGGGGTAAATAAAACTGTAGATGATCTAGGGGCGCCTGGGTGGCACAGTTGGTTAAGCGTCCGACTTCAGCCAGGTCACGATCTCGCGCTCCGGGAGTTCGACCCCCGCGTCGGGCTCTGGGCTGATGGCTCAGAGCCTGGAGCCTGTTTCCGATTCTGTGTCTCCCTCTCTCTGTGCCCCTCCCCCGTTCATGCTCTGTCTCTCTCTGTCCCAAAAATAAATAAACATTGAAAAAAAATAAAAAAAAAAAACTGTAGATGATCTAAAAAAATGCATTTCAAGCTTGGTTTTTTTTATTCCTTGATTAAATAGCCCAACTGGTGGACAAGAATTTCCCAAGTAATTCTATTTACTAGAATTTCAGTGAGCAAGGGAAGCCCTAATATGAAGGAAAAGGTATTGTTGGCATCTGAGAGATCAAAGGTATATTTGTGAATACTTTTCCTCTCACTTTTGTGGCCTTTCCTCTACTTTCTTCATTCTTCCCTTTAAATTAAAACTCCTTTCCACTGGGGATGATTTCAGCTGGGTTCCTCTCTGATGAAAGCAAATGACATTGTTATTCCAGAGATATTTGTTAGAACGAGTGAATCCAATTGGTGAAATATAGAGAGTAGAATATTTTTGCACTTTTTACCACTCAGAGAAACCATTTTCCTCTCCATTTATCCCAAGTAAGCCACTGGGGTGGGGGGTGGGGGGTCGAATACATAGAGTTATTTGCATTGCTTATTAATGCACACCCACATATTATTTGTGAAACACTTTGCACCTTGTGGGGAAATAATGCCTTTAACACTAAACCCTACAGTGGGATAGCTTCTACCTCTCTGGCAGGAATTTATCCTCAAGGTCCCATAGCAAAATGTCTTTCTCTTTCAAATGCCAGTATTAAAATTGAATTCCATCTTTGTTTGCACTGTGTGGACTCAAACAAAATCTCAGTTTACATAATGATGCATACCCACAGCACCTGAAAACTCCTCCTTTTTGAAGATGTGATAAATGAGGATTGCAGCCAAAACTTGGTTGCCAGAGGTAAAAGCTAAGTGTGAATTTGAACTGGAGCCAAAGCCTGATGCTTAGTTGGACATTAAAACTGTCGGGTGGTCTTATAAAATATGCCTGGTGTTTGTTTCACTGGGCCAATTGGCCTTCTAAGTGTACTGACTTCCAAGTTTCATCCCACACTCTGAGACACTACCTGAGAGCCAAGAGACATGAAGTTGTTGACACAAGAGGATATAATGTTTGTAATATAATATTCTATCTTTCTCTTTTATATCTGTGCATTTTTTTTGAATTATAGGGCACTTAAGATGTTCAGGCAATCAAGTTTTGGACAGGCTTAACGTTTTAACTTTGCTATGAGTTTCAAGCCACTCACTCTGTGAACTTCCTAGATCCATGTAGATTTGTTTTAACAAATGTGTTCATTTAAGGTTTAATGGAATTAACCTTTTTAATTCTTAGCTTTTTAAGAATTTACTTCCAGTGACATGACATTACTAGTTGCTTCTTGTGTTCTAAATAGGCATTCTGGGTTCTTTTTTAGGAAGGCTTAAGTTTCTTTTTGTACTGAAAGTTACAAATGAAGTTTTCACCGGCAAAGAAGGTAAGAATAAAGAAGGGAAGTGGTTGGTTTTAGCCTATTTAGAATATGTGGTGACTTATGATAGATGGGGAACTATATTCCATTGTGTACCGTAGGAAAATTTTCTTAGACTTTCTTGGCCTCGGATTCCCCACTCATAAAATGCATATTAAAATGTCACATTTTATAAAATCTAAGCCACCGCTGATTGTGACATACACCATGATTTTATGTAACTAAGGAAAACAAAATACTCCATAACCTATAGCATAACACTTTCTTACCCTTGAAATTGTCATTTGATACTCATTGAAAGGGCTTTGGTTTTTAGCTTTATTTAGATATATTTAATCATATGTCAGATTTGTTTCTATGACTTTCTGTGTTCACAATAATTCTCAATGTAGTAAAAGAAAGAAAGAAGAAAGAAAGAATAGTATTATCAACAATCTGATACACAATTATCTTGTTGTATATTTTGCCTTTGTACTCAGAGCCATCAAAGTCTTCCGGGTATTACGGACAGCTCCAGTCTCAAATACACTTCCCTCTAATTCAGTACATGAGGCATGAGTAGCTTTTAACAATAACTCCCTGTGAGACTGACCCATCAGGCACCCAAGTGTGCAAGCTGGGTTATCCTACTTGCTCTCTTTCAATTTCTACCTCCTCCCGAGACAGGGAACCTTTAAAAAAAACGATAGCTCCATTCTGTCAAGCTTTACAGACTTTAGGGCTTTATATAAATTCCATTGAACCTACATATTCTAACTTGATGGCCTTATCCTAGCTGAACACTTGTACTGAACTACCTCACAGTCAGTAGAAGTATCTTTGGAATCGCTTGGCACATGCCTCTACGATTCACTTTCCCCTGACTCATCATGCAAGGATACAGTACCGCAGAATTTATCTCTCTACATTCAGTAACCTTCCTGGTTCACTCAACCAAATGAGAAAAGCATTAGACCATCTAATGTAAAAATAAATCCCTCACTGTGATATTTGGAAAGATTAGAAGTGTTTCTGGTTCATATGTAAATTCCCTTCCTCTCTGTAATGAACACAAAACCCAGTCGGTTAAAATTCCTCACTCTTGTGTTTTCGATAAAAGCAAAGAGTGAATTAGTAAGGGGAAAATAGGAAAAGCTAGTCTGCTCTCACCAGTAATAGCATGTGTGTTCCTGTTCATGAGAATAAGATGGAAAGCTTATCCTGTTAAAAGCAACACATTTAAAGTTCTGTAGGTTTTCCAAATTTTGAGACGTTTAGTGACTTTATGCTTACTATATCCTCTCAACTTGTATCTTCTCAAATTGATTAAGTCTTCCGTTAAGTGACCCAGCCACATATCATTCCAAGGGGAGTCCTAACAAAGGGACTTGGGAAGCCTCTGGTTTCATCCGGAGATGATGTGCTCCTCTACTGCCCTCTCCTGTAAGTATCAATAATATCCACAAGGCTGACGGAATGGATGCTATTGTTATTAACTGAAAGCAGAATATCTAGTAGAAGCTCTACTATGGAAAGAAAGAAAGCACAAAGATAACCTTTAAAAAAGTGGTAAATTTTCATTATAAATCACCACAAACGGTGCTATTTTAAGTCACCATTACTAAAAAAAAAAAAAAATGTTCCAACAATACAAAGACCGCTAAGCAGAGTTGGCTATATTCGTAACAGCAAGAGGTAAGTATCGCCAGATCGCATGTTAGAACTTTTTTGTTCACTCCATGGTAAGTAAATGAGTTAAAACATGAAGTGTAGTGAAGAACATACACTAACTTCTGCTCCCAATTTCCTCTTTTTAAATATCTCCTCTCTTTACTGAGAAGAGAAAAGATACTCATTTTTCCTCTCTTATCAGAACTGGAGTGTAATATAGGGTCACTAATTTTCTCTTGTTTATAGCTGGGTCAATTTCACTTTAACAGAAGCTTATTCAGATTAAGCCTCCTGATATTTCTTTAAGAAGAATTTTTTAATGTTTATTAATTTTTGAGAGAGAGAGAGAGAGAGTGAGCAAGGAGGGGCAGAGAGAGAGAGGGAGGTGGGGCGCCTGGGTGGCGCAGTCGGTTGAGCGTCCGACTTCAGCCAGGTCACGATCTCGCGGTCCAGGAGTTCGAGCCCCGCGTCAGGCTCTGGGCTGATGGCTCGGAGCCTGGAGCCTGTTTCCGATTCTGTGTCTCCCTCTCTCTCTGCCCCTCCCCCGTTCATGCTCTGTCTCTCTCTGTCTCAAAAATAAATAAACGTTGAAAAAAAAAAAAAAAAAGAGAGAGAGGGAGGCACAGAATCCAAAGCAGGCTCCAGACTCCATGTACTCAGCACAGAGCCCGACGTGGGGCTCGAACCCACAAACCGCAAGATCATGACCTGAGCCAAAGTCAGACACTTAACCGACTGAGCCACACCCAGGTGCCCCAAGCCTCTTGATATTTCAGTGTCTTCTTTCTGTTTTGCCTTCCTTTCTTCCTTCAACAAATATTTATTGAGCATATTCTGTACCTCCGGTATCTTATTGAGAGCTGGAACAAGACTGGTTCCTGTCCTCATGGAACTTACAGTCTATGATTAATAAACAATTGCAAGAATAAGTATTTTTAATTATAATTTTCCAGAACATTACAGATTGAGCAAGTAGTAGTTGTAAAGGACCCTAATTGGGCTACGGAAAAGTAACTGAGACGTCAGCATGCTAAAGAAATGTGGTATGTGAATCTGGAGAATAAGGCATGGGTAGAATATGCTGGATCTTTTAGGACATGTTAATGATCTGGGCCTTTATCTCCAGAGTAGTTGGAAACCATTGGTCATTTTAGGCAGAGGAGTGACATAATCAGACTATGTTTAAGAGAGATAACTATGCCATCTGTGCGGGTCAAGTGGGGAGAAGACTGGATGCAGATTTTTTTAGGAGATATTGCCTGAGTCCTGTGAAATATGATGGAGGCCTGAAATAAGGAGAGAGTGGATGAGTTGGAGAAATTTTTAGAAGGCACATAGGAATAAACTCATCATGTAAGCAGAGGAGGCATGTAAGTTTCTTTGTTAATCAAAACAAAACTTGCCCGACTATACCTTCTCCCTTACTCATACAGCTGCACCAAGCACATAGAAATCCCAACATTTAAAGGAATTTTAGGCATGTTTTAGTTATATGTCATCTAAACCGATATAGAAGGCATATCCTTCCATGATAAATATATTGAAATTTTAAATACATTTAATTATACAAGTGTGTGAATATGTATGCATGTATTTGTTTTGTGTATGTTTGTGTATATGTATATCATGTAAATATGCATATGGATGTACATATATGTATATATACACATACACATACATGTGCAAGATGATTCAGCTGCTGCTAATGAGGATTCAGACCCTGCTCTAGACCTTACGGTGGGGGACCTTTAATGTACACGGAAGAACATTTGGGACTCAGGTGGTGGGCTTGCCAGAAGCAAACCTTTGTATGATGCCACTTCTATTCATGAACTCAGCCAGGAAAACCATAAAGAAGCTTCCTTGCACCTTAGTCAGTGTGTTAAAGGGAAAGTAACTTTAATTTAAAAACCAGCCAGGAATAAACTAGCCTGAAATTTCTGCTACACGTTGGTGCAAAAACTGTAAACTGAAAATCTACAGTAAAGTCTAATTCAGAAATGTTGAAATCCAAAGGCTGTTTTCATAAGCAAACACAAAAATGCTGCTAATATGTAATCAAAAATTTTAAACCACATGAGAAACAAATAACAATGTGAAAGAGTCAGTAGATAGAATCAATAGGAAAATTAAGACAAAAACTACAGGTGACTTCACAATCTGAAAAGGACTATAAAATAAGCTTAAAATAACTGAAAAAGTAGAAGAAAGAATAGATGTCCTAATAATACAAAATGGTATGAATAAAACATCAGTTGTATCCAAAAATGAATGAAAAAAGCAATTCAGAAAACATCAAAAAATTAAGAGAAAATAGCTTCAGAATATGGTTAAATAGCAGAAAAAAATAAAATTGAAGAGAGAAGTATTAGAGGACCCTAATCGAAAATAAAAGATTTATTTTCTAGAGACATCTTACCAAAAGAGATCTGAACTCAGGAATAATTGAATTTCAGAGTGAGATGCCCAAAAGAATGGTTCTATGTGTAATGACTTTTATGGGGAAGGATAATGAAATCAATCACCCATTCTATCATGTGGATCAACAGTCAAAAGCACTTCATCATAAGCACAGAACTTCTAAAGAACTTTGTGGGATTTAAGTTTTAATCTTCAACTTAATGAAAAGAACTTCCTTCCATATAGACATATGTGGCACAAGATCTGCTTTTCTGCATAAACAACTAGAAAACTGCATAAAATATATGAAATAGAGCAGAAATGTGATGCCTGAGAAAAGAGAAACAAACAAGATGAGCTCTATGATCATTTCAGTTTTCTCTCTGGAAGCAATTTCTACATTACAGCATAGACAGAAAAAAAAAAGTAAAACCCAACTTCCTCACTGAGATGAAAAGACAGACATAAAAATTTGGGGAGGCTAAGGTGGGTGAGATTTTCAGGGCAAAGAACCAGGGAACCATGCAGAAAAGGAGCTCCAGAGAGCTGCATAGGCATTGTTTCAAGTCTTTGACTGAATCCAATTCTAGTCATGCGTTAAGAACTCTACAAGGCCAGCCAAAACAACATCTGGAAAACTATAAACTAAAAAATTCCCAGACTTCAAACAGGGTTGGGAGATATTGGAATTCCTATCATCCAGAGAGGAATGCACTTGTTAAATACACAAGACATTCACTAGAGAACTCAGAGGAGTCATGCCTTAGTTCTAGGACCAAATAGTCCTAGACGAAAGGCTACAGTACTGTGGACCCATTCTAGCAAAGCCTGAAGACAAACCTCAAAAAGGATAAAACAGATCCTCAAGTAATTTAACTGTCTGCCAAAACAAAGTTCAAGATCTTTAAAGGAAGAAAACAAAATTCACTCAACTACACAAAAATTATAATGTCTAGCACCTAACCAAATATTGCTAGACATGCAAAGAAGCAGAATTACTTGACCCATACTGGAAGGGAGTGAGGGAGGGGAGGCTATAAAGAGATCCCCAAATGGCAGGGATGATGGAATTAGCAGATAAAGACTCTTAAAAAAAGCTATTACAATTATGCTCAAGCGTTTATAGGAAAAGGGAAGATATTTTTAAAATAATAAAACAAAACTTCTAGCATTGAAAAATACAATACCTGAAATGAAAAATTCACAGTAACGTCAGCATCATGGCGACAAACAATGTCCCTCATACTTTTCCCCCTCCCTGGACAACAAAAATTCACCATCCATCCACAGACAAAAGTGCCATCGAGGGAGCTATGGGATCCAGCACCATATACCAAGGGATCTGGGAGGAATCTTGCCAACCCATGCATGGGGTAATTGGCAGACAGACCCCATTAGCAGGTGTGGACCCTGCATCCATTCATGAGCCAGCTCCAGCCCCACTCAACCATGATCTGGAAGCCCCTGGAAAACACTGTCTTAGTTAATCATTCACATCTGAGAAAGCATTTGTGGAAGTACAGGTTTCCAAAGGAAAAGATCCAGCACACCATTAGAGCCAAAAAAATATGAACTTGGACACATGAATTTGGATGGTTGAGAGGCAACTTGACTTTTCCCATATCATCTCTCTCCCAAGGCAGCACAGCTGAGGGCCCTTGCCAAGCCAAACATATTACAGGAAAGGGATGACATTAACTAATATCTCCTCATGGTCATAGATGCAAAATCTTTAACAAAATATGAGCAAATCAAATCTAGTAATATATAAAAAGGATAATATATTATGACCAAGTAACGGAGTTAATATTGGTTTAACATTTTAATATTAAGCAATATGATTATAATATTAACCGAGGTAAATAGGAAAACCATATAATCTATAATCGTAATCTTAAATCATGTAATCATATAATCTTAAGTCATATAATCTTAACCAGTGGGGGAAGAAAGACATTTCACAAAATTAGCTCAATTACAGTGAAAATCTCAGCCAGCTAAGGAATAGAAGGAAAATTCCTCAACCTGATAAAGCACATTCATGAAAAACCTATATGTAGCCTCATAATTAATGGTAAAAGACTAAATGCTCTATGCCTAAGATTTGGAAGAAGGCAGGGAAGTCTCTTCTCAGTGTTTCCTTTTAAAATTATACTGGAGGTACTATCCAGTGCAATAAGGCCAAAAATGAAAATAAGTTAATAAAAGACATACAGATTAGAAAGGAAGACATAAAACCACATTACACACAAAAATGATCAGATTTGCACACAACATGATCTGGAGATTCTAAGAAATTCACAAACACAGTTAAATGACTAAAGGGTAAATTTAACAAGATCACAGGATACAAGTCCAGGGTAACAGATAAATTATATTCTATATACTAACAAGAAACAATTGATGTATAACAGTTGATGTATAAGTGTCTCATAAGTGGCACAACCCCAAAGTATGTGTTTCCCAGTACTTCCCATAGGACGTAGCTCCAGTCTCCCATAGAGATACCTGGTGTATGCACCCTTCTGTAGCCCCTTCTTTAATCATTCCACCCTTGACAAGTGCTTCTGTACCTCCAAATATACCGCAATTGACCCCTAAACAATGTGGAGGTTGGAGGTGCCAACCTCCTGTGTAGTTGAAAATCCAGATACAACGTTTGACTCCCTAAAGTCTCAACTACTAATAACCTAGTGTCGACTGGAAGCCTTACCAATAACATAAACAGTTAACACGTATTTTGTATGTTATATATATTAAATACTGTACCCTTACAATCAAGTAAGCTCAAAAAAGGCAAATGTTATTAAGAAAATCGTAAGAAAGAGAAAATGTATTTACAGTTCTGTACTGTATTTATAAAAACAAAATCTACACGTAAGTGACCCATGCAGTTCAAATTCATGTTGTCAAAGGGTCAGCTGTATGTCTACCCCAAATCCCTGTTTTAGGTTCTGTTCCTGAGAAACCCAAACCAAATCATGTGGCCACACCATTGGCCTGGAGTTGAGGTCACCATGACCCTACCTGTTGATGCCTCCATACTGAGGAGTATAGAAAATGGATCCTCTGCCTACAGACAAGCCTAGACTGTAAGTAGGTAAAGTTAGGAACTACAGACTTTGGGAGTCTCTACAGTGGGCGGTACCAGGGGCAATGCCTATAGGAGCTGTTTTGAATTGCTTCCTTTACCAGCGTGTGATACATCATGATTCCTTCATCGATGTCTTGTGATGATGTCACTTTCAGCTCCCATTAATGTCTGCAAGCAGTCAAAAGTCCATAACCAATGACAAAGAGGCAGCGATATCATCTTCACAGTCTGTCTACTTTTCCCACTTCACACTCTAAAGTTGAACATTAATTCCAAAGAAAGGCAGGAAAGGAAAAGACGTGAGAGAGGAGGATGTTTTTCTCCTGCACTCAAAGTTGCTACCCCTGCAAGGGTCATTTGGAAGATGAAGAAAGTTTTTAATCAAATATGAGATCTAAGTTTTACAGTGAGTAGCCCAGAGTTTTAATAACTGAGCCTATTTTAATATTTAGATTTTTAGTTTAATATTGAATTTTTGTATTAAAATAAACATATTTGGGGGTACCGGGGTGGCTCAGTCTGTTGAGCATCCAACTTTGGCTCAGGTCATGATCTCACAGTTCGTGAGTTCAAGCCACACGTCAGGCTCTGTGTTGACAGCTCAGAGCTTGGAGCCTGCTTCAGATTCTGTGTCTCTCTCCCCTGCTCATGCTCTGTCTCTCTCTCTCTCTCAAAAATAAACAAACATTAAAAATGTTTTTAATTAAATAAAAACATATTTTAATACTAAAAGTGACCAAAAAGTATAAATTGGAATAATGTCCTAAATGAGTCTGGTAGTCACCAGGAGATAGAGGTGGGTAGGGGGTGGGATCTGGGGTTTCAAACGGAGCACAGCTCCCAGTAGTCATTGAAAAATAAACATGGGGACATGTAAGTACATATGAATATATAATAAATATATATACATAAATACCGTCTAAGTGAGCTGTCTCTATTCCCTGGAGCATGCACATATATCTAACAACTGAAAAAACAAAGCATGGTTTTCGGACGATGCTTCTGAAGGATGTTGGTTGTAAATACATCCAAATCACCTGGATTGTCAGGATTTCTGAGAACATGGCCTCAAAAATCTTCATTTTTTTAATTAAAAAAATTGTTTAAGTTTATTTAGTTTTGAGAGAGACAGAGACAGCATGAGTGGGGGAGAGGCAGAGAGAGAGAGGGAGAGAGAGAGACACCCAAACAGACTCTGCATTGTCAGTGCAAAACCCAACATGTGGCTCTAACTCACCAAACAGCCAGATCATGACCTAAGCCTAAACCAAGAGTCGGACACTTAACTGATAGAGCCACCCAGCTGCGCACAAAATCTTCATTTTTAAACAAGTTCCTCTTGGGGCACCTTGGTGGTTCAGTCAGTTAAATGTCTGACTCTTAGTTTCAGCTCAGGTCATGATCTCAAGGTTTCATGAGTTTGAGCCCCACATTGGGCTCTGGGCTGATGTGCGGAGCCTGCTTGGGATTCTCTCTCTCTCCCCCTCTGTCTCTACCTCTCCCCTGCTCATGCTGTCTCTCTCTCTCTCTCAAAACAAATACATAAATTAAAAAAAAATTTTAAACAAGTTCCTCAGGTTAATCTTAAGAACGTTACAGTTTAAAATTATTGTTCTACATATTATCCTGTACCTTGCCTTTTTTGGAGATATTTCCTCCTACTTTATTGTTCTTTTTAAAGATTGTGTTGGCTATCCTGTGTCCTTTGTAATTCCACATGTAATGTAGAATCACTTTGTCAATTTCTATAGTATAGAAAGGTCTGCTTCATTTCATTTAATCACTGCATCAGATTGTCTTGTATTATTTAATTTATACAGTCATTCCTCTATTTTGGATATTTTTAACTTTTTTGCCATTTCAAACCATGCAACAATAATATCTATGTGCATATGTTATTAAAAAGTATGCAAGTACTATTTATTCTCAGGCAGGTTCTTAGAAGACTGGACAAGGTATGTGCATTTCAAATAATGATAGACATGATCAAATTCACTACCAGGAAAGGAATTAACTCCTTATAATATGTAAATGTGTATGAAACTGCCCATTTCCTCAAGTCCTTTTAAACACTAGATAGTATTTATCTTTTCTGGTTTTTAAAAAATTTTTTTAGTATTTATTTTTAAGAGAGAGAGAGAGACAGAGTGCGAGTAGGGGAGGGCCAAAGAGAGAGGGAGACACAGAATCTGAAGCAGGTTCCAGGCTCTGATCTGTCAGCACAGAGCCTGATGTGGGACTTGAACTCATGAACCATGAGATCATGACTTGAGCCGAAGTCGGAGGCTTAACCAACCTAGCCACCCAGGCCCCTCCATTCATGAATTTTGCAAGTTTTATTGATTTTGTTTGTATTTCCATAATTATTAGAGAGTTGGGCATCTCTGATGTATTTATTGACTTTTTTTTTTCCTTCTTCCATGAACTGCTTTCTTTTTTTCTTATTGATTTGCAGAAGCTCTTTTTATGTTCTGGATAGTAGGTTTTTGCCTATTATTTATGCCGTATATATTTCTTCCCTATGTGCTGCTTGTCTGTTTAGGTTGTTTTTCTCTTTATAAAAGTTTGAAATTTCTCAGTCAAATCTGAGTTGACATCTGAATTTTGTTTATTACTGAGAAAGACTTTCCTCATCCAAATATTATTTTTTAAAATTCTTACTCAAAAAGGATTTGACTTTTATATTTAGCTTTTACTACATTAAAAATCATATGGTGTGAAGTAGAGATTTATTTTTATTCATTTGCATGTATAGATAATTGCATCAAAGATATTTATTTGTCTAATCACTATATTTTTTGTCTAATGTAAAATGTCACCTTTATCATAACCAAATTCCCACATATATGACTGTGTTTCTGAACTCTATTTTGTTCTTTAAAAAAATATTAAAAAAAATTTTTTTTAATGTTTATTTATTTTTGAGAGAGGGACAGACAGACAGAGGGTGAGCAGGGAAGGGGCAGAGAAAGAAAAAGACACAAATCCGAAGCAGGCTCCAGGCCCTGAGCTGTCATCACAGAGCCCGACACAGGGCTGGAACTCACGAGCCGCGAGATCATGATCTGAGCTAAAGTCAGACGCTTAACTGACTGAGCCACCCAGGCGCCCCTAAAAAAACATTTTTTTAATGTTTATTTATTTTAAGAGGGAGACACACACACACACACACACACACACACACACACACACAGAGTGCTCGCGGGGGAGGGGCAAAGAGAGAGGAAGACAGAATCCGAAGCAGGCTCCAGGCTCTGAGCTGTCAGCACAGAGCTCCATGTGGGGCTCAAACTCATAACTGTGAGATCATGACCTGAGCCGAAGTCGGATGCCCAACCGACTGAGCCACCCAGGTGCCCCTGAACTCTATTTTGTTCTATCAAAGTATCTGTTTCTATGCTTACGCTACCTTTTAAAAATTAGTGTGTTGTCACATTTTGCTTTACCTACTGGGAAAAGTCTCTTCTTACTGACCTTCTTTAAAAAAAAAGTCATTATTGGGGCCCCTGGGTGGCTCAGTTGGTTAACCGTCTAACTTCAGCTTAGGTCATGATCTCATGGTTCATGGGTTCAAGCCCCACGTCTGGCTCTGCACTGGCAATGTGGAGCCTGGAGCCTGCTTCAGATTCTGTGTCTCCCTCTCTCTCTCTCTCTCTCTCTCTCTGCCCCTCCCCTCCTTGTGCTTTCTCTCTCTCTCAAAATAAATAAATAGGGGCACCTGGGTGGCTCAGTTGGTTAAGTGGCTGACTTCGGCCCAGGTCATGATCTCAGAGTTCCCGAGTTCGAGCCTGACATCAGGCTCTGTGCTGACACCTCAGAGCGTGGAGCCTGCTTAGGATTCTGTGTCTCCCACTCTCTGCCCCTCCCCCACTCATGCTCTGTCTCTCTCTCTCTCTCTCAAAAATAAATAAACATTAAAATTTTTTTTGAAATAAACATTTTTAAAAAAATGATTATTGCATTAAATTTATTAGATTTGCTTTTTAGGGATGAGTCTTCTCAATTAAGACCATGTATGTCTTGCTATTTAAAAAAATCTTTTACAGAAAACAGGACCAGTTTTTAACATTTCTTAAGCCCCCCCCCCCAATTCTGTAATTTATTGATTGAAAAACACATAATCATCAAGACTACAGTGTATAAGGTAAGGCTTATAAGTACTGAAGAGTGGCAGGCTATGCAACCAAAATATGCCACTGTGGCTTAAGGAACATTTTGAACTAAAGGCACTTGAAAAAACAGCAGGCTCAAGACGAGCAGGCTGACCTCCCCTTGTCTTCCTGGAAGCAAGAAACAAATGTGGCACGTGACAGCTGCCCTCTCTGTATCAAGAGGAAAGAAACATTCTTACTCCCAGAGACCCAGAGTGGAGGCGGAGAGAATTCTGCACAAATAGACCTTGTTAAGATAGCTCATCCTCTGTTGGCCTCCCCGTACGTTTTCGTTACTTTTCCACAATTGCCTTTCTTCAACCTAGTTTGAAGGCATTTGGGTTTTGCCACTTCTTTGGGTTTTCATTTCTTTGGGAGGGCTACCATGTCCCATAAAACTTACATTCAATGAATCTGCTTTTCTCCTGTTAATCTGTGTTAAGTTAATTTAATTCTCAGGCCCAGCTGGAGACCCTAAGAAGATACAGGTGAAATTTTGTCCCCTGCCCATATTTATACATATATATCCTACATGTATATTATTCCTTTTAATTGTATCGTAGCGTATTGTATTGTATTTTTATTTGGCAGAGAGAGAGAGAACAAGCAGGGGAGGGGCAGAGAGAGAGGGGGACAGAGGATCCGAAGCAGGCTCCAGGCTCTGTGCTGACCGCAGAGAGCCTGATGCAGGGATCAAACTCACCAACCAGAGATCATGACCTGAGCCCATGTGGGATGCTTAACCGACTGAATCACCCAGGTGCCCCTCCTTTTATGTTTTTAATCTTTAAAAAAAAATGTTTTTTGTTTATTTGTTTGTTTGTTTAGAGAGAGAACACAAGCAGGGGAAGGGGCAGAGAGAAAGAAGAATTCCAAGCAGACTTCCATGCTCAGGATGGAGCCCTACGCAGGGCTTGGTCTCAGGAACCTTGAGACTGTGGCCTGAGCCGAAATCAACAGTTGGACACTTAACCAACTGAGCCACCCAGGCGCCCCTCTATTATCCCTTTTAAATTCTTTTCTCTCCCCCTTCACTAGTCCTCCTCCCTCTCAGTAGATAAAATTACTATATAACTCGCTACAAAAGCCAAAACTTTAGGAGCCAAATCTGTGATGCCCCATATTTGATGCTTGGCCAAGAAGAGCTGATTGTGATCCCCAAATATATCCCAAATCCTTTCACTTTTGTGCTTCTCTACTGCAATCACTCAAGGGCGGTCATCATTTCTTAGGTGATGTGTCAATTCAGACTAAGGTTGGATAGTGTATAACCAAAGGTTGTGTGTCTGGGGGCGGATGGTTACTAGATAAGATTGGCTTAACCAAGATAGAAGCTTTATTGCTCTTTCACAAATACGAATACGATAGTGTTCGAAACAAGATAAGAGTGTGTTCCCTCTCAGTACTAAAAGGCAGTTGACTTCTATTGACTTCTGAAACAAGATTGTTTTCTAGTATGCCGGTGGCTTCCAGCCTGTGGGATGTCAATGCCTGGGAGTTCATGGAGTGGCCAGGTGTTCCCCAAGCCTTTATGCATTGAGTATTATCCATAGGTTAAATAAATAATATGTATTCTATGGTATAACAGATATTTTTTAGCGATATGTCAATCCTTTTGTGGTTAATAAATCCTGCACATAGGGGCGCCTGGGTGGCTCAGTTGATTGAGTGTCTGACTCTTGGTTTCCACTCAGGTCATGATCTCACAGGTTCACGAGTTCGAGCCCCACATCGGGCTCTGTGTGTTGACAGTGCAGAACCTGCTTGGGATTCTCTCTCTCTCTCCCCCTCTCTCAGCCCTCCCCCTCTCGTTTTCTCTCTCTTTCTCTCTCTCGCTTAAAATAAATAAATAATCTTTAAAAAATCCTGCACATTCATATATATAATATATAAAATATATAGACTGTATATATGTTATATATATAAAGTGTGTATATATACATAATAATGTATATATAGAGAGAGAGAGAGACAGACAGACAGAGACAGAGACAGAGAGAGGAAAAGAGAAAGAGCTCACTATGCACCATATACTATGTCTGGCCTGAGAATGTGAACAGATTAGGACAAGTCCCTGCCTTGTCATGGAAAAGAAGGTCAATAAATAAATGAACAAGTGTTCTAAAGAAGAGAAACAGGGTGCTAAGACAGAGATTAGCTGCAGGGAGGTAATTTTAGATAAGAAAATCAAAGGCTTCTTTGAAGAGGTGACATTGGAGCTTGGAATGAGCCAATTATATGAAGAAGGGGGATGAACATTCTAGAAGGAAAATGAGATAGAAGGGACTCGTTCTGTTTAAAAAGCATGACAGGGGCAAGTTTGGCTGGATCTTCACATGTAAGGAGAAGACGCTTATATATATAAGATAAGGCAGATAGGCAAAGGGCATATTATTCAGCACCTTTCAGTTTGAATTTTATCTTTAAATCAGCTGGTGAGTCTTAAGCAAGCAGGGACATGATCTGTTTCCGGTTTAGAAGAACTTTGGCTACTCTGGGGGCACTAGAGGAGAGAGGCAGGCAGGTGGACAGGACAACAGACAGCAGGTATTATGAAGTCTGGATATGGCACACAGGAGGTCGGCTGGCTTGCTCTCAACATTGAATCGTTTTCTGTTCAGCAATAGCACCCACTTTTGTGGGCTCTACTGCATCCCATCTAAAAAACTACATTTTCCATCCTCCCTTCAAACTAGGCGGGGTCACATGATGAGGTACTGGCCAATTAGGTTTGACCTAAGTATTGAGTGAGACTTTCAGGAAGCCGTTAATGACGTCAGACTCACCTGAGTCTGTCCTCCAGGAAGACAGTGATAGCTTAGAAATTCCCCCACCCTCTTGTTTGCTGAACACCACCCCCCAACCTTTGTGTGTTCCGGGAAGAGGACTACTTCAATGAAATGCCCTTCCCCCTGTGGCTTGGGTAAGACTCCTTCCACAATCTCTCCTGAGTCTCATAAGACTCTCAGATGATTACCTGTGTTTACCAGAACCCCTGAAGAGGCCAGAGTCCCTCCGACTCCCCATTTTTTTAAAATTGAGATAGAATTGACATATAACATATTAGCTTCAGGTGTATCCAATGCCCCAGTCTTTGTCTCATGAATGATTAGCTGAGATTAGAAATATTTGCCTGAAAAGAGCTAAATATAGACAAATGTTTCTTGTTCAGCTGACTGAAATTTCCTCTGATTACAAAAAGGTTCCAGCTCTAAATCATCCCACCTGAGACTTGTCTATGCCTCCTGTGAAAATCTAAGGCAAAATTACACTGTGATGATACTGGGACCTTAGGATCTAGGGTGTTTTATTGCAGTAGCCTGAACCAAATGATATCCTTCTTTGTCTTATGCATTTTGTCTTTCACACCCTTTTATGAGGCAGATAGTGCATCTTCCTTGTCCTTCTTCCTTCCTAATGCTTGAAATGTATAAGCTGAAGGCTGGAGCTCAGGCAGCCTTCTTGGGCCACAAGGTGGCATACATTTAAAATCAACCATACTGGGGCTCCTGGGTGGCTCAGTTGGTTAAGTGTCAGACTTCAGCTCAGGTCATGATTTTGTGGTTTGTGGGTTCTATCCCCACACCCAGCTCTCTGCTGTCAGCATGGAGCCTGCTTTGGATTCTCTGTCCCTCTCTCTCTGCCTCTCTCCTGCATGTTCTGTCTCTCACAAAATAAATAAGTAAATTTAAAAAAAAAAATAAGAAAGTAAATGAACCATACTATATCAGCCTGTGGAAAGGGCTACAAAAGAACCATAAAAGAATGTAAAGCAATTACAGAGAGAAAAGAGATTAACTGTGAGGGGTCTGAGTGAATCTCACGGAAGACTTCTCAGAGATGACACTTTATATAAGTCTTAACAAGCATGTTTGATCGATGGATGAGCAAAAATGACGAGCATGATAGAATCTGATCCAAATTGACCTCGACAGGTGGGAATAAGTGATCAGTACAACAAAAGTTGGCAATTGGCTGGATTTATGGAATGAAATAAAAGGCAAATTAAAGTTATTTACCAAGGAGGCCAGAATAATGATGCTGGGGAAAGAAATGGAGACTCTGGGAGGAGCAATAAATGAATCACTTGATCAGAGGTAAGTAAATGGCCAAATCTTTAAGTGGAAATTCCCTAGAGGCAGCTAGAAACACTGCCTGAGCTGTTAAAGTGAGATTGGAAAAGGTATGCATTTTGAAGTTGAGAGTAGATGTAGATGAGCTTATGGAAGCTGCCTGCAGACTGGAAACTCCACCACCACCCCGTGGGGCTGTAGCAAGATCAGCTGTTGCAGCCTGTGGAGCTGGCGTCTGGGCTCACCGTCTCTTGTAGCTTCTCTCCAGCCGCTGTGTGGAGCAACACTGTTCTGAAAAGATTTTTAAAAAGATACGCGAAGAAAACAGTGTTACTGGCTCCAGCGTTTTTGAGACATTCTGGGTATGGAGATAAACAGCTTCTTCTGGTCTTTAAGATATGTTTAAAGATGGATAATGTGTTATAAGTCCCAAAGGAGGTTGGTGATTGTGTGTCATGTTTTCAAAAGTTATTTCACTGCAGAAAATTTTTACTGTAGAGTCTTTTGGAACAATACACCATGTATTTTGAACTTCATCCTTTCAAGAAAACGAGAGCGGAGTGGAAGATAATTGGTAAGGAAGATAAAGAGCCGTCTTTGTACCCTGGAGAAAACCATATAGCTTGCTATTAGGAGTTCTTTCTATTGGAATCCATTGGAAATTTGTTTGAAGCTATGGACTCACTGCTCTGAAAATTGTACCACGTTTGTATGTGGGTTGCCCTCTTCGGAAGCCCAAAGTATGCGCTGTTAAGAATAATGACTCACTGAGTCACCTGGGTATCTCTGTCAGTTAAGTGTCTGGCTCTTGATTTTGGCTCAGGTCATGATCTGACAGTTTGTGAGTTTGAGCCGCAGGTAGGGCTCGACGCTGACCGTGCGGAGCCTGCTCAGGATTCTCTGTCTCCCTCTCTGTCTGTCCTTTCCCTGCTGGCTTGCTTTCTTTCTCTCTCTCAAAGTAAATACACTTTAAAAAAAAAAAAAAGAATAATGAATCATTAATTTTCCTTGAATATGCGTTTTTACAAACTTAAAATTTTAAATAAGCTGCAAGAGTATTTATGCATAAAATACAAAATATGAAATAAAAAATACTATTTCCCTCAGCCTATGGCCTCCTACGTTCTCCATCTCTTTTTCTCAGGGGTCACTTTTAACCCTTCTTTCTATGGATATCCAAATGCATTTAAAAATGTAAGTGGGATTATTCTGCCATTTGCATTCATTTAATTTATTTATTTTTAAATGTTTACTTAATTAGAGAGAGCACATGAGTGCACACAAGAGGGAGAGGGGTGGAGGGGAGAGAGAATCTAAAGCAGGCTCCCTGCTCAGCATGGAGCCCAACATAGGGTGATGAGGGGCTTGATCTCAACACCAGATCATGACCCAAGGCAAAATCAAGAGTCTGGTGCTTAACCAACTGAGCCACCCGGGTGCCCTACCGCCATTCATTTGCATTTATAAAATTGATTCTGTCATGAACATTTCCCACAGGAGGGCATATTGATTTCATTTATTGTATTGATTTCGCTTATATCCTCGTATGATACACTATAATTTCCTATTCCCCTACCATTACCGTTTATTAATCCATTTAATAAATGTTTATTGAGTCTGTGTTATGGGTGAAGTATCCTGTTTCCTGGAGAATAGCAATGAACAAAACAGATAGGGTTGCAACTCTTAGGGAGCTAGTGAGAGAAGGCAAGTCATAAACAAAGAAACAAGGGAGTTAAAGAAGTTCAGATTTTGAGTATAGCTACGCCGGTAAACAAACAATCCCAGATGAGATAAATAGTAACTAGGGGAAGATTTATGCCCAGTCTTAATGAGTGAGCCAGCTGTGAAAAGAACAGGAGAAGTAGCATTCCGGGATTTTGCCAACAATTTCATTATGAACGTTCAGTAAGTTGTCATTGCTTGTTCTTTGCCAGCAACGGAGCTAGAGTATGAGGATTCCAAGGTGAACTATTAAAAGTTGTTGCTCGTTGTGTTGGAGCCTACATTTAAGGTAATGAAATAAAATATAAATGACCTTAACAGTGACTGCAACAAAATAATTGCTCAATAAATGTAAATTTGTATTATGATTTAAAAGGGTTTTTTTTGTTTTGTTTTGTTTTGTTTTTTTTTTTTTTTTTTGCAGTCTGGCAAGTCAGTTGATCTCATTGTTCACATTGGCTTTTTTCCAAATTCTATTAATGCTGTCATAAAGGAAATTTTCAACTTTTAGTGTTGTGGGCCCTGCTCCTGGGCTCCCAGGGAAGCTGTATTTTAACATTTACCAAGGTCAAAATGGCTCCACGAAACCTCAAAGCATGGGGTTGTGCCCCAGGCATACATTGTACATCTGCTTTGTTAAAGCCGAAAAGCAGCATTCTGAACACAAAAGATAAGAAAAAAAAAAGGAAGAAACTTCCCTGGCTCCCATACATTAAAGTCAAACAGCCCTGCATATACTAGAAACTGAAGATCTACAACTTTCTGAAATGTCCTTTGTCTAATGATTTGTAACTTTTTATGTTAAAAAGCGTACATAGCCCTACAGCAAATGTTCCTTTGCCAGAGCAGTCTCTTGTGAAGATTGTGTATCTGGGGCAGCTCTCCTGACTGGGGCTCGACTAAAACTCCTTTCTAAAGGAAAGGAAATTCTGAAAGGTCTGTTCATTTTGTGTCAACAGTTGTGTTTTCCACGTGTTTATTTGCCATTTGAGTATTTTCTGTGATTTGCCTGTATGTATCCTTGGTCAACATTTTACTGTTTTGTTTGCCTTTTGCTGATGGATTTGTAGTTCTTCATATGATCTGGATACAGGAGCACTTGTCTGTTACGATGAGGGAGCATAAGGCCCCCTGACAGGCTGCAAACACTGCCCCTCCCCCTCGGCCCCTCCCAGGTGGGATATGTGTGCTATTCCTCGGACATTCCTGGCTGCCCAAGAGAAAAGCAAAGAGGAAAAACAAATGGTTAGCTGATAGAGATCACAGTCCTGCAGGACCTGAGTCTCCATCCATTTACAAATATCTTAGTAAATCACAAGAAAATTGCAATCTTAACCAATAGCCTGATCTCCGGAAACCTATAGACTCCGTTTCCTGGAGCCCCGCATCATCCCTCCATAGTGATGTGGGAAACAAAGGCAGAAGGAAATGGTAAATAGAACTCAATTTCCTTACAACCTGCAGCCCATTGACAACTACTTGAGGCAGGCAGAGTAAAACATTCCTCCAGGAACTCCCTATTGTCTTACTGTTAATACTTCACTAGAGGGGAAAACAACCCTACTTTGACAATAGCTAGGCCTCCAGGACCCTGTGAGTCTTCAGCAGGTGAAAATCTCACTGGAAACTTCCCCTGGACTTTACCTCCCCCAGCTCCCTAGTATTTCACCAGTGTCTCTTCGTGGTCCCTGGGCAGCTCTTCCTGCCCACGGGTCCTGTCCCCGTGTTTTAATAAAATCACCTTTTTGCACCAAAGATGTCCCAAGCATTCTTTCTTGGCCATCAGCTCTGGACCCCATGAGCAACCCCCCATCACCCCCAAAACCTCACCATGTTATATGTGCACATACTCTCTCTCTAATGTCCCCCAGATAGTAGGTGACATAGTTGATATGGCCTGTGTGCTGCAACTGTGACTGCAAACGCATAATATTTAATTAGCACTTGGGTTTAAATTGTGTATGAGATAGGTGTACACTTGGCTTAAGAGAGGTTAGTGGGAAAGATACCTGGAGGTTCTGTTTGATCTGGTAGCTAAGAAAGTGAACAACGTCTATGACGGGATCACCCCTGGAACATCGTGACCGGTGTCAAAGGTAAACATTCAAGGCAGTTAAATTTTTTTTTTTCAACGTTTATTTATTTTTGGGACAGAGAGAGACAGAGCATGAACGGGGGAGGGGCAGAGAGAGAGGGAGACACAGAATCAGAAACAGGCTCCAGGCTCTGAGCCATCAGCCCAGAGCCTGACGCGGGGCTCGAACTCACGGACCGCGAGATCGTGACCTGGCTGAAGTCGGACGCCTAACCAGGCGCCCCAACATTCAAGGCAGTTAAACACAGATTTTTTGTAGGAACTACTGACAGTAAGAGAAAGAACTGAGCTCCGTTCTGATTTGTGCAGAAGTGATTTGGATGTTTTAAAGGGAGAAGAAGGGAGGGAGATGATGGGGACCTAGAGGTAAAGTCAGAGAAGTGAAGAGTTGCAAAGGGTTGGTCAGTGTAAATGCAATGAAGACCGCTGTGTTTGCGAGCTGGTGGCTGCAAAAGTTAGGGCTCTATCCCCCAACAGAGACTGAGAAACAAAGGCCCTATCCTTCCTGTGGACTATATTTCAAAGAAATGACTCTCAGGTTCCCAGAGAGAGAGAGAGAGAGAGAGAGAGACTTCTGAGTTAGAGATACATGCTCACGGTTGTAAGCCCTTTGAGAGGTCAGGGCCTCATCAGGTTTGCTTGGAACAAATACTGATTCTGGTAGCCATGAGGTTGGGAACAAAAGACCCCAGTGATCAGAAAGTAATAACTGACGGACAGGATGGGTTCCCTGATGCCAAGGGAGGAAACACTAAAATTTTAAATGAGCCAAATGACCACGAGGAACAAAGCCAGTCACACAGCCTAAGGCTTGCACAAAATTCGGCAAAAAGACCCCTGCAGCACATTGTATCATGCTCTCCAAAGGCCACCACATTCTGAAACTACCGCTGGAAATATCGAACTGTATCCTGCTTGCCATTCTGCTTCGGAGATTTATTGTTTGAGACAGGAGTCTGACCAGTCTCCGTAAAAGGCACAGAATTTGTGTGTTTTGTCTATTTAACCTGAGCCTAATCCTTCCCTTTTAGAGCCTACTCTTTGTAGGTGAAAATGGCATTTCTCCATTTGCAAACTGCATGATAAAGCTTTTCCAATGGCTCTGACCAAATCCTGCAATTCCAGGTTTTTTTGTTGACCAGCTTTCTTAGGCAGACACTTCATGGAGTTTGGGGTAGCAGCCCTGGGGTCAACCTGGGGGCAGACCCGTGCAAGTAGAAGTCACACTAGAAGTCGGTCAGGTGTCTTAGTGTTGCAGGCGTCTGCAGGAGTTGCTATATACTGAGGGATGTGCAGTTCTCACTAGTTCTTGGACCCACAATTTATGAGCAACATTAAACACGGAGAATGGGAACCAGGAGAGCAGAGTCTGAAAATCACATCCCATTAGAACTTTGAGAGAACTGGGCTTCGCCTAGAAAAGGCAAAGCCTAGGTAGTTGTCGCGAGCGTGCTATGGAGGTGCACACATGAGTTATGAATTTCCGCAATGTCGGCTTTATTCAGTCACAGGGCAAGATTAACATAATTGTAAAGCAGGTTCAGGATTTCGAAGTCAGTGACATTTTGCTACCTGTTTGACTTGGCTTCTCACATGTCACACAAAGCAAAGCATATGATAGAGTCACCCAACAAACGAGATACAGCAAGGGGTGGGAAGTTAACAAAACCAAAGTCAAAGTCAGTCTGGGAGTGTGCAGTTGAGATAAGGGCTCGGACCAGTCAGGGTGTGCTCTTGGCATGTGCTGCTTATTATGTTCAAGCCGTGGAGAATCTCTGTTCAGAGATCAGTAGGGTAAAGCCTTCCGTGGCAGTTGCCTTTTTGATGTGGTCAGACAGGAAAGGACCGTTATCTAGACAGTCTGACAGTTTGCTGCAAAGATCCTCCCTTTTTAAAGGCGTTTAATCAGTCTTCGGCCTTTGCAGACCTCCTTTGCTTTTGCTAGTTATCAGTTCTGGGTATCCTCAGCTTGTGGTATTTATGGCCATATCCGGCCTTACCTACTCTTTGGCTGCTTACATCACTGCTTCACATAGATCAGCGACACGAGTGACTCTATCTTGCTTTCTACGGTAGTAATAACTCTCTTCAATACCTCCAAGATAGTTATGAGAACCAGGGATCCCTCTAACCCACGGTGGGCCTGGGAGTGGGGCAGAACAGTGACAGGTGCACGGAGGGGATTTTTGCCTCCAGTAAGAATTTTTTTTTTTTTTCTGGCGATTAGGGCTGCTCAGTTTTGGAAAAGGCTGCACGGCAACAGAGTGAGCTCTCCATCCTAGGAGTATTAGAGCAAATGGAGCTGTAAGTATGCGGTTCAAAATTTCTTCCAACGAAATCTTTATTGACCTTTAAAGATAAAACAGGAAGTTATTTTGTCAGCAAAACGCGCTTATCCGGGAATAGCAAAGAATCGCAATTCAGGACGTGCAAGCCGTGGCCAAACCATTGGCAAGCCCAGCAAAGGAGAGGACCGTTATTTCAGGAAGAAGAAGGAAGCTGGGGAGGGTTGCTTTGAACCGAAAGTTCACTGAAGTTCAAGGGAGAAAAGTGATGAAGGTTTCTCATTGGTTGAGTTGCTGGGGTTGCTAGGAGATGCGACAAACATCTTTTCCTGCTGAGGCCTGGGACTGTGGCTTCCTTCCCATTGAAGATTCTTCCGTGGGGGTCTGTAATTGACAATTCTCCCTGCAATTGGCAAGTCTTCTTCTAATTGGCAGGAAGTGGTACAGCCTGAGGGCTCCACTTCATTTAGTGAGGTTTCCCTTTATTAATTTTGACAACTTTCTCTGATTATGTTCAGGAGGGGAGGAACGCGGGCGTGCTCCGTAAGGATACTGACAAGCAAGCAGGAGGTCAGAGAGCGTGAGGACCAGGGGAACGGGCTCTGGAAAACTGGGGCGTGTGCTGGGCTGTGAAGCCAGGTTGGGGAAGCTGCCGCTCGGTTTCGAGCTGACCGCGGCCTCCTTGCCAACTGCGGCGAAGAACGCCGGGCAGACACGCCACAGGCGGCGGGAGGGCAGAACCAGGGTAACGAGGCGACTGCCGCCGGAGGCAGGGGGCGGGCGGACCGCCGGCGACGCCGGGCGCGCGCGGCCCGGCGGGGACGCGCGGCTCGCACTGGCCGCCGGCTCCGGAAGGGGGCGGGGCCGCCCCGCGCGCCCGTTACTTAAGCCTGCGAGCGCCTGCCGCGCGCCGCCGAGGCTCCTCAGCTGAGCTCGGAGCGGTCGATCGCTCTCCCTCGCGCAGCCGGCGCTCCGCTCGCCGCTGGCTCCACCCGCCATTGTGTAAGTGCGGCGGCCGCTCGGCGCGCCGCTCGCGTCCTGGGCGCGCGGGCCGCGGGATGGGGCGGGCGGCGAGGGGAGGGGGCGGCCGCCTCTGGCTCCTCAGTGCCCGGATGGTGGCGGGGCGAGGGGAGAGGCAGGCGCGCGGCGGCCCCCGGAGGCGCGCGTCGCTCCCGCCCCGGCCTCCCTCCCGGCTCCTCCCCGCCCGGCGGCGCGGGCCGGGCCGCCAGCGCCAGGGCGCCGCGGGGGCTCCGCCCGGAAGCGGCCGCCGGGGTGCGGGATGGACGCGGCCGGCGCTGTGGCGAATCCGCGCGCTGTTTAATTAGCTAGGGGACATACTAACGTGGCGTTTCTGTTCTCTTAGCGCAGAGGCCTCTAGTCCGGTATGGAGCATGCCTTTACCCCGTTGGAACCCCTGCTTCCCACCGGTACTGTACTTTTGTCCACGTTTCGGTGTCACTGACGCGCCCCTCCTCGGAGCCCAGAGAGGCTTCTAGACCAGAAATGTTTGCAGTTGGCCTTGGACTCCCGAGTTGTCAGCCTTAGGCATACCCCGCCAGCCTCCCTTCTGCGTCACTTTCCCCACCTGAAAAAAACAAGCCTAAACCTTAGTCCTTGCCACCTGGCGTTGTTAGGACCCAGTGACTTGGGTTAACTAGATGCGGTGCCCCTGGGGAAGAGGGCGCGCCGCCTGCAACGTTAGCCCCTAGGCCTCTGACCGCTAGAGCTGCTGTGGAACTAGATTAGGAGACACCGAGGGGGTTGAAGGCAGTCACCTTCTCCAATAAAAGGTTAGAAAGTGGCCATACAAAGCATTGTAAAGCCGTAACACTCACTCGAGGGTTTTTATTATGTTAAAGCTCAAAATTATTGTAATTCACAGGGTGCTGGCTGGAAAGCAGCGGTTTTGTGAGGCTGCGTCCATGCGCCTGTGTAATTGACTCGTGCACCTTTCTTTTGGTTGAGAGCTACTGCGAGTGGGGGAGGGGCAGAGAGGGGGCGAGGGAGGCTCCGAAGCGGGCTCCAGGCTGTCCTGCTGCAGAGCCCGACCCGGGCCTCCAGACCACGAAAAGTGAGATCGTGACCTGAGCCAAAGCCGAGAATTGGATGCTTAAGCAAGTCAGCTGGTTCCTGAGCCACGCACGTGCTCCAATCATTTAACCTTAATATATTTCTTATATGTATGTAATATATATATTATATATATATATTTCAGTTTCTACTGGTGTAGAGCTTCTCTTTTATCAGTTCATATATTTAAACAGAATGCATAATTTATCTTCTTTAAATTTTTTTTTACATTTATTTATTTATTTAAAAAAAATTTTTTTTTCAACATTTATTTATTTTTGGGACAGAGAGAGACAGAGCATGAACGGGGGAGGGGCAGAGAGAGAGGGAGACACAGAATCGGAAACAGGTTCCAGGCTCTGAGCCATCAGCCCAGAGCCCCACACGGGGCCCGAACCCACGGACCACGAGATCATGACCTGGCTGAAGTCGGACGCTTAACAGACTGCGCCACCCAGGCGCCCCTACATTTATTTATTTTTGAGGGACAGAGACAGCAGGAGCTGGGAGGGAGTAGGGAGAGAAGGAAACAGAATCGGAAACAGGCTCCAGCCTCAGGGCTGTCTGCATAGAGCCTAACGTGAGCCTGACCCCGGGCTGGAACTCCCAGACCATGAGATCAAGACCTGAACCTAAGTCCGAGGCTTAACCCGACTGAGCCACCCAGGTGCCCCCACCATACATAATTTAAAGTTTACTATAAACACATGAATAAATGGGCTTTGTTAGGGTACTGAGTTTGATTTGAACTTGTCCAGTTCCACAACCTGGAAGTATTGATGGTAGAACAAAGAATACGAGTGGGGGACTTTGACTTCTTAACTCTGCATTCCTTCACTAGGCTGAGTTTTTCACATAGACCCTCATAACTTACTTGCAAGAGAAGGAAAGCAGTAGCAGAGCTAGAATCTGAACCCAGATCGGTTTGACCCTTGTTAAAAGGTCGAGCGTTGAATTATTTGTGTAAACAGCTTTTCAAAAGTTTGAGGAAAGCATTGACAGAAAAAAAAAAGGTGTGGGCAAATATTTTGCAAAATCAAGTTCTTAGTACTCAGTAGTAGCCAAACCAACAGCATTTCCACCAGTCGACACTTGATCCATGTGGCTTGTTGATCAGCTGTGTTGTGAAAACATAAGTGCTTTACTGTGATCAAGGAAATTTTCAACTTTTTATATATTTGGGCCCAGCTCCTGGGCTCCTTGGGAAGCTACACTTTAACATTTCCTGAGGTCAGACTGTGCAGAACCTCAAAGCATGGGCTCTATTTGTGACCCGAGCACAGATTGTACATCTGTTAGGTAAAACCAGAAAGGAGCGTTCTGAACACAAAAGGTAAGAAAAAAGGAAGACCCTTCCCTGGTCCCATAAAATTAAAGTCCTGCATTTTCTAGAAATTTAAGGTCTGCAACTTTCTGAAACATCCTTTGTCTGGTGGTTTGTAACCTTTTATGTGAAAAATACTGATAACCCGACACCAAATGTTCCTTTGCTGGAGCACTCTCTTCTTTGTGACAGTCGTGTATCTAGGGCAACTGTTTTGAGTTGGCCTTGAATAAAACTCAGTTTTTAGAAATTCGAAAAGATTTGTTTGTTTTGTGGCAACAACTGACTGAAGGTTTCTCGTGTTTTCTAGGTTGAAAGGACTAGATCGTAGAGATAGTATAGTAAAGTTTGAGTCAAGGAATCTGAATCTCTTGGTTTAAACCCTAGTTATGCCAGTACTTACAGTGTTTAATAACAAAAATTCAACCGAGTGAATTTTCAAGATGTAATTGGCTTTATTAACCAATTCCTGAAATTCTCGGCAGCATCCCAGCTCCAGAGGGCTATGGAAAGGGAAAGGATTTTAAAGGGGGACAAGGAAATCAACAAAAAAGGGTTATTTCGGATGAGGTCACCTTCCTTTGGGAGATGGAGAACTGCCCATGTAAACAGATCACCTCATGGGTGCCCACTGGATAATTCCTGACTGACCGAAGACTACATTCCTGGGTGAGGTCGAAATTGCAGTTGGGTTGGCCTAGCCTAAGGGACTCTCATTTGAGCCTGTGGTTTTCTTTTTAGCCCCAGTTATCAGACCTTGTATTTCAGGTTTTTCACAGATGAAATACAAATACTTCACAGGGTTATTGGGAGTATAAATTAGTTGTAATGCCTATAAAGCACTTAGCATCCATACTGATAAGCAGTTGCTATCGAGCAAGTCTAAGGGGAGGACAAGATGGCAGTTGGATCTTAGGGTCAGTGCTGAGATGGGAAAAATTTGGAGCAATAAATTGTAGGAAAAACAAGCAGTTCTGCTCGCTCTGTTTTTATGAAAGGTATAGTGGAGAAGGTCTGGACTCCTCAGGTCAGACACCTGTAAGCTCCTTGCTAGAGAAGAGTGTGGACAGTGACTAATATCTTTATGAAGCACAGACCTGCCCTCACAGAATCCAGTGTTCCCTTGGGAGATTCTCTGATCTAGTGGTTCTAGTTTCTTCCTCCACTGAGGGTGAAAGGATGTAGGGATTTCTGCCTTATCTCAGGCAAGTTTACGGTTGACTCTGAATACCTAAGAGATCTTCAAAAACAGAACAGTGAGTGTATTATGAGGAACCAGTGCATTGCCTGGCCTTTTATAGCGATTCAGTAACTATTTAAGTTTAACTTTACATGAGAGGTATTCTCTTCATCGAACAGACATTTAGTACTTCCCTAGTAGAGAAGTCGTTTTTCAGTTGGTAACTTCTGTGGGTCTGATTTGTAGACCTGAGTGATCTGTGATGCTTACTTAGTACCAGTGGGCAGTCCCACAGCTGAGCTGGGCCTCGCAACTCATTGCCAAGTGGACCGACATGCTGATCTCTCCGGGATCCTAGCTCAGAGAAAGAGATTTTAATTAAAAAAAATTTTTTTTTGGTAACTAAAGTAAGTGCTTCTTAAAGAAAAACCTCTGATATAAATTAGGAAAGTTTCCTGAAATCCCTCTTCTAGAAATAACCACTACTAACGGTTGGCATATGTTCTAAATATTCATTTTGCTACATACACATCAGCATATTATTACTCTTGTTTTAGGGAAAATGGATTCATGGTATAAATTATATATTACTGTTAAGGGGCAGTGAGTGAAAATATATAGGTAGTTTTCCCTACATACGTAGCATGTCTTCCTTGTTCAACTTTTTTTTTTCCCAAACAGAAGTTTCTAAAGTGAAAAAGTCCATCCTACATGCCAGAGGTTATCATTCTAAAATTTCATGTTTTTATAGATTATGTGTCTATGTGTATATATATAAGATAGGACCTGTTTTACCTTTTTCCTGCAACTTTTTTTCACTTACTTTCACTTGTTAGGATCTGTGTATGTAGATGTCCTAAGTTTTTTTTTTTTTTATTTCCAGTGTAGTTAACATGTAATTAGTTTCAGGTGTGAAACTAATGATTAAAAAAGAAAAACGATGGTTAGATGCCAAGATGTAGGTGGCAGTGCCTTAAGTGTGTGTGCATGCTGACCTTGTTTCATACAACACCCCAAGTTTTGCTTTTTAATAGGCAGTACAGTCTCCAATGAAGTAGTCTTTCTTAATAGACATTTAGGTTTTTTCTAGTGTTCTAATCTGCAATGCATATCTTTGATCATAGTGTTTTTGCATATATATGAATACATCTGTAGGATAAATTTCTAGAAGTGGAATTGTTAGATGAAAGAGTATGTTTGCATTTGTTATCAAGAGGCACCGACCACTAGCTAGTGTATGTTCTTTGGTAGTAGGTGCTGCGGGGGTACAAAAGGGAAAGGGGTGACCCCTTCTATCCATGAATTTATGGTCTGGTTGGAGAGTTGAGAACAAAACAAGATGGATTCTAGTTAGATGTTGAATTATGTATTACAGGAACCTACATAGGGAAGGTTGGGGCTCGGGGGAAGGAGATGAGGGCAGTTTGGAGTAGGCAGGAAACCTAGGGGTGGAAAGACCTCGGCTGCATCTCTGCAAAAGCACTGGCTTTAATTGAGAGAAGGCTCAGGTAAGCAGAAGAGCAGCTCAGGTGATGTGCCTTCAGTGAAAGCTCCGTGCCTCCGTGCTAGTGTGAGTGAGGACCTGGTGGTGAGAGAAGGGAAAGAGGTCTGATGAGATTGGAGAGTGCAGGTGGAGACTGGGGTTGAGCAAGGAGGGCAAAACCAGATTGGTGAGGAGAGAGAAATTCAATGCAAGGTAGAAGATAAGAAAGTGTCTGTATCCTCCCCACTTGGAACATTCTGTACAATGCTGTCATCCGTGTCACGGTTCGCTGATCCTATATGGGTTAAAGTTCTTCTCTCGGACTTGAAGACCCTCCAAGTTCTGAATCCTAGTTACTTTCCCAGAATACATTTTTATTTCCCCCCTCTGTGCCCAGGCCAAGTAAACTACCCACTGTTTACTTTTGTGAACATTTGTTCCAGCTTTGATATTCTTGCCTTAGCTCATGCTAAATTTACCCCCTAGAATGTTCTTTTCCAGTCCTTGGAATTAGTCTTAAATTTTATCCATTTGGTGGGTGTGTAGAGGTATCCCTGTGATTTCAATTTAGATTTCCTTTATGTCAGAATGCTAATCTTTCACATGTTTACTGGCCTTTTGCAGATATTTTGTGAAATATTTATGATTCTTGCATTTTTCTAGTGGGGGGGGGCTTTTTAAATTTTATTTACATTTTTATTTTTAAGCATACACCCAACATAGGGCTCGGACTCATGACCCTGAGATCAAGAGTCTTCATTTTTATGAGCCACCCAGGCACCCCATCCTTCCTTTTTAAAAAAAATCAATTTGTAGGGGGTGCCTGGGTGACTCCGTTGGTTCAGTGACTGACGTTGGCTCAGGTCTTGATCTCACTCTTTGCCGGTTCGAACCCTGCATCAGGTTCTCTGCTCTGCTGTCAGCGCTAAGCCTGCCTCAGATCCTCTATACCCCTCCCTGTCTGACCCTCTGCAGCTTGCATGGGTGCACAGTCTCAAAAATAAACATTTCAAGAAAATTTAAAAATCAGTTTGTGGGAGTTTTTGTTTTTCTAAAAATTGAGGTATAATTTACATAACATGGTATTAGTCTTAGGGGTACAGCTTAATAATTTGATGTATGTGTTCAGTATTGCAAAATGATTACCAAATAGGTAATATATTGTGGATCCAGTTCTTTAAATCTTGAGTTTTCTCATCAATGAAATAGGGAGAATGAGACTTTCCAAGGACGGTGATTGTGAAGATTGAGAATACCTGTAAAGCATTTTAACGCTGTTGTATAGGAAGAATACAAACATTTTTATTTTTTTATTGCCTTCTTAACTTTTTATCTAAAGGTTTTAGATTCATGATGAATAATATTTAACTGGCATGAGCATGCAATTGCTGTTTTAAACTCTCTAAATACAGGGATGGCTTTTCAAAATACTTTTATAAATAGGGACTTTTCCTTGCTTTGTTCTTCAGTGTCTGTGATCATTTGATTTTTTTTTTATTGTGAAGGTTTATATTCAGAGCTCCATATGTTTGAAAGTAAAGTTGATTTATTTTAAACACCTCACAGCGAAAATAATAAGAGTCAAACCATCTTCGAGATAGTTATTTCACATGTGCTTATTTCACAAACGTGAGACACAGCCAATGGAGAGGTTTTTCATTTTTGGCTTAATAAAAATACTGGTGTTATTTTTAAATTTTTATTTTTACAACATAGTACATATGCATCATAAAAATTTAGAAGATACAGATAAACAAAAATGAAGTAAAAACGCCATATTCGAGCTTCTCAGAGATTATAACTGTTCCTACCATGTATGTATAAGTGGTGTATGTGTATTTATATCCCTCTAGATATTTGTTGTGTATAATTATACAGTTAGGTATTTTAAACCTAAATGAGAACATACTGTAAGTTGTTTTGTTCAATTCATAACTCCATTTTCCCCATATAAAATTTCATAGTACCCATCCATATTTAAATTTTCCCATTGTTGCAAAATACCTTTTCTAGTTGTTCATTCCAAACTTGGACCAACTGTGCATTCTTCAGTCTTTATTTTAAAATTCTTAATGCTTATTTATTTATTTTGAGAGAGAGAAGCAGAGAGAGGGAGAGAGAGAATCCCAAGCAGACTCTGTGCTGATAGCACAGACACCCTGACCCACGGCTCAATCTCACGAACCGACCTGAGCTGAAACCAAAGGTTGGATGCTCAACTGACTGAGCAGGTGACCCTCTTTAAATCTAGTTCGGTTGTTTCTCACTTTTTAAATCCCCCTTAATGTTGACTATTGACATTCTAAATAAATCACTTTTATGTCACTCTTAAATGGATCTGATGGAATCAAAAATAAAGCAATTAGATATGAAACATTATTCACTTAAAAATAAACTCTGGTTTTAAAGCCCCATTTTATTTTCTCCACTTAACCTGATCATCATAAATAAATTTTATGCTAGAAAGCCTTCTATCTACTGCTTGGTAATTTGCAAAAAGATTATATACATTTAAATTAAAAAAAAAAAAAGATTCCTGTGACCATAATGCTCTCAGGAGTTATTTCTTCTAAACTGAATTACCATGGTTGAGATTTATGCTGAATTTAATTACCATTTTAAGTATTGTCAGTACACACTTGATCAAGTCACTGTAATTGTATTAACAATTTTTATTATAACTAACATTTACATACTACTGTTCTAGTCATAGTTTTAGTGCTTTAACAAGGTGAAGCTTCCAAAGTTTTGGAACTAGAAGACTAAGGTTTGAGTTTTAGTCCTTTACAAGTTACATGACATCGGGCATGTCACTTAATTTCTTAGAGCCTTAGTTTCTTTATATAAAAGAATATATCCGAACATGAAGTTCTTGGGCAAATTAAAGATAAAGTATAAAAAGCAAGTTTTAAGAAGTAGAACACTACACAAATGTAAAATACGTTCCAGTAGATGAACTTTATTATACTGATAATTACATTTTGGAATTTCTACATTCATTTTTCTAATTCTTAAAGGAGAGACCTACTTATTTTAGTAAATGTGTTCAGACCTGTTAGGCAAGTCTAGCAGAACTATTCTCTTCATTTCTTGAATTCTGTGTTTTTCTTCCATGCTTCTTGAACACTATTATTTACAGATGCATGAAATTATTAATAGTAGACATAGTTTTTGATGCCTCATGGTTAAATGGTAATGAATCCAGGAATATCCTGTTCTGAATAGTATTCATGCCATCTCTTATATTTCTGGAATTTGATTTCCATTGAAAATGGCTGATCAAGCCACAAAAGGTATAATAAAATCTAAAGATGAGTATTAGCATTCTCCAGTTGGACCTGTTCATAATGATAAATGTATCCTGGCCACCTACATCAGTAGCTGTAATTTGCAAGAAACCTTGGTGATGACATTCAGATGTAACAAACATAGCTCTAGACTATGAACTCCCTTCTCTAATCTACTCAGCATATCATAATAATAACCTAGTGTTGTTTTTCAGTCCTTTGCATTTACATTTTGTTTTAAAATTAAAGATTAAAAATGCTTCCATATGTAGTAGTAACACACTTTTTGGTCACCTCTCCCAACTAGTTAAGTACTCTTTTTTTGGGAATTTTTGGTTTGGTCTCATCTCTAGGTCTGACTGTACAGTATATAGTGGTCACTGGCTGCATATGGCTTTTGAGCTCCTGAAATACAGCTAGTGTGAGTGAGGAACTGAATTTTAAGTGTAAAAGCCAAAACTCCACTTGGTTATTGGAAAACTTTATGTGTTTGGAACAATGTGTTAGTGTACTAAGGCTGCATAACAAAGTACCGTAGACTGGGTGGCTTAAATGATAGAAATTTATTTTGTCATAATTCTCAGGCTAGAAGCCCAAGATCAAGGGGGTGCCTGGGGGCTCAGTCGGTTGAACGTCTGACTTTGGCTCAGGTCATGATCTCGCAGTTCATGGGTTCGAGCCCCGCATTGGGGTCTGTGCTGACAGCTCAGAGCCTGGAGCCTGCTTCGGATCCTGTGTGTCCCTTTCTTTCTGCCCCTCCCCTGTTCATGCTTTGTCTCTCTCTCTCTCTCTCTCTCTTTCAAAAATAAAAATAAAAAAACATTTAGAAGTCCAAGATCAGTGTTGGCAGCTGTGACTTCTTATGAAGCTTCTCTCCTTGGTTTGCAAATGACTGCCTTTTCACTTGTCATGAATTGCCTCTTGGTCTGTGTGTTACTTGCGTTCCAATCTCCTATTTTTTTTTTTTTTTTAACATTTATTTATTTTTGAGAGAGAGAGACAGAGCACGGGCAGGGGAGGGGCAGAGAGAGAGAGGAAGACAGAATCTGAGCCAGCTCCAGGCTCTGATCTGTCAGCACAGAGCCCAACGCGGGGCTCGAACCCACGAACCGTGAGATCATGCATGACCTGAACTGAAGTTGGACGGTCAACTGACTAAGCCACCCAAGCGCCCCCCAATCTCCTGTTCTTATAAAGACACCAGTCCTATTGGATTAGGTCTGCCCATAGGACTTCATTTTTCTTTAATCAGCCTTTTAAAGGCCCTGTCTCCAAATACAGTGACTTTCTGTGGTACGGGTGTAGGACTTCAACAGCAATTCCGGGAGGACATAATGCAGCCCCAAACAAATTAGGTATGCCAATTCACTTATTCAGCTGAGAGGTTTTTTGTTGTTGTTGTCTTGGTCCTTATTTCAGAATTGCCACAATTACTAAATAAGGGAGGGTTAGCAGAATATAGCTGGTACATGAATCAAAAAGTCAATTTTGATCTTACTTTGTTGCTGTTTTATGCTTCTATTTAAAGTTTTCTCTGTTCATTTAATGTTTTTTGAGTATTTGTTATGGGCCATACTTCAGTAGATGCTGTAGAAGAATAAAGAATTTGCAAACCTTACTGTAAAGAGTTCAGCCTGCAGCAGGCCATGCAATACAATAAAAATGTAATTTCACATGTAACTTAAACATTTCCAGTAGCCTTACTGAAAAGCTAGAACAAGTGAACTTAACTTTAATTATATGTTTAACGTAGTATCTAAAATGTTATTGCAACATGTAATCAGAATAAGCAATTAGTAATGCAGTAGTTGACATTTTTTGTACTAAATCTTCCAACACCAGTGTGTAGTTGATACTTGGAGCACATCCGAATTCAGATGCTAAATTTTCTTGATTAACACTTGATCTGTATTTAACGATAATATATGATCTATATACAGTGATAAGTTGTCATACATTTTATTCATATTGGCAAGGGCCAGCTGATAGACTAATAGTTCTGGAATGACCTTTCAACACCGGGAATAGAATATTCCTTTTCTTAGGAGAAGCCTTTGGAAATGGGTATTGGAGATAGAACTGGGACTAAAACCTTGGTTTTCTGACTGTATTTTTCCTGAAATCAGGGTGGCTTTTTTGTTATGTAAATCAAAGCACTAGGCCTACTTTGAAACTTGGAAAACTTGGCAAGGTTTTTTTTTTTTTTTTTTTTTTTTTTTGGTGGATGGCAAAGAAATCTCTAGCAAAGCTGCTGCTTAAGGATTGTGATATTTTTGTCATCTGGGGCTAGCTAGGACATCTAAGAGACAAAGTGGTGGATTTTCGAGTTTCAGGGCTTAATCCTCTTCATTCTTCTGCTATATTAGAAATCCATCCCGGGTAGTTGGACATTGAATAGGAAATTTACTTCTTTTGACTAGTCACACTTCCCTTGGTGTATAACTCCTAATTGTTGGGATTTTTCCTTTTTAGTCTCTTTTATTTATTTCTAACTTGCTAATAAGATTTACTGCTCTAACTTCACTTTTTATGTTTGAGGTGGCTTAATTTTTTCCTGTACTTTCATTGATTTTCATATTTGTTTCTGTCGTTCTTTTAATTAGTGTCATTATATTTGATGACAAACATGTTTGGCTTGTCCTCATTGCTAATGACCAAATTGTTTCTTTTGCCTTAAGTAATATCTCATTAACTTTATAAGCCAGCTTTTCCACATCATCTAGAGAATCAATTTCCTGTGTTTTACTGGTGTTAAGCCTCTGTGGCATCATCTTTCCCTATTAGCATTTTAATAGCTATATGCTTTTAGAAACTAAAGCTTCTGAAGTGAGTTTAAAAATAATCTTAATTCTTAAAAAAAAATCTTGTCAATTGATACTTGGTAGCATTATCAGAAATAATGGCATTCTTCTAGGTGAAACCATTGAAAATACCGAGTGAAGTTGCGAGGGCATTTTTAATATTCACGATGCTAAAACGTTATGGATTGATCACCCCCCAAAAGCCCAGGAAACAAAAAACTGGTGGGTTTTGATACATCAACACCAGATGTCTTTTGAGGTTTTCTAGGAAAATGAGGTGTGTTTGTGCATTAGCGTCCCATCAAATGAATTTTATTATCTTTTTTCTTGGTTAAATCCATCAGAAAGAGTTATTCTTTGTAGGTAGCAAACAGATGCTTAAACAAATGGATTTCATTCTGAGAGTATTCCTATATCTTTATCACACCATCGTCTTTGAAGGTATTCACTTATCACAGTGGGATAATTTCCTTTGTTATGACTTGCAGAGAATTTAAGCTTTTGATTTACTTTTAGGTCCTGTGTAGGGTTGTGGCTTCCCACCCAACTGCTACTTTCGTTGAGACAACTTTATTTTTTATATTCAAAGTAGGAAAACTGCTGTTGGAATTCCTAATCTAGTAAAGATGTTGTGAGTAGTGAATCCTGTGTGCAGAGGGCAGGAGGGCAACCTCAGAAATCCCAGTGTTTTCAGGGCAGAGTATCGTCTTTCTTCATGTTCCTCTAACATAGCATTTGGGCTTTTTTTGCTTGAACACATTCAGGCAACTCTATTTGGGAAGACACATACCATTGTTGGGCAACTGATTCTTAAAAATGTGTATTTAAAATAAGCTGAAATAGACCTTTCATTCTTTTTTTCTAACGACAATCGTATGGGAGACTTTTTTTTTTTTTTGATTTCTAGTTAGTTGCCTTCAAATGTTGAAAAACCTTAACTAGATTCTTGTTTTCTCTTCTTCCAGGCTAAATACTGTAGTCATTTGTGCAACAGTTACTTGAGTGCCTGTCGTGTACCGGAAGCTCTTCTAGGCACTGGATGACATTCGAGCAATTTCCTTTAGTTTCATACTTTCCAGATCCACTAGCCTAGTATGGGTATCAGTAATCTACTCCCAGAAAATCAGATGATCTTGTCAAGAATGCTTACTGGGAACGTATTTTCCTTTATTTTATTTTACTTTGTTTCTTTTTTTTTTTTTTTTAAACTTCTTTAGTGGTAGATATACAACAAAATCGAGAGGAAAGTGTCTAGATTTCCCACATGCCCTCTGCACACGCATAGCCTCCTCCATTATCAACATCCACCAACCAGAGTGGTACATTTGTTAAAATTGATGACCCTACATTGACACTACATAACCATCCAAAGTTCATAGTTTACTGGTGTTCTACATTCTATGGATTTGGACAGATGTATAATAAAACATATCCATCCTTAAAGTGTTGTACAGAGTATTTTCACTGCCCTAAAAATCGTCTGTGGTCGGCCTAGTTTTCTAAATCCCTTCACCCCCAGTAACCACTTAGTTTTTTATTTTCTTCATAGTTTTGCCTTTTCCAGAATATCATACTATTATACAGTATGTAGCGTTTTCAGATGGGCTTCTTTAACTTATTATGCATTTAAGGATTCTCTGTTTTGTCACGGCTTGATATCGCATTCCTTGTTTTAGCACTGAATAACAATTCCATTGTCTGGATGTAGGATGGTTTGTTTATACATTTACCTACTGAAGAACTTCTTGGTTGCTTCCAAGGTTTGGCATTTGTGAATAAAGCTATTGTAAACATCCGTGTGCAGCCTTCTGTGTGGACCTAAGAGGTAGTATCCAGGAGCACGATTGCCAGATCTATGTGGTAAGAGTATGTGTAGTTTTGTAAGACACCACCCACCTGTCTTCTAAAGTGGCTGTACTGTTTGGCATCCCCCCCAGCAATGTGAGACTTCCTGTTCCTCCACATCCTCATCAGCATTTGGTGGTGTCCATGTTTGAGATTTTGGCCATCCTGGTAGGTTCGTGATAGGTTTGTAATAGTATCTGTGATCATGTTGTTTTAATTTGCATTTTCCTGATGACTTACGACGTGGAGCATCTTTTCATATACTCATTTGCTGTCTGCCTTATCTCCCTAGGTGAGGTGTTAAGGTCTCTGGCTTATTTTATAATTGGGTGGTTTGTTTTCTTGAGTTTTAACTATTTCTTGTATATTTGAAGAACAATCCTTCATCAGATGTGTCCTTTGCAAATTTTTTCTCCCAGTCTGTGACTTCTTTTCTCATTTTCTTGACATTGTCTTTTTCCAGAGCAAAAGTTTTTAATGTTAATGAAGACCAGTTTACCAATTATTTCTTCCATGGATTGTACCTTTGGTGTTGTATTTAAGAAGGCATCACCATACCCAAGGGCTTCCAAGTTTACTCCTATGTTATCTTGTAAGAATTTTACAATTTTGCAGTTTATGCCCATTTTGAGTTGATTTTGGTGAAGGTGTGAGATCTGTGTCTGAATTACTTTTTTTGCCTGTGGATGTCCAGTCCTAGCACTGTTTGCTGAAGGGACCATCTTTGCTCCATTTTATTGCTTTTGCTCCTGATCAGTTGGCTGTATTTATGAGAGTCTATTTCTGGGCTCTCGTACTATTCCACTGATGTATTTGTCTAATCTTTTGCCAGTATCACACTGGGGAAGCTCCAAGTTTCTCACCATTAAGTATGATGTCTGCTGTAAGTACTTTGTAGGTAGTCTATCAAGTTGAGAAAGTTCCCCTCTATTTCTGGTTTTATGATGAATGGGTGTTGGATTTTTTTCATGTTTTTTTTCTGCCCATAATCATATGATCCTGTTAATTTTCTTTAGTCACTGATGTGATGGACTGCATTTTGATTTTCGGATGTTGACTGAACCTGAAATCTAACTTTGTTGTCAGGCATAATTCTCTTTTTACTGTTCTTGGATTCATTCTGCTAATTTTTTTTTCCCCCTTGAGGAGGGAGAGTGTGCCCACAGGAGCAGGAGTTGGGAGTTGGGGAGGGGCAGAGGAAGAGGGAGAGAGAATCTTAAGTAGGCTCCATGCCCAGCGCAGGGCCCGGTCTGGGGCTTGATCTCACAACTGAGATCATGACCTGAGCTGAAATCAAGAGTCAGATGCTCAATTGACTGAGCTACCCAGGCTATGTTCATGAAAGATACAGGTCTGTAATTTTTTTATAATGATTTTGTCTGGCTTTGGCATTAGGGTAATGCTGGCCTCCTAAAATAAGTTAGGAAACATTCCCTCAGCTTTTATCCTCTGAAAGATATTGTGTGGAATTAGCATAATTCCTTCTTATATATTTGGTGGAATTCACCAGAAAATTGTTCTTTCTATTTTGGAAGGTTATAAATTATTGACTCATTTCTTTAATAGATATAGGCCTATTCAGATAGATAATCCATTTGTTGTGTGAGTTTTGGCAGATTGTGTCTTTCAAGGAATTGATTTATTTTATCTAGATTATCCCATTTTGGGGCATAATGTTATCCATAGTATTCCTTTTTATATCCTTTTAATTTCCATTGGATCTATGGTGATGACCCCTCTTTTTTTATTTTTGTGTTTCCCATTATTTTCAAATGGTAGTATCTACAGAGTATTGAGAATCCTGAACCAGGAAGTTTTTGAAAAATCATCAGGGAGATAGCAGGTGCTTTAGGATTCCGAAAAACAACAAAAACAGGAAAATGGAGCTCTGCATACCTTTCTTTGCTTTTATAAACTGCCCTTCTAAGAACTGCTACCCAAATCGAAGTCTCCCGACCAGCAGCACGATTGGTTTTACCTGGGAGCTGGTAAGAAGTGCAGAGTCTTGGGTCCACATTAGGCTGACAGAATAAGAATTTGTGTTGTAACAAGACCCCTGTATGAGTCTTCTTAAAGTTTGAGAAGTGTGGCCTAAGAAACATCGGATTCCTTTTTAAAATAATTTTTAAAAAGTCTGTATCACAATTAAGGATTTTTATCATTATCCAACACTTCCTTTAAGCTAATTGCATAGAGCGGTTTTCTTTAGAGCTCTATTCTTTGGAGATGCATAGTGTGATAACGCATCCAGGAGACACACGCGCACACACACGGCAGAGCGAGAGAGAGGCACTCCTGACTGTGACCCTGCAGTGCCTTTCTCTGCACCGGCAGTATGGGAAGTGCGTGTCCTCTTTGCTGGCAGTCTGGGTGCTTTTCCAAATACCTGCATATGATCTTGATACTCTGTCAATAGAATTGAGATGGTAACTTGAGGCTTTTGTCATAATAATTTTAATGTTTAATACTTATTTTTTTTTATCTTTATGGAGGAAACATACTCATGTATGTATTTTTAGGCTACATAATATTTTATTCATTGAGCCAGCATCTGTGTGCCTACTGACTGGCATTATGCTAAATTCAAGCAATTGAATTCTATGGCACAAGCCTTCATGGAAGTTACAGCCTAATAGGGCAAGTGGATAAGCAAATCAGATTAGAGTGCAGTGTGGTAAGAGACCTCCTAGGGGGAATGGTGGGTATTAACTGGATCACATAGAAAGGATTTGGGGACTTAGTGAAGGCTTCTGGAAAACATATTTTAAGGTGGGAAATCTACAGAAGTTATTTTACGTTTTTAAGTTTTTGTAATTAATGCTGTGAGGTAGGTGTATATCTTAGTGCACATCTGATTGTATGTTGAATGAAAATTTCTGGGAGTGGAGGTACAGAATCAAAGATATGTGGCTCGGGGTGCCTGAGTGGCTCAGTCGGTTGAACGTTCTACTTCGGCTCAGGTCATGATCTCACAGCTTGTGGGTTTGGGTCCCGCGTCGGGCTCTGTGCTGACAGCTCGGAGCCTGGAACCTGCTTCAGATTCTGTCTTCCTCTCTCTCTGCCCATCCCTCACTAGTACTCTGTCTCTCTCTTTCTCAAAATAAATACAAACATACAAAAATTTTTTTTTCAAAGATAAGAGCCTCTGTAGTTTCTAGTACGTGTTACCAGGTGGCTTTCCAGAAATGTTATACCAAGTTACATAGTAGCAGTGTATTAAAGTGTCTTCTTCAGTGTACCTTTGCTGGTAATGCCTGCTCTGCAGTTCTTGATGAAAATACTCGTTGATTGTAGCTGCCCCTGTATCCCTCCTCCCGCCTGGTGGGATTTTTTGCTCTACTCCTGTTAGAACCAACTGTAACCTAAGATGGAAATACTGTCCATGACTTGTAAATGAGCAAAAGAGATGACTGGGTGTTTTTTCAGCGAAGTGCTGTGTAGTGGATCCTCTAGTGATGGTACTTGGGATGTAAGCCTTTTACTCACTTTCTTTCCTTTGAGCTATTGGGCAACTCTGTAGGGGTAGAAGTTAAATAGTTGTGCAAATGACTCTTACATAATAGTGCAAAATGTTTTTGTATAGGAGGGATGCAGATGATTGTTGTTCTAAAGAAAAATAACTCCGATATTTTATTGCTGTATAGCAGAGGGTTATAGATTTTGTGTTTATGGTATTTTTAGTGTCTGCTTTTTTTTTTTTTTGTGGTGCCACCATGCCAAAAGTAAAACATAAGCTCCTTTTATTAAGTTAGTTCCAAACAGCTTAGTAGTGGTTTGTGCACTGTTAGTTCACTGAGGCATTTTGAGTGCCTTGGTGCTCAGTTTTCAAAGCCTTTTCCTAATAGATTCACAATCTTTTTGCTTTTATTAGCACATTCATTTTAGTAATCCTGTTTGCCTTTATTCGAATTTTTACTGATCCCCTCATTAATTAACGAAATGAATAATAGCTTTTGCATCCGTTCATTTTATATTTTCATGAAAGTCATGGTTTTAAACTTTTGAAAATTACACTTTAGCACCAGGTAAATTCTTACTTTGTTGTTAATTTAAAAGGTAAACTAAGTAGATAGTTTAAACATTTTTTTGAACTCCGCTTCATTGTCTTTAAGTGATTTGTCAAAGGATGTGAGTCACAAGTGAAAATGCCTCTGCAAAAACATAGCCTAGAGCCTTGCAGGAGAATGGGTAAAGTGGACAGGGAAACACAGCTTGATAATACATGATGCAGTTGTGCAGTAGTGGTTTTTTTTTTTGGTGGGGGGGGGATACTTAGAAGCAGAGACGTGGCTGAGCACACAGGATTCCGCAGGCGCTCATCCAAGAAGTATCTTGGGCTGGGCACAGCTGGTTTGTGATTGCCTTGGACCTGGGTCCAGAGGAAGAATTTCACCCTGTAACGTTGCACATTTGCTGGAACCTCTAGGTTATTCTAACACAAGGGAACTTCGAGTCATTTGTGGTGGGAGCCTCTGTTCCTTGGCAGCTAGTTCCTTTGTTGTTAACTGGCCTGTTGAATTAGCTTCTTTTAGAGATAGAGAACTATGATGGGAATGAACCTCCAGGGCCGTGTGGACTTGTATTCGTATTTCCTCACATGTTTTCTAAAAAAGTGAAATGGGTGTAGTAGTCAGTAACTTTACAATGACATAATTTTACATATTTTATTCAAGTATACAGTATTTCAGGTGTACAATGTAATGATTAAACATTTCTATACATTTCTAAGTGCTCATAAAGGGAGGTGTCCTCTTAATCCCCTCTATTTCCCCCATCCCCCTACTGAGCTCCTCTCTGATAACCACCAGTTTGTTCTCTGCTTTTTTGTTGGTCTTTGTTTCTTTGCTTGTTTGTTTTGCTGCTGAAGTTCTACATGAGTGAGATCATAGGGGATTTGTCTTTCTCTGTCTGACTTATTTCACTTAGCATTATATCCTCTAAATGTAACCATGTTGCTGCAATTGTTTTTTATGGCCAACTAATATTCCCGGGTGTGTGTGTGTGTGTGTCCATCCGTGCTCACGCACACATGCATGTCTCAGATCTTTATCCATTCATCTCTCAGTGAACACCTGCATTGCTTCTATAGCTTGGCTATTGGAAACAATGTTTCTGTAAACATAAACATGCCTGTACCTTTTTGAATTAGTGTTTTCATTTTCTCTGGGTAACGATCCACTAGCAGAATTACTAGATGTCATGATAATTGTATTTTTAATATTTTGAGGTAGAACCTCCATATAGTTTTATAGTGATTGCACCCATTTGCATTCCCACCAACAGTGCACAAAGGTTCCTTTTTCTCCACGTCTCAACACTTGTTATACCTTGTTTTTGATTTTTGCCATTGTTATACATGTAAAGTAATACTCATTGTGGTTTTTTTGATTTACTTTTTCTTGCTGATTATGATGTTGAGTATCTTTTCATGTGTTTTGGCCATCTACATGTCCTTTTTGGAAAAATGTCTGTTCAGGACTGTGCCCATTTTTTAATGGGATTATTTGTGTTTTTTTGGTGTTGATTTATAAAGGTTCTTTATATATTTTGAATATTAACCCCTCACCAGATACATCATTTGCAAATATCTATTCAGTAGTTTGCCTTTTTGTTTTGTTGGTTTCCTTTGTGCAAAAGCTTTTTATTATGGTGTAGTCCTAATGGTTTAATTTTGGTTTTGTTACCCTTGCCAGAGGAGACATATCTAGAAAAGTGTTTCTATGGCTGATGTCAAATGATGCCTGTGTTTTCTTCTACGAATTTTATGGTTTCAGATCTTACATTTAGGTCTATAATCCATTTAGTTTATTTTTGTGTATGGCCTAAGAAAGTGGTCCAGTTTCATTCTTTTGCACATAGCTGTCCCGTTTTCCCAGCACCATTTATTGAAGAGACTTTTTCACCTTGCATATTCTTTCTTCCTTTGTCACAGATTAATTGGCCGTATAATTGTGAGTTTATTTCTGAGCACTCTTTTCTTGATCTATGTGTCTATTTTTGTGCCAGTACTATACTGTTTTGACTAGCTTTGTAGTATATCTTGAAATCTAGGATTGTGATCTTCCAGCTTTGTTCTTCTTTTTCCAGATCGCTTTGACTACTCAGCATCTTTTGTGTTTCCATATAAATTTTAGGATTATTTGTTCCAGTTCTGTGAACATTGCTGTCGGTATTTTGATACAGATTGCATTAACTCTAGATTGCTTTGGTAGTATGGACACATTCTTCCAGTCTATGAGCATGGATCTTACTGAAAGGGATTTGGTTTGTGTTGTCTTCAGTTTCTTTCATCTGTGTTTTATAGTTTTCAGAGTACAGGTCTTTTACCTCTTTGGTTAAATTTATTCTTAGGTATTCTTTTTGGTGCAATTGTAAACGGGACTTTTTTTTCTTAATTCCTCTTTTTGCTACTTGATTATTAGTGTATGGAAATGTAATGGATTGTATTGATTTTATAGTATCCTGTGACCTTATTGAAATCATTTATCAGTTCTAGTGGTTTGTTGGTGGAGTCTTTAGAGTTTTCTTTATATAGTGTCATGTCATCTGCAAATAGTGGAAGTTTTACTTGCTCCTCATAAATTTGGATGCCTTTTATTTCTTTTTCCTGTCTGATTGTTGTGGCTAGGACTTAGAGTACTTTGTTGAAAAAAAAAATGGGGAGAGTGGATATCCTTGTTTTATTCCTGATTTTGGGAGAAAATCTGTTTTTCCCCATCGAGTATGATGTTAATTGTGGGTTTTTTATACATGGCCTTTATTATGTTGTTGTATGTTCCCTTTAAACCCACTTTGTTGAGGATTTTTATCATGAGTGGGTTATTGTACTTTGTCAAATACTTATTCTGCATCTGTTGAGATGATCGTATGGTTTTTATCTTTTCTCTTGTTGTGGTATACCACATTGATTGATTTTGCAAATAATGCACACTCTTGGACCCCAGGAATAAATCTCACTTGATTGTGGTGAATGATTTTTTAATGTATTGTTGGATTCAATTTGCTTATTATTTTGTTGAGGGTTTTTGTGTCTACGTTCATCAGGGATATTGGCCTTGTGTGTTTTTTGTTTGTTTTTGTTTTGTGATGCCTTTACCTATTTTTGGTAATCAGGATGGTGCTGGCCTCATAGAATGAATTTGGAAATTTTCCTTCCTGTTCTATTTTTTGGGATAGTTAGGGGATTGGTATTAGCTCTTCCTTAAATGTTTGGTAGAATTCACTTGTGAAGACATCTGGTCCTGGACTTTTGTTTGTGGGGAGTTTTTTGATTACTGATACAATTTCATTGCTGGTAATTGGTTTGTTCAAATTATGTATTTCTTACGATCTAGTTTTGTAAGTCTATATGCTTCTAGCAATTTATCCATTTCTTTCTTCTGTGCTGCCCAATTTGTTGACATTTTTATAGTATTTTCCTATAATTTTTGTATTTCTGTGGTGTTGGTTATTTTTCCTTTACTTCTCATTTTGAGTTCTCTCTCTTTCTCTCTCTCTCTCTCTCTCTCTCTCTCTCTCTCTCTTTCTTTATGAGTCTGGCTAAAGCTTTATCAATTTTGTTGATCTTTTCATAGAACCAGTTTCTGGTTTCATTGATTTGTTCTATTGTTTTTTAAGTCTCTATTTGATTTATGCTCAAATACTATTTTTTCCTCCTTTCTACTGGCATTGGGCTTTTCTTCTTTTTCTAGCTCCTTTTGGTATAAGGTTAGATTATTTTTCTTGCTTTCTGAGGTAGACCTGTGTTGCTATATTCTTCCCTCTTAGAACAGCGTTTGTTGCATCTCAAAGATTTTGGACCACTGTGTTTTCATTTTCATTTGTCTCCATGTATGTTTTGTTTTCCTCTTTGATTTCTCAGTTGACCTAGTCATGTAGCATGTTATATAGCCTCCATGTATTTGTGTTCCTTCCAGAATTTTTCTTGTGGTTGATTTCTAGTTTCATAGTGTTGTGGTCAGAAAAAGATACATGGAATGACTCTGATCTTGAATTTGTTGAGACTTGTTTTATGGCCTAGATGATCTATTCTGGAGAATATTCCGTGTGCACTTGAAAAGAATATATTTCCACTGAATGAAATGTTAGGAGTTTATGTTAAGTCTGTCTAGTCCAATGTGTCATTCAAAGCCACTATTTTTTTTTGTTGTTGTTGATTTTCTGTTTGGATGATCTATCCATTGATATAAATGAGGTGTTAAAGTCCCCTATTATTTTACTACTGCCCAGTTCTCCCTTTATGTCTGTTAATAGTTGCTTTATGTATTTAGGTGCTTCCATGTTGGGTGCATAAATATTTACAGTTGTTAAATCTTGTTGAATTTTTCCCTTTATCATTCTATAGTGTCAGTCTTTGTCTCTTATTACAGTCTTTGTTTTAAAGTCTGTTTTGTCCAGTATCAGTATTGACACCTAGCTTTCTTTTTGCTTCCATTTACATGGTAAATGTTTTTCCTTCCCATCACTTTTAATCTGCGTGTATGTTTAGGTCTGAAGTGAGTCTTTTGTAAGCAGCTGGTGGATGGGTCTTGCTTTTTTATCCATTCATTCACCCTTTGTCTTTTGATTGGAGCATAATTTAGTCTATTTACATTCATAGTAACTACTGATAGGTATGTACTTATTGCCATTTTGTTATTTGTTTTCCAGTTGTTTTTGAAGTTCTCTTGGTTTCTTCCCTTATGGTTTGATGGTTTTGTTTGGATTCCTTTCTCTTTATTTTTTCCTATCTACTGGAGCTTTTTCATTTGTGGTTACCATTAGGCTCATATATAATATCTTATGCATATAGCAGTCTATGTTAAGTTGATGTTCACTTATGTTTGAATTCATTCTAAAAGCACTAAATATTTACCCCTCCCACCACATTTTGTGTATATGATGTCACACTTCGCATCCTCTTATTTTGTGAATTCCTTGACTAGTTTTTATAGATATAATTGATTTTAATGCTTTATTTTGGAGACAGAGAGACTGAGCATGAGCGGGGGAGGGGTAGCTTAGTTGCTTTTCATTCCTCTGTCCTTGAGCTTGCTTATCTATTCTTTATATATTCTCTCCAGGGTATTTTTAATTTCAGTAATTGAGCTCTTCATGTCTGATTGGTTCTTTTTATATTTTCTATGTGTTGAGAGTCTCACTGAGATCCTTCATTCTTTTCTCATGATCATTACTTTGAATTCTTCATCACTCATATTGATTATGTCCATTTCATTTAGCTCTTTTGCTGTGGCATTGTCCTGTTCTTTTATTTGGGACATACTCCTGTCTTCTCATTTTGTCTCTGTTTCTGTGTATTAGGAATGTCAGCTACCTCTCCTGATCTTAAAGTAGTCATCTTCTGAAGAATAGGTCCTGTGGTGCCCTGTAGCTCAATGTCCCTGTTTATCAGAACCTGGTGCTCAGGGCTGTCTCCTTTGTGGGTTGCATGTACCCTACCATTACTGTTGTGGCTGAGCTTCATTTGCCTTCAGTCCACTTGGCTGCAATGACCCACTTTGTCTGTTGTGGGCCAGATTTGGTCCCTGTGCTGTTAAGAGACCAGTCTGGGGCCATAGTGGGCTTGTAGTTGGTTGGTGTCATCAGTCAGGCCAGATGCCTTCCTTTAGTCTATTTACTGGGGCTGCAGTTGCACTGAACTACAGGGAGTTCTCCCTAGGTTGTCCCCTGAGAGGCTTTTGTTGGTGAGCAGGCTGGTGGTCCGCCCAGAGGCCTGCTGGGGGCTGGAGACGCACTGATGGGCAGGGTGCACTCTCTTCACTGCCGGTTGTAAGACTCGGCTGCCAGGACTTACGAATTTCTGGTGTGTGTGGTTCTCTTCTCTCCCCAGGATAAGAGTCATTTTGAAATGATGCTGGTTCTTGCTGGGGCTGCTTGCTGGATGAGACAGGGCAGGAGCCACTGGGGAGGGACTTCTGCAAAGCGGGGTGTGTTGGATGGGACAGATTTGCTGGCGAACATGGGGGCCGATGCGCTGTGTTAGTTAGCAAGGTAGGTGGAGAGTGCTGTTTCCCACAGGTTTCTGACTACCTAGGCTGGGGGCAGGGGCGTGAGGGAAATCGTGCCCACCAGTTCTTTTGTTCTTGGAGCAGTCTCCTAAAGGTCCCTGCCCCTCCAGCACACTTTCTGGGATTAGTAATGAGTCCCCTACATTTATACTCAGGTGAGTTTCAAACTGCTACTAATACTGCTGTATCTTGGTGGGGTTGTTTGTTACACTGTTTCTTTAAGGGTGGGAATGTAGTTTTCTGTTGCCCTCCGGCTCTCCTATAGCTGAGCCCAATCATTTTTGAAGTACCTGGTGTTAAGTCCTGCTGGTTATAAAAACTCATGGAAGTTAAGCCCTGCTGGTTTTCAAAGCCGAGTGGTCTGGGGATTTGTCCCTCAATGCAAGTCTGTCCCCTGTGTCTTGAGTGCCTGGTGTGGGGTCTGCTCCTCTGCCTTCTCTGTGCCTGTGGTGTCCCTCCCATTCGTACTGAGTCTGCCAGAAGTTTGGTTCCCGACTGTTTCTCCGTCCTTACCTTGTTTGCCATGTTTCCTCTCTCCGGTTAGCTGGAAAGTCTGTTCTGCTAGTCTTGGAGTCCTTTTCAGGGTTGGATGCACTGATGGGGCTGTCGTAGGACAAGGTAACCTTAGGATTCTCTTAACTCTGCCATCTTCCCAGAAGCCCACGAATTTTACACATTTTAAGTTATGTATGCTTGATCCCTGTGTGTTAGGTATTACCTGTTGACTGTGGAGAATGACTTTCTGTTTCCTGCACTAGAGTGTTGCAGTTAATTCTGAAAATGTCTTTTTCCCCCAAATTTTAAGGTTTTTAAAATTATAACTGAAATTTGGAAGTAGGATGGGATGCATTTGGGATTGGGATATCCAAGGAATGGAAAGCAAAAGAAGCTGATTTATCTGTGATAGAATGGAAGGGCTAGGATCACTGACTTAGGAACATTAGGAACAGAACCTGACCGGGGGGAAAGTGAGGTGATGATGAGGGATCTAGTGCCTGAGGCTTTTAGGTAAAATTTGTAACCAGACTACTTTGGGGGTGAGAAGCCTAATGGAAATCGTGTTTACTTTTTATTCAAAACTATAGAATAGTTTACCTTTTTAATTTCTGTTTTCTCTTTCTTGATCCACATTACTATTATCATAGGAACAATTAATTGTTGAAAGTTTTCTTTGCCTATTAATGACTCAACTGAATTAGTGTTACCTGCTTCAGTGACTATTAGGATTTGGCTTCAGTAATTCCTCTGGATGAAAAAGTCTCATGTGAAGGGAGCCCATGTGCATGCCAGCTCATACTAATGTCATTCATAGAAACCAGTAATTCGGCTGAAATGTGCATTGGGCTGTGATATTAGATAACTAAGAAAGGATTATGCATATTGAAGTATTGTATACTCGAAATCGATCATAAATTCACCCTTTCTATTACTGTTAGGAGATGAGTTATTGTTTCCGCTCGTCAGGTAAGAACAATACTTGAGGTACAATCTGACATTATACTTTTGCCCTTCAACTGCTTTTTGAGGTGTAAATGGCCTATGTTTAGGCAATTTCCTTGTTAGGAAATTGAATCAGTTTTATGGAATCTACACTAGAACTGCTGATGCAGCTATTAACAGACACAGAAGAACTGCTCAGTTGAGATGAGAGCTTTCAAGATGGTTGAGTTCAGGGAGGGATTTTCTGCTCATTGTACCACACTGTTGGAGCTGTTTGTGAGCTGCATCAACTAAACCGTACTCATCTTTATCTGTTTGTGTTGGCATAATAGCTATTTGTGTTTGTGTCATTGATGTGAAGATGATGATGATTATGCATATTTGCTGGGAGCTTGTATGTGAGGAGCTATTCCGTGAGTTTCACATGTGTTACCTTGTTTGTTCTTACGACCGTTCTTAAGAGGAATGTATTGTTACTTCCATTTTAGAGTTGAGAATACTG